>NW_021604640.1:2011733-2083493 GCF_004785775.1 Grammomys surdaster | reverse complement strand
AGAAGGAGAAGGAGAAGGAGAAGGAGAAGGAGAAGGAGAAGGAGAAGCACAGCAAAGAAGAGTAGAAAGCTGGAAATAAAATCAGGGCTGAAAACAATCAGTTAGAATAAAGGAAATCAAAGCAAATAATCAACAAAATCAAGAGCTGGCTCTTTGAGAATATCAACAAGATAGACAAATCATTAGTCAAACTAAGCAAAAACCAGAGACACAGTATCCAAATAAACAGAGATAAGCAGATAATTCTGAACAACAAAATCTCTAGTGGCTGAGAAACACTTCAAGAAATATTTAAAGTCCTTAGTCATCAGGGAAATGCAAATCAGAACAGTTCTGATGTTCTATCTATACCCATCAGAATGGCTAAGATCAAAAACTCAAGAGACAGCACATGCTGGCAGGGATGCGGAACAAGAGGAATATCCCCCCATTGCTGGCAGAAGTGTAAACTTGTACAACATCTTTGGAAATTAATTTGGCAGTTTCTCAAAAAACTGGGACTAGTTCTATCTTAAGACCTAGCTATACCACTCCTGAGCATATACCCCCCAAAATACTCCACCTTCTCACAAAGACTTTTGTTCAACTATGTTCATAGCAGCTTTATTTGCAATAGAAAGAAACTGGAAACAACCTAGATGTCCCTCAACTGAAGAATGGATAAAGAAAGTGTGGTACAGCTAGTGACACAATGGAATTCACCTATTAAAAACACAGATCATTAATTTTTCATGCAGATGAATGGAATTTGAGAATATCATACTGAATGAAGTAACCCAGTCCTAAAATGACATGTGCGGCATGTACTTAACTTATAAGTAGATTTTAGACATAAAATGCAGGATATCCATGCTACATTCCACAGACCCAAAGAAGGTAAGCAAGAAGGATGGCACAAACAAGGATTCTTTAATCTCACTTAGAAGGGGGAATACAATAGTCATAAGATGCAGAAGGAGGGGAGATGTGAGGGAAATAGGGGATTTAGGATCAGGTGTGGGGAAGCACAAGAAAGATGGTCAGACACCCATGAACATGAATTGAAATCAGCAACTGACATGGGAAGTATGGGGAACATTTACAAGATAAGAGAGCCCTGAGATAAGGGAGGCACTCAAGCCTCAAGGAGCATAACCTTAGCTGTGATTCACAGCATTGGGAATATGGGATCCGAAGAGGCCACCTCATGTAGTCAGACAGAAACCCCAGTCAAACAATAGAGACATCAACCCACCCACAATACTTTCAACCCAAATTTTGCCCTGTCTACAAGAAAGATATGGAAAAGATGGAGGAGAGACTAAGGAAATGGCCAACTAATAATTGACTAAACTAGAGACTGATTCCACGGGCAACTATCAATCTTTGACATTAATAATGATACTCCATTATGCTTGTTGGCAGGAGCCTAGCATGACTGTCCCCTGAGAGGCTCTAGTGTCTCACACAGATACAGATACCTACAACCATAGAGTTGATAGTACCTGGGGCTTATTATTGAAGAATAGAAGGACAGATTGCAGCTCAGAAGAGAATAGGAACTCCACAGGAAAAACAAGTAACCTGGACCCTTGGGGCTCTCAGAGATTAAATTTGACAACCAAATAGCATACAGGAGTTGGACCTAAGAATCAGCCCACATATGTAGCAGATGTACAGTTTTGTCTTCATGTGAGTCATGAACTACTGGAGCAGGGGCTCTCCCAAATTTGTTTCCTATAGGTAGAACATGTTCTTCTATCTGGGTTGCCTTATTTGGTCTCACTCAGGCAGGATGCACCTAGCTTTGTAGAGACTTGAAGTGCCAGGGTGCAGGCATATCCATGGGGACCAAAACTGCCTCAGAAGAGAAGAGGAGGGATGATGGGGTAAGGAATGTGGGATGCATTGACTGGGAAGGGGCCAGTGAGCTGGATGTAAATGAATGAATGAGTAGTGTGTGTGTGTGTGTGTGTGTGTGTGTGTGTGTGTGTGTGTGTTAAATGAAAACTGCATATAAATAATTTTTTAAATCCTTATTTTCAAAGGTTAGTCATTGAAACAAAAGTAAAATGTGATATTCAGCACCAATTATCAATATCACTCAGAAGGACAGACAGAAGTGATCTTGAATCATGTTTCAAAATGGAAGAAGATACATGAAATTTAGTCAGAGAAGAAAACAATAAGACAAAGATTCTCAATTATACTAGTCAGAGCTTTCATAAGTAGGCTACATGAGAGCAAGGAAAACACTTCTATGGAGAGTAGCTGTTCTGAATGTTATATGTATTAGCAACTTTATACAAGCAGCCAAAATTCACTCAAAAGAGGCTGTGTTATGTGGAAAGCAGTGGCTTGTGCTGACAGCATTCGCCATTACAAGATGGTGCTGGCATCCAGTGCTCCTCCAAGTAAACAAGTAAACCGCGCATGTGCTGTGCTGACAGCATTCACCATTACAAGATGGTGCTGGCATCCGGTGCTCCTCCAAATAAACAAGTAAACCGCGCATGTGCTATGGTAAAAGCGCGCCAAGTCACAGCCCACCCCGGAGCGTTTTGGCGGGTAACGAGTAAGCAGCCAATCAGAAATGAACACACCGCTCCAAGGGTATATAAACAGTGCCTTTTCGGGGCCCGTCGTCTTCCTCCTTACATTGGAATAAACGTTTGCTGCGGAAGGATCCTGGTGTCCGCGTGTGTTCTTGCTGCTGAGACGATTATACGCGGGTCACAGCTGGTGCCAAAACCCAGGAGACTCACCAACGCTGGTGCCGAGGAGCCCCTCCGCTCGCGTAGTGGATTCACAACCGCAGGGCAAAGGTAAACTCTGAGAGGCATGTTTGGCCTTGATCTATTTCGTCTCCCTCCCCAGGTGGTGCTCGTTCTCTTCCTTCTGGTTTTGCAGGATGAGAAAAGCCGCTCAACTGTAGCGGCGGGCCAGGGAGTGCTAGACGAATTACAGGGCAGCATGTCAGAAACAGAGTGAGAGAAGCACTTAGGAGCTCAGAAAAAAAGGGGAGCTCAGAAGGCATGCCTAAGTAAAGAAACCCTTCCGAAGACGCTCAGTCCTCGGAAGCGAGAGATAAGGGAAAGTACGCCCTTGGGAGAGATGCACATGAAGGGAAAACCGAAGGCCTCGGGGCTTGGTGGTTCTGAGTCGGAGGAGCTAACATCCTCTGAGGATGCAGTCTAGGTGAATGAGGTATTGACCCGGTGCCGATTTTGCCTAGGAGGTGACAGTGAAACATAGGTCAGGAGAATTCTAAACAGGCATTGCCTGCAGTCTAAGAGCTGCTTCAGGTGAGAAGAACAGGGTTAGAAAGAATTGGAAAACTAGAAAGCAGGGCACTGAGGTGTTACAATAGCTGCCTGCTACACCTCCTGAAGAACGAGATGAAAAGTTAGATCTTGAATATGAGAGAGAAAGAAAAGGTTCCACAAAAAACAGTTGCCCTCTCTCTGAGCTGTGTCAGCAAAAAGGAATGAAAAGGCTATTTCAGAGCTCTCCTAGGAACAGAAGAGAATTCGGGAGACGTCCTGAATTTCTCTTTATTTAGCTCTTAGATGTCCTTCTTTGTTGTCTGTCCTTGGCGCGCCAATGTCCATGTGTGTTGATTGTTTGTTTTTGTCTCGTTGTCTAAGTGTATGTTCTAGGTTGCATGTTCAAAAGACAAAAACAGTTACATATCCAACTCTTGGGCTAGTTTAACTTTGTTCTAAAGGCAGTCTTAATATACACAGCAGAGGCTTATAGCTACCCTACACCTGTAGCTAAGAGTTGAGCTGAGCTGAAAAAGCCTTTCCAGGAATTGAGGTTGGCATAAGCTGCTTTTAAAAGAGACCAGTAGCTTTTTGGGTTTTATAAGGAAGCTAAGAGTTGTTTTGTCCTAGAAAAATCTCTGTGACAAGGTGCTTTTCTCTTGAATTTACAGCTAGAAAAGGCAACAAATTTTGTTTGGTCTAAGTATATAAGATGCATAGCCACTTCATTGTTGTTTCTGATTGGTTTTAAAATTATAAAAATGTTCTACATGTCTTGGTTATAGATTATTGGCTTAAATTATTTGGGTGTGATTAGAAATTTACAACTTTGGTAACAGAAAGTTGGTGTAAAACTAACTCAGGGTTAGAGTCATTCAGAAACCAGATGTATAAAAAATAAGATTTTAAAACAGTATCTCTTCAATGAGATAATAAAAGCTGCTTCATGCATTCATATGTAAGAATTGGCAGCAAAACTTTGTAACATAAAGGTAATCTACTTGGTGTTGATTTTAGAAAAAATAGATTGTTTACATTGCTTCTGGTTTTGCTTCTCAAAATTAATGGTTATACTCTAAGGTTACAAAAGAAACTCAAAATTATAGTTAAACTGCCAGTATTCCATTGGCTACAGTTGGCAGTTCAATTGTGAGTTTAGAATTCTTTGACTCATCCATGTTTATGGTTGAGAAGAGGATAGAGGAGAGTTGTCTATTTTGTCAGGAGGAGATTACTTGATTTGGAGCTCAGATTGGAGTAGCACTAGTAAAAATCATAGTGCCATGGTGAATGCTCAGACAGGCAATGCAGACTGAGATCTTAACATGCTTGTAGGAGAAGGTTAGTGTGATGCTAATCAGGTTGAACTGCCTACACAGCTCTCAGACCATACAAGCAAAGACAGACTTAGATACATTCGTCTTTGCGATGAAATTGCACCCTCATACAATCAGTGTCTGGCCATAGCTTGCACAGAACCGTAAAGATAAAAGATGTTTTAGATGTGGAAATTTAGATAGTTTTTAAAAATGACTGTCCCAGGAACAAAGGCTTGAGCAACAGTCAGGTGACCAAGGTTACATGACAAACTTGTCCTTGGTGCAGGAAGGATAATCTTTGGGCCAGGCCTCAGGATATAGACCAAGATTAAAAACATTTACATTTGAATTAAGGCTATATACAGAGTGGGTGAGGCAGAAGCTTGTATTTCAGACATTCCTTTTGTCCTGACCTGCCTCTAGAAGGGTGTTTTCTAGAATTTGCTTATTGCCTTGTTTGTTCCTTAGGGAGGTGTCAGCCTCAGACTCAAAAGAAATTCAAAACAGCTTATGGGCCAGGAGTTAGAGATAATGATTATGCTGGAGGAATTAAGATTGTGCCTGTTTCCCTCCATGACATTATAGCTGTTCCTGTTAACAAAAGAATTGCTCTAGAGTAAGAGAAGACAAGATTGGCTTTTATCTGACACTTCACTCAGCTAAAATGAGTTGGTTATTCAATTAATCCAAAAGTAAAGTTCAAATTTAAGATTTATGAAACTAATGGGGCATTACAGCCTGTCTTGCCTACTTCAGTTGCCATTCTAGTAAATACATATAGTATTATTATAGATTTAAAAGATTGTTTTTATTGTTCCTTTACATCCTGGTAAAGGTGATGAGGTTTAAATTCGGTGAATTTACTAGTGATTTTTGAGAGCCGATGAAGCGATATCATTAAAAAAGGTTTGTCTCAGAATTATTAATGGCATTAAAAATTTGTTGTTGCTTTAATACAAAAGTTAAACATTTAAATCTCTCAGTGTACATTTTCATTTTCTTTAATTTTCCCCTGCTTCAGCACAAATAATTAAATTATGTGCTATAACCACTGTTTGAAATGATGAAAAATCAAGCTTTCAATTGGTACACTCATAGCCAGTATATGGCTCATGGTTTGTAACTACTTAAAATTGTTGCCTTTTTAGACATTGCTAATTCTCAAATTTTACAGTTATTTATACAAACACAGTTTAATTTAACCAGCTTACACTTCTCAAAAGTTTGGACAATTTTGTCACCAAATGGAGGTGACCCATCTGATGGGTCTCCCTTATAACCCTCAAAGACAAGACATTACAGAACGGGCTCATCGCACTCTTAAGTCTTATCTAATAAAACAAAAAGAGGGAGTTGAGGAGGATCTACCCTCAGTGCCACGAGTCACCGTTTCTATAGCACTTTTTACCCTCAATTTTTTAAATCTGGACAGTCAAGGCCACACGGCAGCTGACCGTCACTGTTTAGAGCCTGACAGGCCAAAAGAGATGGTCAAATGGAAGGATGTCTTGACCGGACAATGGAAAGGCCCGGATCCTATTTTAATAAGAGCCAGGGGAGCAGTTTGCGTTTTTCCACAGGAAAAAGACAACCCGTTTTGGCTACCAGAGCGACTGACGCGATGACTCGCGATATTAGAAGATGACACCCAGGTGGACCTTCCAAACTCTGATGACAGCTCTCATGCTGATCCAAGGGATACAGGTTCCTAGTATATCGGGGGAACAATGATGGGCCATATTATCTGCCTTTCCAAAATCCATACCAGTCAGACATAATGTAGCTAATCTGTCCATGAAATTGTTTCAATATCTTGCAGGAAATTGGTCAGAAAACTTCGATGAGACACTCAAAAAATTGAGAGCAGCTGTGGTGGCCATCAACTCGACACGCATGGATCTGTCCCTGACTGAGGGACTCTCCTCCTGGATCTCTTCAGCTTTCTCTTTCTTTAAAAAGTGGGTGGGAGTAGGCCTGTTTGGTACGCCCTATGTCGCAGATTAGTGTTCATACTTTGGTTGGTTTGCAAGCTCAGAGCTCAACAAAAACGTGACAAGGTCATTATTACCCAAGCACTTACAGCCCTAGAACAAGGCTCATCTCCTGAAATTTGGTTATCCATGATTAAAGAAATAGCCAGTAGACAGATTCCTCAGCCGTTGCACCCCAAGGGATTTGCCCATTGCACTGGGTCAGTGAGGAGTCTTGGCCTGGCTGGTCCTTGTCTGTGTAGCTGTGGTACCTGAATTTGAGGCAAACAGCCCTTGCACCCCTGAGAGATGGCTCCATTGCACAGGGACAGGTGTTTGCATCTCTCTCTGTTTCCCCTAGCCCTTGCACCCAGAGGACTTGTTTCCATTGCACCTGGTAGGGTAAGAGAGACTGTCTTAAACTATTAGTCCTTGATCACTTATTCCCCCAAGATGGAATTTGCTTGATCAGGCTTGAGTTTGAGTCATGATTGTGTACCGTGCTAGACAGGCCAAGGGCAGTTCCATCTTAATAAAACAAAAAGGGGGAGATGTGGAAAGCCGCGGCTTGTGCTGACAGCATTCGCCATTACAAGATGGTGCTGGCATCCGGTGCTCCTCCAAGTAAACAAGTAAACTGTGCATGTGCTATGGTAAAAGCGCGCCAAGTCACAGCCCATCCCGGAGCGTTTTGGCGGGTAACGAGTAAGCAGCCAATCAGAAATGAACACGCCGCTCCAAGGGTATATAAACAGTGCCTTTTCGGGGCCCATCGTCTTCCTCCTTACATTGGAATAAACGTTTGCTGCAGAAGGATCCTGGTGTCCCCGTGCGTTCTTGCTGGTGAGACAATTACGCGCGTGGCACAGTGTTATATGCCTTTCAAAATTATTTATTCATTTATTGCTAAACATTTTCCCAACAATCTGATGTATTAGACTTTGTCTACTCTGTAGGCAAAACATAACATTAATATTTTATTGCTAATATTATAACTTCTCCTAATTCTTTGGCAAGTAATTTTTATATGTTTATGTATTTTTTCTGAATTGCCTATAAATTTTGGCTTCTCTATTATAATATATATTCCTCATTGATTTTGTGGATAGTCTGTGTTGTATTACTCAATGTTCTTTTTAGAATGATCCATAATACCTATCCATACATTTTGGTAAATAAATCTTATTAAAATATTTTTTACAAAATTGGTCAAAAAGTAGCCATATTTTGATAAATGAAGCTAGCAAGAAACTGGATGATTTCATAAGCTGGAAATGAACTTGATAGTCATTGAGCATCTGTTTGGTATAAAAACCCACATACATTTTCTTGCAGAAATAAAATGAGGTTGTTATTTCTATACATCATTTTTTTAAAAACTGTGAAAGAATAGGAATGACCACCTGGAGACATTTTAATGTAAGTCTAAAATTATTTAAAGGAGAATCTAATATTTTGTTCATATCTGTACCTTCTTTGGTTTAGAAACATTGTGTCTTTGTGTCTTTGAAGCAGGTTTATTTTTTTTATTGGATGTTTTATTTACATTTCATATGTTGTCCCTTTATGCCATCCCCCACCCACCCAGGAACCCCCTATCCCCTCACCCCTCCTCCTGCTTCTCTGTGGATATACCCCTACCTACCCCCCACTCCCACCTCCCCACCCTCAAATTCCTACCCCCTGGGGCATCCAGCCTTCATGAGGCCAAGGATCTCTTCTCCCACTTATGCCCAGCAGGGCCCTCCGCTCTTTCATATACACCTGAAGCCATGGATCCCTTCCTAACTGCTCCCAGGCTGGTGGTTTAGACCCTGGGAGCTGTGGTTGGTTGGTATTGTTGCTCTCCTCATGGGGCCACAAACCCTTTCAGCTCCAATGGTATTCACTTTAACTCCTCCATTGGGAACCCCATGATCAGTTCAATGGCTAGTTGTGAGCATCTGCCTCTGAATATGTCAGACTCTTGCAGACCTCTGAGGAGACATCTATATCAGGCTCTTATCAGCATGTGCTTCCTGATTTCCACATCAGCATCTACCTTTGGTGACTGCACATGGGAAGGATGCTCAGGTGGAATGGTCTTCAGATGGCCCCTCCTTCAGTTTCTGTCCCTCACTTTGTCTCCATATTTGCTCCCTTGAGTATTTTGTTGCTCCTTCTAAGAAGGACTGAATCACCCCCAACTTGGTCTTCCTTCTTCATGAGCTTCATGTGGCCTGTGAGTTGAATCTTGGACATTTCAAGGTTCTGGGCTAATATCCAATAATCAGTGAGTGAATACCATGTGTGTTCTTTTGTGATTGGCTTACCTCACTCAGGATGATAATTTCTAGTTCCATCCATTTACCTAGGAAATTCTCGAATTCATTGCTTTTAATAGCTGAGTAGTACTTCATTGTGTAAATGTACCACATTTTTTGAATCCATTCCTCAGTTGTAGGACATCTGGGTTCTTTCCACATCCTGGCTATTATAAATAAGGCTGCTATGAACATAGCTGAGCATATGTCCTTGTTATATGTTCAAGCATCTTCTGGTATATGCCAAGAACTGGTATAGCTGGATCCTCAGGTAATGCTATGTCCAATTTTCTGAGGAGCCGCCAGACTGACTTCCAAAGTGGTTGCACCATCTTGCAGTCCCCCCAACAATGGAGGAGTGTTCCTCTTTCTCCACACCCTCGCCAGCATCTACTATCACCTGAGTTTTTAATCTTAGCCATTCTGACTGGTGTGAGATGGAATCTCAGGGTTGTTTTGATTTACATTTCCCTGACGAGTAAGGATACTGAACATTTCTTTAGGTGTTTCTCGGCCATTCAAGTTTCCTCAGTTGAAAATTCTTTGTTGAAGCAGGTTTATAACTGTCTTACTAATGCAACATTTCTGAGAATTTCAAGAGTTTTCCCCCCAAAAAATTTAAAAAAATAAAAAATAAATAGAGATTTCCCAATATATGTGTGTTAACAATAAAGAAAATGGACATGCTGTGGAATTTTCTTTCACTGCTCATCCTATATAAAGCTATATAAATGATTAATTATATTATTACACGTTGTCTTTGTACAATTTATTTTACTCATGTTAACACTAACTTGACTATTATTACTCAACCAATGATTAGTCAAGTTTCCAGTTTTATTAGAATTTGAATTAATAAGACAACTTTCTGAAGAAGATATTATAGCATAGGGCTAATTTCATCTATATCTCTTAATAATAAGAAAAACAATATGTTCTATTTGTCCAATTTGTCACAATTTTCCATATTGGACATTTCAGATAAATAAATGAACTGCTAAGTACATAGTAGCTTCACAGACATATAGCAAATTGATAAAACATCTAGGATGTAGTGAACAAAAAGGGTCATTCTGTGTGAAAGTTTCCTACAAAAGCTCCTACAAAAGCATAAAATTTTATTTTAATTGTATTTTGTCAGCAATATTATTGTTCACTTACATTTAAATTTGCAATTCAATATGTCATTATTAGGAGAAGAATAGATTATCACAGTACTAATTGTGGGACTGTATACTTGAGAGTCAGTGCTATAAATATGCAATAATGTTTGTGTGTGTGTGTGTGTGTGTGTGTGTGTGTGTGTTCATGCCAAGGACCAGCCTCAGCTTGGAGAGGAGCTCTTGAGAGAAGGGGTATCCGGGAGTGGTGAAACAAACAACTTGGAGTCAAACTGTGGGTTACAAGCTGATGGTTTATGTTCTGCTCCAAGACAGCTTTTCAGATTGCTCTCTGTGTTCTGCTCTATTTGAGATAGCTTTGTCTTCCAATCTAAAATCTCTCTGGATAGCTCATCTCTTACAGATCTAAGGCCCAGTTTGGTTTTTTTTTTAGCATATAAATTCAGTTCATTATATCAGGTTCCTTTTTGACTACCCCAAGAATCAGCATTCAATAACTACAGGCCCTTGATTCTTAGAAATAAGCAGCAAACACAAAACAGACAATAAGACATGCAGGTGGTACACTTCCCTGAATGGGACCCTTCCCTTACTATTACTATTCTGACCACACTTGGACCTAAACTCCCTGTCCCAAACTGACCTTGAACTCCAGATCCACATACTTTTGTAAGCATAAACAAAAAATACTCAGATGGTGGGATCTTGACCTGTGATCACTACTCCTTAAATCTCAATATCTTAGCATTTACCTGACAAGCTGACTTATAGTACAGCTGCCTCTGTTCCTTTTGATCTGTGAAGCTCCATGCACCATGCATATTGCATCCTTATATTTTGCATAGTTGAGAAATTATATATTTTCAAACTCATGCGTTCAGTATTCTTTCCAAAAGCCTAAAGGGCTGTACTTAAAAAGTCAGTGTTCTAGCATTTTGCTGAGAGATTAGCCATATCTTTGTCATCCTTATTTGTGCTTTCGCTAATTATCAGAGTCATTAACCTTGGGAGAAAGGAGATTCCTTGAAGGAGGAACATGAAAATATGTACAAAATTATACAAACAAGCTTTATGCCCACAGCATCATCAAAACTCATGGAGTCATGGAGGCTCACATCCTGCTGACTCTATTCCAGAGGCGGGAAACCATGTCACATTGTCCCTTAGTCAGTCTCTCTCTCCTCTCTCTCTCTCTCTCTCTCTCTCTCTCTCTCTCTCTCTCTCTCTCTCTCATGTGTATGTATGTATCTCCCTTCATACATTTTTGTCCACCTTTACCATTTCCCCCAAATCATAGGCAAGTGTATTTAGTCTTTTTGTTTCATGACTAGAACAATTGTCTGATTCAGAAAGAAAAAAAATCCATGAAGTACTTTTGTTCATTTGAGACTAGAGAGTATAGAGCATCATCTTTCTCATCATTGTGGGAAGATAGGAAAATATTTCAACATTAATTTCATTGAACCACGGTTTCAAAACACATTTTTCCTTTACTCTTGAAAAAAATTTGTAACACAAGTCTTGTAATGACAGGAACATTTCAACTATAATTGATAAGTTGATAGATGGTCAATATGAACTATCTTGTAGTTAATTTCTTTCTGAAAGCTCAATTATAGAATTATCTTATAAATTTTTGTGAGTTTATGTCTTAGAGTCTCACAACATTCTAACTTTCAAGACTAGATGAAAATAGGCTTTTGTTCCAAGAAGATAAACATTTCCAAGGTAAACAAACATTTTGAAATTATACAGAGAACATTCTGTACTTCAAAGGGGGAAACTATTTTTAGCAGAGACTCACCAAACAGGAAAGAAGAAAACAGTAAATGCTGTTTACTGCTAGCATTAAACGTGATGATAAAGTGTACCAATTCCCAGGTTATAGGATTGTTATCTTCTTCTCATCCAATGAATGCTTGTATGAATGATACAAACCAAAAAGACAGGTACATGAATAGACTAAAAGATATCACAGGATTAAAACAACCTGCCTCTGCCCCCATTCCTTATTAACATATCAATATACGTTGGGTAGAATGACAGAGATTAAAACTGGAAAAAGAAAAGAGTAAAGTTAAGATTACTTTTATATTTCCATAGAAACTCAAAAATGATGAGCGATACATAAAGAAACAGAAGACAAATTTCAGCCTCTTCAATCTGCATCTACAAAACAGTCTACAGTGCTTAACTTATACCCAAATAAACATAACTGCTCACTAAAAGATCAATTTATCCATTTTTTGGATATTATGTCTCATTTACAAAAAAGTATACTATACTGAAGTAAAAAGAAATATTAATAGTTTGAAGAGACAGATCAAATTTAAGTATGACAGAGATTTAAGCAGTATCAGAAAATTTAGAGTAGTGTGATTAATAGGTAAGGGAGACACTGGAAAGTTAATTGAATGGAAGAATAAATGTGTAATGTAGACTGAAAAAAGCAAAAATGAATCAAAAGAAATTATTGTAAATCAAACCTAAAGCTTTAGCAAGACTGAAGACTACCCTAGATAGGTCTATCAGTAGATTGAACATGGATTGAGAAAAGAATCAGTAAGTCTGTAGAAATATGGACAGAACTTTATGAAAATGGGTGATACTGTCTGTTGATGCAGATGCTGTTCATTTTTTTTTACCACAGGGATATTTTATAGTCAACTTTTACATTTAAAAGTTATTGATTCTATTCAATTTGGCATATCTAGTATGTCTTCCTTATCCATCTCATGTTTTATACAGTCAATTGTTAAGACTTTGTAAATGTACCTTCTGACATTACTAGCAGACACAATCTCACAGAAAACTCTGTTTCTCTGGTTCTTGCAATCTTTCTGCCTTCTTCTTCTGTAATTATCCCTGAGCATTAAGTGAAAAAGTTGTATTGTAGAGGTATCCACTGGTCCAGGCACCACAATCCTGCATTTTGATTGGGTTTCTTTTCTTTAAGGGCATCCTTCTATTGAAGCTTACTTAATTAGGGTGTAGGGAAGAGAACTACACTTAGCTGTAGTTATAAGGACACTTTTTTAAAATATAGTTAAGTTTAATAAGTAACAGTTGTAGCTTCTTGTCAAAAATTCATAAATTCACCAGCCTTGGGTAGCTGGCTAAGTTCCTGGTACCAAGCCTGATTTCCTTCTCGTGTTAGGCTTCACTTCAACTAGAGAGCTGTTGGTTACAACCAATATATGCATGTCACCACTGAAAATGTAGTATACTCTTTCCTAATGCTTTGATCCCTTAATACATTTTTTATTGTTGCAGTAAGCTCCAACCATGAAACTATTTTTCTACTTCATAACAGTAATTTTGCTACTGTTAAAATCACCATGTAAATATCTAATATGCAGGATATCTAATATGTGACCACAGTCATAAAGATGTCTATAAAGAGTCATGACCCACAGTTTAAGAACCACTGCTTTGTACTTAGCTTCCCATGCACATTCATAATGTGATTCATGGCATTATCGATGGATAGTAATATTGGTTGCTTCTTTCCTTTGGAGGCTTGTGTGATGCTTTCTGATACCTTGATCAAAGCACTCTGGGTCCAGTGTCTGAACTTCTTGATATTTTCAGTAATAGGGACTTACATTCTCCCTCTGGGAAAAACATAATACAACAGTGATAGTACAAAATATTTAGGGAACATATAGAACCACCCCAACCAACAACTCCTAAGACCATTTCTCATGCCTGATTTTGAAGTTTTGTTAGATGATATTGGGCTAGTTGCTAGCTCAAATGGAAAATTTTTATTAAAACTACATATGTGTATTTATATGCTGATTTACGTTTACTATATCTATTTTAGGTTGATAGTAAATAGTATGATTCCTTATGCCTGTTTTAGATGTTTATACTGTTATTTTACGCCCTTTTCTCCTTCTTTTGTTTTCCCCTTTCCCTGATTTCCTAATCAGTGGTACCATTTTTTTCACATGTCATTCACCATATCATTCCTATTTTAATATTCCCCTCTCTATTGAAACCCCATTACCTAAAAACTGGCAGTGGCTTCTTTTTCAAATTCTGTTTTTTTGCAGTTTCTCTAAGATATGTATTCACATCTCCAGATGAGGAACAAGGATACTCGGATAAGAAAGGGTGATTTATTTCTTTCTATGTCTGGGTTGTCTCACTCTATGTGATCTTTTCTTGTTCCACTCATTTACTTCCAAAATTCATGATTTCATTTACCTTTACAGATACATAGTATTCCATAGTGTATATGTACCATATTTATACCATCTATGTGTCAATCAATTGAAAAAAATTTATTTTTTCCTTTTTCTGGGTACTGGAAATAGAGCAAAAATTAACAGGACTGAAAAAGTATCTGTAGATTTAGATATGGAGATTTTTTGGCATATGCCAAAGACTTCTATAGCTAGATCATATGATAGATTTATTTTTCACCTTTTGGGAATTCTTTACACTTATTTCCATATTTGCTTCACCAGTTTGCAATCTGTCAAACAGTGATCAGGGCTTTCCTTTTCACCACATTCTTTCCAGCATTTGTTTTTTTTTATTTTGTTGATGTGTGCCATTCTGCCTTGGGTAAGATAAAATCTCAAAGCTGTTTTGATTTGCATTTCCCTTGTTAGTAGAGGCAATTCTTTCCAAAAATGGAAAAAAAATTGAGATACTTCTTAGCCATATGTTTTGTCTTTTGAGAGTTTTCTGTTCAGGTCCCAAGTGCATTTTCCAAAGTTTCTCATTGTTTCACTCTTTGATTTTTGAATTCTTTATATATTCTGGATATTAGTCCTGTCAGACAAATATTTGGAAAACATTTTGTTCTATTCTGTGGACTTCCTCTTTGCTCAAATATTTCTTCAGCTACATGGAAGTATTTTATTTTTATGAGATCTATCTCATTTGATTGTTAGCTTCAATTCTTGAGCAAATGAAATTCTATTCAGAAAGTCTTTCCTAATATCTCCATTGTAAAGTGTACTTCGGTATTTCTTACAGAAGTTTAAGTTTTATGCATTTCACATTTTGGTATTCAATATATTTGAAGTTTATTGTTGTGTAGGATGTCAGTTTTAGGTCTAATTTTATTCTTATACATGTGGACAACCATTTTTTTCCAATAACCATTTGTTGATGAAGTTTCCTTTTACCTACCTGTTTTTCCTTTCTTTGCCAAATATGAAATGACCAAAGTTACATTTACTTACCCTTGTTGGAATCTTTGATTTTGTTTCATAAGTGAACATGTCTATTTCTTTGTTCTGTAATATAAATCTGGAAAGGTAATCCCACCAATATTATCCTATTTACCCACATTGATTTGATTGTCAGTGATGATTTTTGTTTCTATACAAATTTAAGAATAGGGTTATGGGTGCCCAAGCATTGAGCAGATCCCAGGCAATTGCTCTACACCCAATCTCACAAAACCCAGAGGAAGCAGGCCTACCAGGAACTCTAACCCAAGCAGTATCTTAGGTAAGGAGATAGCAAACCCCCCACCTCAAACAGGAGTAAATGGAACCCAATAGGACCCAGGAATTCACTCCTGGCCTGGAGCACTGATTCCTTCCAGTCTGAGTCCAAGCACTGAACAGATCTTGGGCCTCAGCTCTAACCCTAGTAGTAACACCCACCCCACATAGCTCTGAAACAACCAAGATAATAGGAAAGATAGGCTCTAGTAAGAGACAGGCCAGGTAGAACTAAGGTGATCCAGATGGTGAAAGGCAAGCACAAGAACATAAGCATCAGCAACCCAGTGTATTGGCATCATTAGAATCTAGTTCTCCCACACTAGAAAGTCCTGAATTTCCCATATCACCAGGAAAGCAACACTCAGATTTAAAATCATTTCTAATGATGATGATAGAGGTCTTTAAGAAGGGCATAAATAACACTCTCAAAGAATTTGAGGAGAACACAGGTAAACAGGTAGAGGCCCTTAAAGAGGAAACACAAAAGTCCCTTAAAGAATTACAAGAGAACACAAGCAAACAGGTGAAGGAATTGAACAAATCCATGCAGGACATAAAAATGGAAGTAGAAACAATAAAGAAATCACAAAGGGAGACCACCTTGGAGATAGAAAACCTAGGAAAAAAAATTAGGTGTCATAGATGCAAGTATCACCAACAGAATACAAGAGATAGAAGAGAGAATCTCAGGTGCAGAAGATACTATAGAAAATATTGACACAGCTGTTAAAGAAAACACAAAATTCAAGAAGTTCTTAACACAAAACATCCAGGAAATCCAGGACACAATGAGAAGACCAAACCTAAGGATAATAGATATAGATGAGAGTGAAGATTCCCAACTTAAAAGGCCAATAAATATCTTCAACAAAATTACAGAAGAAAACTTCCCTAACCTAAAGAACTAGAAGCCCATAAACATAAAAGAAGCCTACAGAATGCCAAATAGACTAGACCAGAAAGAAATACCTGCCATCACATAATAATCAAAACAAGAAATGCACAAAACAAATAAAGAATATTAAATGCAGTAAGGTAAAAAGGCCAAATAACATATAAATGAAGACCTATATGAATTACACCAGACTTCTCACCAGAGACTATAGAAGCCAGAAGAGCCTGGACTGGCATCAAACAGACCCTAAGAGAACATAAATGCCAGCCCAGGTTACTATACCCAGCAAAACTCTCAATTACCATAGATGGAGAGACCAAGATATTCCATGACAAAACCAAATTTACACAATATCTTTCCACAAACCCAACATTACAATGGATATTAGAGGGAAAGCTCCAATACAAGGAGGGAAATTATATTCTAGAAAGACCAAGAAAGTAATCCTCTTCCAACAAATTCAAAAGAAGATAGCCACACAAAGATAATTCCACCTTTAATAACAAAAATAACAGGAAGCAACAATCACTGTTCCTTAATATCTCTTAACATCAATGGACTCAAATTCCCCAATAAAAAGATATAGGACAGGATCTGTAAACAGGACCCAGCATTTTGCTGCATACAAGAAACCAACCTCAGTGACAAAGACAGACACTACCTTAGAGTAAAAGCCTGGAAAACAATTTTTCAAGCAAATGGTCCTAAGAAACGAGCTGGAGTAGCCATTCTAAAACCTCTAGCACGAGAACACAAATAGAGGGACTCATGGCTCCACCTGTATAGATAATTGAGGGTGGCCTTGTCAGGCATCAGCGGAAGTGGAGGGCCTTGGTACACAATAGTTTGTGTTCCCTAGTGCTGGGGAATTTGAGAGCAGGGAGGCAGAAATGGGAGGATGATGGGAGCACACCCTCATAGAAACTCCCAGAATAGTGTGGATTAGATATGATAGAGACACATCACCAGAAGACTACATTCCAGAATTCAAACAAAAAATTATCTTGATACTAAAATTTGTTTTGAGAATTGTATATTGCAGAATACACAGCCTTGGTGTATCCACTCATTAAGGAAGCTGAGCAGACCTTCTTGAACCTCTAATGTCCTGGAATCTCAGGTGAATGCAGTGAAGACACAAATGTCAGAGGCTTATCAATTTACTCTTCCCCCGCACCTCTTCTAATATCTCAACACTAGTGTCCAGCTTGAAGAAGTTAATGAAGAGTTGTTGCCCCTATTCCCTGGCCTTGGGGAATGAGGTCATTAATATTGGGCTGTCTTTCAAGGGAAAGCTAGTGGTTTTGTTGGAACAGGGAGGAATAGCTAGGATTTATTGAATAGCCATAACGTATTGGTATAAATCTGTATAATTTTATTAAGCTGAAGTTATAATTTCTTAAATGGTACAAAATTTACTTTGATTTCAAACTTAAGGTTTTCATTGATACAAGGTTCTTATTGATATAGAAGTGAGATTAATAGTGTTGTTCTCATAGGCATTGTGTCTGTATAACACATTTAGGAATACAAGGCTTAGACCCAGTCCTTCTTTAACTTTTTTAACTGATTTGAGATGATTAGCCTGTGAGTTAAGGACCTATAGCAAATTTATGGCTCTGAGTTTATTGTTAGGGTGTTTTCTATATTTTATTTAGAAATAGCTGAGAGGAGTTAGCAGACAATAGTCCAGATCGCCTTACATGGATAGTTAGTTTGCAAAGCTTCAGAAGTCCACAGAATTGACGTTATAAACGTTTCTGCATTAAGGTTCATTTTGATTAGGGACCTATCTGCTTCTGACAGCTTCCTGTCTTGGATTCTAAGAGGAAATTGAGCATCCTTGGAGTTACTCCAGTTGTGGTGAGACAGCCACTAGGCAATAATTCCCTCTTTTCATCTACAGAAAAACTATTGTCCTGAAAAGGACATACTTGTGGAATAGTCTACTGATTATATATGCCTAGACAAAGTAATCAGCCCTTAATAATTCTGCATCACTAGGTTGGTCAGATGATCCTGAGCCAGAAGGCTGAAGATCGGATGCTCCAACATTTTGTAGTATAGGGATTGTCCAGGTGTTCAACAGTCTCTATAAATTGGCTAAGTTTTAGAAGCTATGCTTTGTGCTTTCCATAATTTCAGTTAATTCAGTCATTCTGGATATCTGACGGGGTTGAAGACTTGCAGTCTCATAGCGAACCCTGGCTATTTACTTTGAGAGAAAAGACTTGAGAGGATGATTTTCAGCTGACATTCATTCTAAAGCCAAAAAAAAAAAAAAAAAAAAAAAAAAAGCCAGGTTCAGAACTAAGTCTTATTTAGGAGAGATGACAGTGGTTCTGGTTAGTCAACAAAATGATGGACTTGGTATTAGTTCTATCTTGTACCTTACTGATACAAATTGGTATAGTTATGCTCTAGTTGTATTTTGAGAAAAAAGTTTTATCTTAAAAGGAAGGGTGATATGTAGGAGGAGCAATGGTGGGAGAAGTAAGGAGAAGAAGAGGAGGATTAAGGAGAGGAGGAGGAGCTAGGATACGAGGGGGGGGCATGGAGACTGTCTCTGCCAGTCAAAGTTAGTTGGTATATCTAGGTTGGGTATTGGGTTACACTTCTGGTTGCATGATTATCTTGTTATTTAGCATTGCAGAATTTATAAAGCCTTTGATTAAAATTTTTAAAGGAAAATGGAAAGGGAAGTGGGGAGAAACTGGGAATAAGGAGAGTTTGGAAACCTTAATTTCAATATATTGTATAAGAAGGATCTATTTTCAATAAAAGTAAAAAATTATGGTTATGTTTATAATTTAGTGAATAATTAGATGAGAATTTTGGTTGTGATTTCAATAAATCTATAAATACATTTAGAAAATGATCATTTATGATATTATTTCTATGAATCTACAGGCATGGTATAACTCTTACTTTCGTAGGTCTTTATTTTTCTTCAGATGTCTAAAGATTTTCTTATAGATCTCCTTCAAGTTATTGGTTAGTGTTTTTCTTAGATGTTTAATTTTCTTTGAGGGTATTTGTCTATGATGTCTTTATATTTATGTTTGGTTTTTGTGTATTTAAAAGTTATTGTGTGAAACTAATTCTGTATCTTGCTGTATTGCTGAACTTCTTTACTTATTCCAGAAATTTTCTGGGAGAATTCTTGGGGCTTCTAAAGTATTTCATGTATTCTCCAAATGGAAATAGTCTGATTTCTTCTTTTCTCATTTTTATCCACTTAATTTTTCTCTCTTGCCCTACTGTTTCAGTTAACACTTCAAATATCCTTGAAAAGGGGGTGTGGATAATGATCATCCAAGTCTCAACACTGACTCCAATGGGAATATTTCATGTTTTTCTGCATTTAGAATGATGTTGGCTGTGATATTTGACATTTATTATGTTGAGGTTTACTCCCTGTAGTCCAGTGGTTCTCCACAATCCTAATGCTGTGATGCTTTAACAGAGTTCCTCATATTATGGTGACCACCAACTGTACATTATTTTTGTTGCTACTTCATAGCTGTAATTTTACTACTGTTATAAATCATAATGTAAATATCAGTGTTTTCTGATATTCATAGGGAAATCCTAAAAAAGTATCTTTTGACCGCCAAAGTGGTCACAACTCACAGTTTGAGAACCATTTCTCTAGTCCTATATTCTCTAGGACTTTTATCATGAAGGCATTTTGGATTTTGTTAAAGTTTTTTTCTTCTGTTGATGTCATCATATGACCTTTGTCTTTATGTCTATCCTGAATTAAGCCTGGAGTATAAAGGTAGACATAGCTTAGCAAAGAAGTTGGATGTAGCAGAGGATGGGTCTGTATGTAGCAGAGGATGGGTCTGTATGTAGCAGAGGATGGGTCTGTGTGTTGGGGTCCAACAGGGAAGAACCTTAATACACATAGAGGTTTCATCAGGGGTAAGGGTGTCCAGACTTGGCAAAGGCACTGCATGTGGGAACAGGGCTAGATGTTGTGGGTAGGGGAAAGTACAGGAGGGGAAGATTAGGCACTTTACCTGAACTAGATCCTGGAGAATGATGATATATATGTAACCTGACTGGATGGGATAGTTAGATGTGGAGGGGACAGTAAGAACAGTCAGAGTGCATCCTGATAGAATCCCAGAAGTTGGCTGTATTTCATGGAGCACTGTCCATGCCAGGACAATACACTAGGTATAGGACCATTGTAGATCTAGTGGGTTTGGAAGAATGCATATGGAGAATGATGTGTAGATATAGATGGGTAGGAGTGTATCTTTATTTTTAAAAAATGACTTTTAAAAAAATATGCCCATGGATGTGTTTTCTACATGTATATATGTGCATTGTGTGTGTGTGTGTGTGTGTGTGTGTGTGTGTGTGTGAGAGAGAGAGAGAGAGAGAGAGAGAGAGAGAGAGAGAGAGAGAGAGGTGAGTGGAGATGACAAAAGATAACACTGAATCCCCAGGGATTAGAGTTATAAATGACAGTCAGCTGCTATGAGAGTACTGGGAACAGAACCTTGGTCTTTTGCAAGGGCCTCAGTCATGGCCCTATTTTTTAAAATAACATCATTCTGCCTATTTTTTGAAAAGTCTCTAACTATGCATGTCTACCTTGATACATACCCTGATACTCTGACTGGACTTGCCTCTGACTCCATCTACTTTAAATATTTATAAAATGTATTTGAAATTTTAAAAATTGTTTTACATATGTTTATTTGCTCCCCATTCTCTCTTTGTGTGTGTGTGTGTGTGTGTGTGTGTGTGTGTGTGTGTGTGTTTGTGTTACCACAAGTACGCACGCTTTTGCCCACACCACTGTGTTTCTTTGGACTTCGAGGACAATGTACGAAAGTTCTCTTTTAACAGCATTTGCAATGCAGTGAAAAACTTCAGGGTGCCATGAGTAATGACAAACATCTTTACTGGCTTAGCCACCTTAATAGCCATTTGTTTTTAGAGAAACTTCCTAAATTCAAAGAAGAATGGAAAAATACAAAGAAACAATAATCAAGAATTGTAGAAAAATTATGAAATGACTGAAGTAAACATATGGTAACACCAAATAATATGATAGAAAAGGAGAAATATTTGAAAGGATAATGACTAAAAAGCTAATGTGTATACCAAATAAAATCACATCTAGGAAGATCTCAAAACAACAAGAAGGATAATAATATCCTACTTGTTACTTATACTTCTTACTTATACATTTCTGTAGGGCAAGTAAGCCGGATGACTAGGAGCAGATGGTTCTGGAGCAAGAGTGAGGTTGAGACATGTCCAAATCCCCAGAATTTTCATTTCATCTTCAGACTGACAGGAGTAAGGATCGCTCTCTCCCTGTTCTGGGCCTACATGCCCTGTACATATAGCTTTGTGACCTTTTTACCATCACCACCATTGAGGCAGCCACCTAACCTGGTGGCTAAATTATAGGTTTTACTTCCCCTGTCCCTATAAAGACATGTCCAATAAGCACCTGGAATTCCTTGTCATGGAAATAAAACATTCCCAGAACCTTAGTACTATGCAATAATGTACACTCGCTCTGAAAACCACCTATTCATTCCCCAAGGTTTATATAGCCCTTGTCACCCCCCAATAAAGAAGAACTATTTTACTGAAAACCTCTTGTAGAAGGGTTTTTCTCCCTGGCACCCAAGGTGGCTAAGATCCTGTGGACCAACCCTGCTTGTGGTACAAGCTTCACTCCCTCCATTTCATCCCCATGCATAATGATGCCTCTGTACTGTGAGAGTAGAAGCAGAACTGGAACAGTACATTTCTATAGAAGTTACCACTTCAAACACTACAATGAAAATTACAGGAATAACATTTCCATTTTATTCTTGAAGTTTCATACACTTTCACCATCAGAGAAAAGCTTCTGTATAAAAGAGAGTGATACACAATGATAGAGGTTTGAAGTTCCTAGGATCTGACAACTACTGGAAACTGGTGGTACAATTTTTAGTGTAAAATTTAAGGTCTGGAAACTAAGGCAAAAAAAAAAATCCCAGTCTGAGCCACAGGTCTAGGATAAATTACCAAGTTACAAAGGCAGGAGACAATTGATGTCCCAGTAAAGGAAGAGTGAATTTACTTTTCCTCCATAGTTTTGTACTATTCTCAGTGAATTGGGTTCTTAGTGAATTGGATGGTACACTGTCTCCTCCCACAATATTGTTATTGGAGTACTTTTTCTTAATAAAATCTGATCTTTTCCAATGCTAATCTTCTCCAGGAACACTTTCATAGATACACTTCATAATAATGCTTAACCTGTTATCTGGATATCCTTTAGTTGAATCTGTGCATAATATCAGCCACTACAGCATGGCAAGGGTTCTCTAGTGGAAAAAATAGAAAACAGGATAAAGTGTGTCTTTGGATCAAAATTATATATGAGCTTCTTTAAAACTGTATTTTTAAGCTTAGGTTTCTCCAATTCACAGAGAGTTTTAGAGATCACTTTTTAACTTAACATCTAAGCTATATTCACCACTTAATCATTAATAATAATAAAATATTACTTTTATTAATTTCCTTTAATTTTCTTTGCCTGTCCCTCCACTAGCTCTAATCTGAATGCAGAGAATAAGATTTCTATTTAATGGTCATCCAACACCCCATTTTCTTGAATTATCATTGCATAGAAACATATTGCTTGCTATTATTTTATCTGGCTTTTGACACAGACTGGGCTGAAGATATCACATTTCAGTACGTTTATAAGTCAAGTGCATGAATGCATGCATATCTGTTTCCTTGCCTATGTATATGTCTCTCTCTTTCTCTCTTTCTCTCTCCCTCCCTCCTCTGTGTGTGTGTGTGTGTGTGTGTGTGTGTGTGTGTGTGTGTGTGTGTATGCATGTGTACATGTGTATTGAACTTTCATGATTTGTCCCAGTATATACTGGGATAGGTTTTCAATTATCTTAGTTCAGTTTGGCCTGAGGAAGCATAAACAATGGCAGTTTCCTGCTGAACTTACTCTGAACCAGCTTAGTTTTAATGGAACAAACTCTGCTGACAAAAATATTAAATGATCAAAGAAAAAAACTATTTAATCTTAGTTAATATCAGTGTCAAACAAGCTGAACTTCCAATTATCTCATCTTTTCAGGCATTTATGCATTGAACTTTAAAGATGTTCCTTTCTGTAACAGACCTATATGCTAAAATTTAAACTTACGATTAAATGTTTAAAGAATAAATTGTGAGTTATAGAACCCAAAATAGGTATGCTAAATACCACATATAATTAATGCTGGCATAGAAGTCTCTGGTTTATCTTTTTTAAACATCATATTGAACTGCATTTAGAGCTAAAGGAAAATAAATTGGTAATCCAGTAATACATAATTAAGTGAGGTAAGCACAAAATGTGAGGATATGATCTCACTATCAACCAGATTTATTAATTGTCTAAATCAGCATGAATAGACCCAGATTGTGTTTTCACACACAGAGGATACATGAATTTTATTGATAAATACTTCTGAAGAAACATTAAAAATAAATATAGCACTTTAATGAATGCCTACAATCCCAACAACTCTAGAGGTTGAAGTACATAAATTACAAAATAAAGGCTAGCCTGGGAAATGTAGTGGGATAATGTTTAAAAATTATTAAAGAAAAAGAAAATAAAGTATTAAGCTCTGCCAGAGCCTGACAAATACAGAGAAGGATGCTCGCAGCCAACCATTGGACTGAGCATGGGGTCCCCAGTGGATGGGTTCGAGAAAGTACTGAAGGAGCTGAAGAAGTTTGCAACCCCATAGGAAGAACAACAATATCAACCACCCAGAACCCCCAGAGCTCCCAGGGACTAAACCACCAAGCAAAGAGTACACATGGAGGGACCCATGGCTCCAGCCACATATGTAACAGAGAATGGCTTCGTTGAACATCAATGGAAGGAGAGGCCCTTGGTCCTGTGAAGGTTCTATGTCACAGTGTAGCGGAATGCCAGGGCGGGAGGCAGGAGTGGGTGAATGGGTGGTTGGGGGAACACCCTCATAGAAGCAGGGGGAGGGAGGTTGGGATACGGGTTTTCCAGAGGGGAAACTAGGAAAGGGGATAACATTTGAAATGTAAATAAATAAAATAACCAATTTTAAAAAAAAGAATGGTAGTAGAACTCAGTTGTAGAGTGCTTGTCTAGTATGCATAAAGTCCAGTTTCAGTCTCAGGCAAGAGAGTACACTGATAATATAACCTTTTGAACATACACTTTAAGTGTTTTAATGAATTAAGCTAAAAATTTACAGAATACAAAGACATGTACATGAAATACTTCGTATTTAAGAATAAACTGTGTTCATTAAGTCAATAAGGATACAGAGTATTTTGAGTTAATATTTCTAACTACCTAAGAAGAGGGAAAATGAATGAAATGTAAAGTAAGAAGGAACGATTGGTTTATTTTTCCCCTTTATTGAAAACAGATCATTTTTCTCTCATAACATATCCTGATTAGAGTTTCATGTCCCTAGTAGTTGTACAATTTTGCACTCCCAACAGCAATGTTGTTCAACATCCTAGCCAGGGCTCAATTCTGTGTGTGTCTTTTTGCTTTTTGTTTTTTTTTCTATTTTATTGATTTCAGCCTTTGTTTGATTATTTCTTGCCACTCTACTCATTTTGATTGTCATTTCTTTTCATTGTTCTAAAGCTTTCAAGTATGCTGTTAAGTTACTAATATGAGATCATTTCAATTTTTTGATGTAAGCACTTAATGCTATGAACTTGCCTCATAGAATCAACTTCATTGCATCCCATGAATTTGGATATGATGGATATTAATTTTTATTCAATCTTAGAAAATCTTTATAATTTCTTTATTAACTTCTGTATTGATTTTTTCATTCAGTTGTTAGTTGTTCAGTATGCATGGGTTTATAGGCTTTTGTGTGTGTGTGTTACTGTTGTTGATACTCAATTTTATTACATGGTTGCCATATAGTATGCAGGAAGTTATTCAATATTTTGTACCTGTTGAGGTGTGCATTGTGTTCAACTATTGTTGTCAATTTTGGAGAAAGTTCCATTGGGTGCAGAGAAGAACATATATTCTTTTTTGCTTGTTTTTAATGTTCAGGAAATATCTGCTATGTCCATTTGCTTTATAATCTCATTTGGTTCTAGAATTCCTCTGTTTAGTTTTTGTCTGGATGAACTGCCTATAGATTGAAGTTTCCCACAACCAGTGTATGAGTGTCAATATGTGACTTTCTTTTACAAATGTGTGCCCTTGTGTTTGAGGCAAAGATGTTGGGAATTGAAATGTCATGTTGATGATTTTTTTTTTCCTTTAATGAGTAGACAAATGTCTTAGTTAGGGTTTTACTGCTGTAAACATTACTGCTGTGAAAAGACACCATGATGAAAGCAACTCATATAAGGACAATATTTAATTGGGGCTGGCTTACAGGCTCAGAGGTTCTGTCCATTACCATCAAGGCAGGAGCATGGCAGCATCCAGGAAGGCATGATGCAGGAGTTGCTGAGAGTTCTACATCTTCACCTGAAGGCTACTAGCAGAACAGTGACTTCAAAGTAGCTAGGACCAGGATGTAAAAGCTCATGTGCACAATGGCACACCTACTCCAACAAGGCCACACCTCCAAATAGTGCCACTCCCTGGATCAAGCATATTCAAACTATGACATTCTACTTCCTTCCCCCCCATAGGATTATTCAAATGCATCAGTATATGGGGGTCATATCTAGCCACAGCATAATAAAAAATGTACCTTTAGTCCAACTTCCAACATTCCCATAGTCTACAGCAGTCTCAACAGTGTTAAAAGTCCAAAGTTCAAAGTGTCTCCTGAGATCAATCCAATCACTTAACTGTAATTCCCAAATTAAGACAGGAAACCAGTTGGGCAAACTCAAAACTCTGCATCTCCATGTCTGCTGTCAAAGAAGTTTTCAGATCACAAGCTGCTTTTTCATCTTTGCTGATTGAACCTTGCTTGGGCTAGTTCCACTCCCTATTAGCAGCACTCCTAAGGAGTGCTCAAAAATTTTGAGGTCTCCAAGACACCTTCTATGTTACAGCTTCTTGTTTCAATGTCTGAGATCCACACATGATCTTTTAGGCTCCTCCAAAGGACTGCCATAATTTTTCCAGCTCTGTCCTCTGTAGCACTCTATGCTCAGGTTGATCCGCTCCACTGCTGCTGCTGTTTGTGGTTATCATCCCATGATACTGGCATCTCCAATATGCTGCAGTCTTCTGCTGCAACTAGGCTTCACCAATGGCCTCTCATAGATGCTCTTCATGGTGCCAAGCCTCAACACCTTTCCGTGACTTCTTCAGTCTTGAGCCATCAACTGCAACTGAGTCTGTACCTTCACCAATGTTCTTCCATGGTCTCTCACAGTGCCAAGATTAAGCTTTTCTTCATGACCCCTTCATGTCTTCAAAAACAGTACCACCTGGGTGATTCTTACACATTACTAAGTACTGTTGCAGTGTGAAGTACAACCTTGGCTATCTCTGAAATACAGCTTCTTTATGCTCTCAGAAAACACTTCCCAGAAGATTCCACCTCAGTGATGCTGGTCTCTTCTTAATTACCACTAATTTCTTAGCTCCAGGTAACCAGCATCAATTGTCCCAATAGTTTCCTTCTCTTCTTGAATATAAAACCAAAGACATGGCCAAAGTTGCCAAGTTTTCCCACTTGCTGGGCCTGAAATATGCCCCCTCCTTATTCTATTATCAGTTTTCTGTTTTCCAACTCCCTATCTGCCTAAGCTTGGCTCTGGAACTTGCTCTGCAGATTGACCATGAATGCAGAGATCTGAATAGTTCTGTCTCCTGTAATCAGGGATTAAAGATGTGTACCACCATGCCTGGATTTAAACTTTTCTTCACTTAAAATCTGCTTTGTCACAGGCTAGCCTTGGACTCAGAAATCTATTTGGCTTTATTTCCTGGGATTAAAGGTGTGCACCACCATGCCAGGATCTAAACTTAGCTAAGTAGGCTCTTGCCTCTAATTCGCTTAATCTGTTATCTTCTAGAACATAAGATTCAGTTCCATTTTGCTTCCTGATACCCGTTTAATACTCAAACTATGTATTTTGTATTTTTCCTTTATCAGCTTACTATGCTTGTTTAAAATGTTCTTCATGAGACTTAACAAGAGAAAAAATTCTATGATGAGTCTCTCTGAGACTTCCCTTTTAAATGCAATTAATCTGAGTCTCTTTACCTTAGCCTCAGGTAGACTCTTTAGACAAGGGCAAAAAGCAGCCACATTCTTCACCAAAATATTACAGAAACAGTCTCTAGATCACATATTGAAATTCTCCAATGAAACCTCTTGGGCCAGGTCTATACAATTCAAACTACTCTCAGTAACACTTCCATTTTCCTACTAGGAGAGTCCATTAAGCCCCTCTGAAAGCATTCCACTGCTTTCAAAATCCAAAGTCCCAAAATCCACATTCTTCCAAACAATAGCATGGTCAGGCCTATCACAGCAATGCTCCAGCACCTGGTACCAATGTTAGGGTTTTGCTGATGTGAACAGACACCATGACAAAGGCAACTCTTATAGGGACAGCTTTAATTGGGACTGGGTTACAGGTTCAGAGGTGTAGTCCAATATCATCAAGGTGGGAACATGGCAGCATCCAGGCAGACATAGTGCAGGAGGAGCTGAGAGTTCTACATCTTCATCTGAAGGCTGCTAGCAGAATTCTGGCTTCTAGGTAGCTAGTACTAGGGTATAAAAGCCCATGGCAATAGTGGCATACCTACTCCAAGGCTATGTCTCCAAATAGTGTCATTCATAATCAAATCAGGACAGATAGTAGTCTTCCTTATCACTTCTGATTAGTTTTGGTTTAAACTCTATTTTATAAGATATTTAAATGGCCTCATTAGCTTGCTTCTTAGGTTCATTCACTTCAGATACTTTTTCTATCTTTTAAAAAATAACTTTTTATTAATTCTGTGTGAATTTTGCATAATCTACTCTTTCCCACTCATCCTACTCTCCTCTCACATCTCACCTTCTTCCTTGAAACATCATCCCCAAAAGAAATCAATAACAACAATAACAAAACATTTTCCCATAGAAGCTTCAGTGTGTCACACACTATACCCCTTTCTCCACACATCTTTACCTGCAAATATTCATTGGCATGAGTCGTTGGTCTGGTTCAAGGCCTCCCATTCGTTTGTCCTGAAGTGATGTCTAGCATTGATGGTAAGATATATTTTTTGGATGTAATGGAAGAATGGATATGCTTTTCCCATGGATTCTGTCAGATTGTTTCTTTTTGTTGGGAATTGAGACCATTGATATTGAGCTTTTACAAATGAGCAGCATTTCTGAATTCCTGTTATTTGTCTATGTTGGTGAGCGTGTGTGTGTTTGTGTGTGTGTGTGTGTGTGTGTGTGTGTGTGTTCTCTCTTTTGAATTCCTTGCCTTTTCTGGGTGTGTTTAACCTCTGTAGATTTGAATTATCCTAACAACAGTTTCTGTAGGTCGGGATATATAGATAGTTATTGGTCAAATTTTGTTTATAGATGGATTTTCTTATTTTCTCCATGTCTTGGCATTTATATTTTTCTATGTATAGAGTCTGGGCTTGCATTTGTCATTTCTTTGAATACCCAGAATATCTGCCCAACCCTTCCCTTCTGACTTTTAGGGTATTAACTGTGAAATCAGGTGTTATGCTAATAGTTATGCCTTTATGTGTTACCCAGCATCTTTTCCTTGTAGTATTTAATATCTTTCCTTGTTCTGTACATTTGGCATTTTGATTGTTAAGTACAGAGGGTAATTTTTTCTGGCCTAGTCTAGTGTTCTGTATGTTTCTGGTATCTTCACAGGCAATTTTTTCTTTAGGTTAGGGACATTTTCTTCTAGAATTTAGTTGAAAATATTTTCTGCGGTTTCCATTTCTTCTTCTATTCTTATCATTGGACCTCATTTTTTCTCTTTCCTCAGTTCATGTTATTCATAGGTTTAGTGCTTTCATACTGTCTCATATTTCTTGGAGGTTTGTTATAAATTGGATATTTTATTTATTTACAATACAGATGTCATCCAATTTCCCCTCCCTAGAACCTCCTATCCTATACTCCCTCTTCCTTTATGCTTTTATACTTCTTGGATGTTTTATTCCAGGGAATTTTTAAATTTAATATTTTCTTTGAGTGAGGTATCCATTTCATCTCTTGTTTCAATCCCTAAGTCTTTCTTTCATCTCTTGTATCCTGTTGGGAGATTAACCTCTGAAAGTTTATGTTTGAGTTCCTAAATTTTGCTTTTCCATATTTCCACTGTTTTTGGTTTTCATTATTTATTATTTTTCTTTTTTCAAGTCTTTAATGATTTTATTCATTCCTTCCCCCTTTTTGTGTTTTCATTAATTTCTTTAAAGTATTTATTCATTTACTATTTAATAAGCTCTATCCTACTCATAAGGGTTGTTTTAAGGTCTTTGAAACTGGTCCCCTTGTATACTACTTAAACCAAACAGAATTTCAGAACAATGTATGTATTATTAAAGTAGAAAAAAAATATTAAGCACATGCATATAATCATGTTACGCATATACCAACAGGGAGTGAATCTTGGCCACAGGCAATACATATTCTATTTCCTAAAATTCTATAAAAATATTGTCCAAAGAGATTACATTATTTCAATTTCATCCTCAGTCAAATTGATTGTTCATTGGCTCTTTGACATCTTTACCAAAACCTGGTGTATGCTGTCTCTTTCATTTTACTGACTTTTGTCATTGTTATTTGTAGTAGTAATGAAAACAATTTGTAATGCTATATAGAAAGGTTTTCTGTACTATATTTAAGCCTAAAATATTTATTATATTCATCATTATCTTTATTATCAACATCATTGGAAAAAGATCTCATTGTACTGTAAATATCAAGGTATACTGAGTTATTGTAAATAGAGAAGTGATAAATACTCGTGTGAACTGAAAAGTCACATCTATGTTTGTGATCCTATAAAGATGATAAACAAATTAATATTTCCTAATTGTGGAATGTTGGAATGATAAAGAATCTGAACTGAAAGTATCCTTTGCTTACATAACAGTCATTCATTTCCTAACTTAATGTCTGATCTTGCATCTTTTGTACTATTAATTTAAACATTTTAGGATGTAATAACAGACTTCTACCAACCAAAAAGTTAGTAATGTCAGCAAATAACATTTAAAAACTATAATAGAAAATTTCCCACTACACTGAATTGTGCCTACTGGATGTTTCCTTGAGTGCCTTGAGTGTATTTGAAATGTTTCTCAATTTGAGACTGTCATTCTGTGACTAAAATAGTTCCTAAACGTTCCATGGGCACCCTATTGCTGAGTACATAATACACCTGAGCCACTGAACATGAAGAACTTAAGTTTGTATTCATCTGAAAACTTCATCCTTACTACCTAGCTTTCATACAGTTAGAAGATGCTATGCAGACTACCAGGGGAAAAAAGGGAATCACAAACCTTGCTTAGTTGTGAACCCTGTAAATACAACAAGGACTGCCTGGTAAGACATGCACATGATATGGGAGTAACCAGTCACTTCCTGAATAGAGTTAAGACCCATTCTGCAAGATGAAACCTATATCTCTCTGATATTATAAATCCAATAGATTTTCTTATAAGTTGCCTTGATCATATTGTAATAGAAAATAAATTAATATACTCTGCTAAAGGACTATCGTATTGAACTGTCTTCAAATGAAATATTGTCATATGATTGTTTGATGGATCTTTCAACCCTGATCAGAAAAGCTTCTTCTTACAGTAGATAGTGACTAAAACAGAGACTAGTGAATGTGCCGAGAGTAAGAGACTATTGAATTCTCAGCCCAAGTAAGTTATCTATATTATAGCATACCTATCAAAGGTTCAGGGAACATAGTGGAAGGAGGTAGAAGGATTGTAAGAGACATAAGTGATAGATGACTATAAAAAGAGAGTATTATCTGGATATATTAGAGCACTTGTGAATATGGGTTGCCAGAAAATTAGGCAGCATGAACTAAAGCTATACAGACTAAGGCCAGACAAATTTCAAACATAGATGGGGGAGATGGGCACAAAGCACCATTTCTATATATGCAGTTAAAGGAAGTTAATAGTTGCTAGAAGAGATTCAATTTCCTTTAAGAATATAGCTCCTGATGAGTATATCACCCTTTAGTGAAAGCCCCACATACAAGAGTATATGAGAAAAATAATCTATAATTTACATTTTTTAAAACCAAAGTTGATAGAGTAGAAAACTGTGAAAGATCTAGAAGAAGTTAAGAGAAGGAAATGAATGTGATGAAAATCCATTGCAAGAAATTTTTAAAGAACAAGTTAAAATGAAAAAATACACAACAAATAAAATGTAAAACTTCATAAAACAGTTTCTTTTATAAAATTTATTATTTGAGGCCTCCTGAATTCATATTTCAGGCACAGTCAATTATTATTTGGGTAAAGAATAAACACCTCTTATTACTTTTGGTGTGAAAGCCATGTTGTACAATGACACTCATCATTAGATTTAGTAAATACTAATTTGATCAAAGTTTTTACTGTCAAACTTCCATGAAGATGCCAAGCCACAATTCAGTTTGAGTAGAATCATTATTTTGGACTTTTCTTCCTTGAGGCTATTTATATGTAAATACCATTACCTTTTTGAGCTACTCTTGTGTTTTGAACATAGACTGGCCCATCTGGTGTTCAAGACAGCCTTAATGTATCCATCTGCCAAAGAGCAAGCTAGCAAATGAGCTATTGTACCTCCAGGATCATTTTCACCCATTATCAGGTATCTTCAGGATATAGGTTTACAGTATAAAATTTACTGTTTTTAAGATTTTGGTTTATTAAAGTTAAACAAATATGTTGTTTTTAAACTAACATTCTATCTATTCTCCCAAGAACTACTGATCAATCTGTTTTAACAAATACACTAAAGGATGAGAACTAAATACAGCAGATTCAACTGAGCTCTACAATCTTCAGAGTTGTGAAATGTACTTTGAAAAGTGTAACATTTAACTCCAAGTAATAATCTCAATCAGGAACTCCTTTGACACCAAAGAAAACAAATCCTTCTAGAAAAGTTCTAAAATTCCTGCTCAAAGACACCAAACAAGAATTTTAACCTTGAGTCTTGATGTACTTTCATGAACTATGTTCATTTGCTCATGTAAGCATTTAGTCTGAATAAACAGTCATCAGTATGTGGTTGATGATACACAGTGTTTTGTAAATCGGTATGCTTGTGTGGGGATACTATAAAAGTTTTTCTAAGTATCAGAGGACCATAAGATGTGCTCTCAGATTGTGTCTTCTAGAAATGTCAAGGAAGTTGCATCTATGATGTTTTAACAATAGAGCTACTATAACAAGACTGAAATGTGTGGTGGCAGCAATATGCATGCTAGCATAGACATGGGGAAATCTTATGGGGCCTCACTCATATATGAAACTATAAGAAACCAAAAAATGCTGTGTGTGGAAGAAATAATTTTCCCGAAAGATGAGTCTCCAAATTGGTTATCAAACATGTTGGTGCACAGCTTTAATCCCAGCACTCAAGAGGCAGAGGCAGGTGAAACTTTGAGTTTGAGGCCAGCCTGATCTACATCATAAGTTCCAGGAGAGCTACACACATAAACCCTGTCTCATAAAGCAAACCAAAACAACAACCAACAAAGAAACACTAACTAAGTGGTCAATCTTGAAATAATATAATATACACAGAACACTAAAAGAACTGAGAATGTCATATACATATGTATATGTGTGAATGTGTATATATATATATAATTTAAAATATATTTATATTTATGTATATCATATAAAATTATACATATATTTAAAATTCAAAAACAGTTTTGAAATAAGATCAGTAAGACGATCTAAAATTTTTCATATTTCTCTTGCTTTATATTATTACCTGAAAGAGCTCTGCTCCTTTTCTACTGTCTATGGATTTTGATTCTGAAGGGAAATTGTGTTACTTAGGAAACAGAATATACATATATAATTCTTTTCATTATTTAAGCTAAGAATAAAATCCATATCTTTAAAATATAAACAAACAAACAAATAAGGACAATAGCCAGACCATTATGGCAATAGAATCATGACTCAAAAAAAAAAATGTGTCAAATCACTGCAAGTACCTAAATCACAGCTTTTGTGGTTATCTCTCCAGAGTGGTGAGATTTTGGTTAATTACTTCTAATGTCTTCACATTTTCAGTTCTTTACAACTTGAGGCCAATCAGGAAAGCTTTAAAAATGCTCTTTTCTATGTAACTTACATCCGACTTTCCTTTATTTGAACCTCAAGTTAGAGCATGCATAGAGCTATTCTTTCTGTAAACTACAAAGCTTTCCAGGTACATTGTCTTAAGTCTTCTTTCAGTTTAACTAATAGTGGCTGATTCCTTCACTATAGCAGTCACTTATTGTAGCTCATTTTGATATGGCTGAGTGATCCAGATTGAAATGTTCTGAAGGATTCTTGTTTAAAACTTTGTTTTCAATGCTTTATGTTAAAAGACCCAATTTCAGTGCTCCTTCTGAAGTTGACTTTTTTCCTTATCACTTTGTTCTTGTTTCATAAGAAAGTTTTCTAGTAATTTCATGCTGCAAGATGTAGTATCATATTTCATCTCTCATTCCAGGGTGTAAATTACTTGTGGAGAATATATATTAGTTACTTCTTTGGAATGCTTGTGCCATTGTTTAAAATATTTGTGATTAACAAAACTGAAACTAGATTTTGAAAGAGTAAAATTTGAACTATGAAACATAAGCATATTTTCAGGACAGTTAGTGTTTCTAAACTTCCAGATCAGGTAAAAGAAAAATTAAACATCACATTTGGAGTAGACTGATCAAATATGCCAGTTTGGCTGAGACAGTCTTTGAGTTAATCTCGAAAGCTCCAAATCTTAGGAAAAATTTTGGTGCAAATTAAGCCATAGAAATTACCCGTTCTCCTTTATAAGATTATAATGAATAATATAACAAAACATTTTCAGTCATTCACTACAGGTTAAATTACACAAATCTTCTATCAGAAAATACTTACTGAAAAAAGTAAAGAAACTGCCAATTTTTAAACAATCCAGAATCTTCTTTAATGAGTAATGTCAAGACAAATCTATACTTGAGAAAATTAAACAGGCAAAGAAGATGTGACTTGGACGACTGCAGTACAAAATAAAGACTAAACTAATGTAAGTCCTCTACAAATATGTGGGAAGGCCTAACTCCAGCCTGAAAGCCCCAAAGCTCCAGGTGAGTCTGTTGATCTTCCTGTGGAGTTCCTATCCCCCTCAGGGCCTGCAATACTTCCTCCTAGTCTTCCATAATGATCCACAACCACTATCCACTATTTAGCTGTGGGTGTCTTCATCTTTCTGAGTCAGCTCCTGGATGGAGCCTCTCAGAGCACAACCATGCTAGACTCCTGTCTGCAAACATACTAGAGTATTAATAGTGTCAGGAATTAGTACTTGTGCATAAGATTTGTCTCAAGTTGGACCAGTTATGAGTTGGCCATCCCCTCAGTCTCTGCTCCATGCCCCCATGGCTGCATTTCTTGAAGATAAGATACATCTTGATCAGACCCAAGGTGGAAACTTTTAGGGGTAGGTTGATGTCTCTATTGTTCCACTGGGGTTTCTTCATGACTTCAGGTTCCATACCCCCAACGCCATGATTCACAGCTCCGCAGATATATGTAGCAGTTGTACAACTTGGTCTTCATGTGTGTCCCGAACTGAAACAGGGATATCCCAAAAGCTGTTTCCTATTTGTGGGATATGTTCTTTTAGCTGGGCTGCCCTGTCTGTCATCAGTGGGAGAGGAAGAGGCTAGCCTAGCAGAGACTTGAATTGTCAGGCTGAGGGGATAGCCAGTGGAGCCTGACCTGCTGACTGAGAAGGGCCAGTCAGTGGGGGTAGGGTGGGGATGGGGAAAGATTGTAATAGGAATGACCCAGAGGTGGGCACCAGTGAGCAGGATGTAAAGTGAATGAGTTTAAAAAAATAAAATTAATTAAAAGAAAAGAAACATGTGGTACATTTACACAATGGAGTATTATTCAGTTATTAAAAACAATGATTTATGAAATTCTTAGGCAAATGGATGGAACTAGACAATATCATGCTGAGTGAGTTAACCCAATCACAAAAGAACACACACCTTATATACTCACTGATAATTGGATATTAGCCCCAAAGTTCACAATACCCAAGATACAACTCACAGACCACATGAAGCTCATGAACAAGGAAGACCAAAGTGTGGGTGCTTCAGTCCTTTGTAGAAGGAATAACAAAATACTCATGGGAGCAAATATGGAGACAAAGTGTGGTACAGAAACTGTAGGAGGGGTTGTCTGGAGACTGTCCCACCTGGGTATCCATCCCATGTGCAGTCACCAAAGATAGACTGTAGGACCGTGATAAGATGGCTGGCTGGAAATAACCCGGAGACCAAACAGGTGTCCATTACCTGTGAGGGACAGGCGTCTAATCCAGGATCCTAACATGTGGTGTGGAACTCCATTGAACTGCACTGTTCAGTCATGTAGGTCATTGCAGCCCCTCCCAAAGAGCACAGGTAGAGGCATGACTATAAGCCTGAGGCCCTAGAGAGATTTACATACTAATAAGATACCTGAAGGCCAGAGGGCAAAGCCAATTAAGCATTCTTCCCCAGACCCTACCCCTTCTCCCTTCCTATTTAACTCAGGTCTGCCCTTAGTTCATGGGGGCTGGGGGAGGGGAAGGTACTGCAAGATCCATCTACATCTGCCCTGAAAATAAACCGGTTTGGAACCATGAACTTTTCCTTATCTTTGGGGCCTGCCCTGGGGGAACTGCAGAGAAGGCCTTCAACACTGCTGACACCTCCATAGCTGCACCTGCTTAACTTCCCACCTAGATGAACTCTGCATTCCAGCCACAGTGACCCACAACTTCAAACAAGCTAGCCGGGCCATCAAGTTTACTAAGCAGTACAGTAACTGAATCTCTCCCATGGGTGCTGCCAGGGCCTCTTTCTTTTCTCCTCCCCTCGTTTTGAAGGGTTAATAGAATTTTCACTTCTAGCAGACTAACAGAAAAAAGAGCCAGGAAGAGCAGGTTGCCTAGTTCTAGGGCTTTGTGCTCCAAGAACAAGAACTTGGCTAGCCACAAAGATAGGTGATATGGTTGAATAAGATTGAGTTCTTGAGAAAACACCTATACTTCCCCATGATTGTTCCTTGAACTCTGTCATATGCTGAGTAATGGGCTGGCACTTTCCCCATGATTGTTCCCTGAACCCTGGCACTTTGCACGGTTACCCCTCCCCACTCTCCCTAGTTTGTGGTTTTCTCCTTTAAATATTCTACACTACCCTTGCTAGGGGTCGAGCTCCTCTGCCCCTGCATGGGTTACAGTATCTTGGCCTCAGCGTGCTGATTGAAATATACCTCTTGTTGGTTGCATCAAGATCGGTGTCTTGTGAGTCTTTTGGATGGTCGTAGTCTCTCATGGCTTGAGTGGGGGTCTCCCCTCCCTGGGGTCCTTTCAGTTTCTCTTGGCTGTGGGTCGGCTGGCCATGTGCCCACTTGCTCCCAGTCTCGGTCCTTCCACGGCCTCTCAATAGCATCTGAGAGCCCAAGGGCTTAAGACCAGTTGGCCCCCGACCACCTCCTGGCCTGGGGATCCCCAATCCAAGAGTCCTGTACCCCCATGGAACTTCAGACTGAGAACTCCCCCTGCTGGGTGGGGCCCCATAGTGCCCACCCAGTGCCATGTGTGGAGTGAACTCAGTCAAGATTCCTGTGCTCCAGTCTCTTTGGGGCCATGGGAATCACAACAGCCCAACAAGATTCAAGAACCCAGGCCTGCACCTTTGCATAAACTAATCATTTCCCCACTGTAGACGCTGATGTGGATGCCAGAAGTGCATGCTGACAGGAGCCTGATATAGCTGTCTCTTTTAAAGTCTGCCAGAGTCTGACATATGCAGAGGCAGAAGCTCACAGCTAACCATTGAACTGTTCATGGGGTTCCCAATGTAGGAGTTAGAGAGAAGACTGAAGAAGCTGAAAGAGTTTGAGGCCCCGTGAGGAGAGTAACAATAGCAACCAACCAGAGCTCCCAGGGTCTAAACCACCAGCCTGGGAGCACATAGGGAGGGACCCATGGCTCCAGCTGTATATGTAGGGGAGCATGGCCTTGTCAGGCATAGGTGGGAGAAGGGGTCCTTGGTCCTGTGAAGGCTGGATGCCCCAGTGTCGGGAAATTCAAGGTTGAGGAGGTGGGTGTGGGTGGATGGGTGGGGCACATCCTCTTAGAAGCAGGAGGAGGGGGGTGGCGTAGGGGGTTCCTGGGGCGATTAGGAATTGGGGAAAGGTGATAACATCTGAAATGTAAATAAAATATCCAATAAAAAAGTAAAAGAAAGGATAAACATGAATGGGGAAAATAATGCTGGAAGGATTTGAACCCTGGGGTCAGCTACTGGAGACATGGGCAAATATGTCAAACAAGCTATTGATAAATATGCAGCATATTATGAAACTAATTGTGCTATTTCTGGGTTTCCCATTAATATATTTCTCTTTTATTTTTCTATTGAGATTTTAAAAATTATGTTTGTTTTAATTTTACAGTATTTTGTTGTTGTTGTTGTTGTTATATGACCCCAGTCAGTTCTGAGGCTGATGCGGGTTTATTTTTTTCTAGTCTGCTTTTGAACCACTTTAAGTTTATGCAAAATGATAAGATCAGTTCTGAGTCAAGTAACAAGCAAGGCAATAAGCAAACTCTTATAAACACCTTTCAAGGAGGTAGTCAGGATGACCAAGACAAAAGGAATGCTACACATGCCTCTACTGAGCCAACTTTGAGCTTTGCATTAACTCAAATGAATTTTATGTTGTATTTTTTTTATATTGTCCCAGAGAGGTCAGACATTGAGATACTTTATCATATTTGATGTCTATATTTTAAATACATGTTGTTGAATTATTGAGGGAGATATTTCCTGGGATGTTAAAATGGCAAGAGTTTATTAGTAGACAATACTTTTAGGAGAAAAAAAATAAAGAACTTACATTGTATGGTTCTTTAAAATATACATCCTGTAAAAAGGTAAGAGACGTAGAGAACAAAATGTAATAAAAATTGTGGCAGGCTGAAGGGAATAACAACATAGTGTTGGTCAGTATGTATTATCAAGATTAGCTTGATTTTCGGTTCTGTTCTTGAAATAACTCAACACTCACTTCTGTCTATTTTGGCTAGCTAACACATAAGGAAATTGTGGATATATATATATATATATATATATATATATATATATATATATATAATTTCCTTAGTCCTTTTAGTGTTAATTTTATGTATATGTTTGATCACTTAATGACTGGTTTTTGGTTTTGTTTTTTGTTTTTTGTTTTTTGTATAGTGTGACAGGGTTTCTCTGTGTTGCTAACCTGGAACTTACACTGTAGATCAAGCTAGCCTCAAACTCAGAAATTTGCCTGCCACTGCCTCCTGAGTGTTGGGATTATAGATGAGTGCTGTCACTGCACAGTATGTTTGATAGCCAATTAAGAGACTCATCTTTGGATAAGATTATTTCTTCCCCACTCAGCATTCCTCCATTGCTCATAATTCCATCTATGAGTGAGGCTGCATATGAATTCTACCAACCATGTTAGCATGTCTATTGCTGTCACCCTTTAAATACCTTGTGAACACCGAAAAATTGACTGATCATACAACATTTAATGTCATAGACAATGTCTTACCAATATTTTTGGAGTGATTTCTACCCTGTGCTGGGGTGGACTTTGGTGATGCAGCTTTCTTTGAGTCATTTATGCTCTTGTAAGTAATGCCCCCATCCATAAGCCTGTATGTAGCCCCAATAATACTCATTGGTTTAACAAGGTAGAACTTGATGGTATCTGCAAATTGTTATATAAAGGGTTCTTTACCTGGGGTGAATAGACATATGTGTTGTGTCTCATCAGGAAAGATCTTGCCACATTACAACTGGACATATGTGTGTGATTGTGGGTCCATCCACTGATGGATACATGAGAAACCTTCTAAAGGGCTCTAGCCAAACATTGCAAACACAGGCCCGAGAATCACAAACATGTTGCCAACAAGTTTTTTGTTTTTCCTTTCTCCTCCATTCCCTCTGCCTTGCTAAAGCATTAGATCACATTTTTGTTTTTCCTTTCTCCTCCATTCCCTCTGCCTTGCTAAAGCATTAGATCACATTTCTGAAACTAGCCACAAAGTTCCATTCCTTTATTTGGCCTTTATTTGACTACCAAGTTTTAACAATCAAAGCATTGAAGTCTATCAATTAACAGCCCCTGTGGCTCACGTAATTAACATTCCCAATTAAAATTAAATGCCATGCCATATCCTAACATAGGGTTTCCCCCTTTCCATTTACAAACTGACATTTGTCTGTAGGCCATATACGCTGTCTCCTCTTTGTCTCTCTAGGACAAATATACTTCTCGCTCTCCTTTGTTCCCTTCCCTTTCTTCTTCATCCTCTATCTCCTTTCTTTGTATGTTACTCCCTGCCCTTTGTCCTTCTGGGGCAAGTAAATTTCCTATGAGCTGAGAACTTGGTCTTGGGGTGTCTTGTGCTAACTTTGAGGTCCTTTCATCTACCAATTATCACATTTCCCCCCCCCCCCCAAAAAAAAGAAGAAGAAGAAAAAATTATTATTCCCACAGCAAGCATATATTGCCAAAAGTTCCTCAGTAAGGATGAGGTCGGGAGGTCATCAACCTCATCTATAAGAGAATTTTAGCTGGCTTGTATATCATTTAATTTTCATTTCTTCTTTTTCAACATTAACCTTAAAGCTGTCAGGACTACAATTTAAGCTTCAAATTGTTCCTTTAACAAGTAGATGTTTAAGCTAGTGTTTCATTTCACACTAAACTATACTTTCCAAAATAGACTACTAGCTAATCATAATTTAGTAATTTATAACATAAATGTATAATATACATATAAATGTAATATATATATATATTTTATTATATAATTTGATAAAATCTTTTGCCATGTGTTAGGTTGTAGTATGTGGAGAGAGTCACAGGAATTTGACTATGCTCACTCCATGCTGGCACCAGGTAGATATCAGGCTACATGAAGCCTTGGGACTTCACTCAGGGGTGGAGACAACAGTCTGAGGTCCCTTAAGGAGGAAAGAGCTCCAGCTTGGTGGTCCCTGGGCCGAAAGGCAGCCAGGAACCAGCTGGTTCTCAGGCCTGTGGGCTCTCAGGTGCAGCTGGTAAGCTGCAGAAGGTTCGAGACCTAAGTGGGGACATACAGGCTAGATGTGCCTGCACCTGAAGAGGGAAGGTGGAGAACCTCTGACAGGGATGAAAGTTCTTAGTCTCAATGACTCACTTGCCTGGGTGGTGGCTGGCTCATCCTGCTTGCTCGGTTGAGAAAGCAGAGAGTTCTATGGGAGATTATACAGTGGCTCAATAGAACAGCAGCCTACTCCACTGTTTCCCACTGCAGATTTCAAAGAAGAAAAGTAGTCCATGGTCTTAAGATATTTACTGTCATGGCAGAAAATAGATGAAAACTATACTATGGTATTTTCAGGGCAGGTCTGAGTTTAAATACCTTTTGCATGGAGGAGGGGCTGAGAAGGAATGTTTAATTGATTATGCCCCTCTGGCCTTTAGGTACCTCATTAATATGGAGATCTGTCTTGAGGCTCTCTGGCCTGTAGTCATGCCCTCTACCTGTGGAGGGGCTAGTGGGTGTTGTCTTATGTGCCTGAGAGGCTCAGATTGATGGAGTTCTGTGTCCTTGTGTCAGAAGCCTGGAGTCTAGGAGCGTAGATAAATGCATGCCATCCCTTAGGATCACCTGGGGTCTCCAGCAATTTCTAGTTGATGATTGACCAGAAACCATGCTGTCCTTTCACAGTCCTACAGCCAGGCAGTTTGTAAACAACACATTGGTTATTTGCACCTTTGCTTTCATCTCTCACAAATCATGGGAATGTATTTCAAGATTTCAAAATAATCTCAATTGGTTTAGTAAAGTTTATTAGAATTATAAGATCTTTTTGATGTCATCTATGTAATCCATCAAACTCACAGAGATTGTCTTTTATAAGTACTTTACCTAGGTATTTCCCTTCTCCACTTCATGATTCTGTTTTAAAGGGGTTACCTGTCTTTATTGATATTGTACAGTTATTGTAGTATGTTTACCTGAAAGAAGTACACACTAGGATCTTATGATTAAACAGAATAGTGCTCAAGGTATGATGCTTCATACATTCAGTCTCAACACTTGTAAGATTGAAATAGGAAGATTTTCACGATTTTGAATCCATCTTAGGTTACAGATCCCTATACTCAAAGCTAAGACTGAGATTCTATCTCAACAACTGTATATAATTGAAGGAGCAATGGGTTTGGAGAGATGCTTCAATTATTAGGAGTTCTCGTTACTCTTTCAGAAGACATGTGCCTTCTTTTAAGCACCAACGTGGTAGTTTACAAATGTCTGTTCTACCAGTTGTAGGAGGTTCAAAGCCCTTTACTCCTCTCTGAAACCATTATGTACATGTGGAGAACATGCACACATGCAGGCAAAACACACACGTTAAAAAAAGTTCATAAATCTTTTTTTTTAAAAAACAATTACATGACAGGCTGGGATTTTTAAAATCTTCTTAAGACGTTTTTGTTTTCTAAAGGCACAAATGAGCTGTGATTGATTAAATCAGGCAACTTGAACTTCTAAATCATATACTTTCTTGAGATAATGAAACACAATCTCTGCTTTCATTCTACTAGAAAATGCACAAAGAAAATTTCAGTTAATGAAATTCCAGGACATTTCCTTGGATTATTTCTTGTCAGTGAATCTTATGTTTACTGTTACAGTGGTCACTTTCTGCTATACTCATTCATTACCTTCTGCTAACTAAGAGAGAGAGAGAGAGAGAGAGAGAGAGAGAGAGAGAGAATTACTCCTGTCAGCACTGTCATGAACTACACTTTTCCAAAGACAGACAACCATTGATGTTGTTTTGCAGGTCTACCACCATTTACAATGCTGGGTACACTTCTGGTTACTTTCATGTTCTTTCCGCACTGAAAAGAAGGCTACATGTGAAAGCATCCTAAGAACGTTGCAAGTACTGAGTATAAAATCAAAGCTGTTTTAATACTGAGCCAGGGAGCATATTCTACTTAGAAATTTCCTCTTTTTTTTTTGTTGTTATTGTTTGTTCTCTCCCCTCCCCCCGAGGAAATATCATTTGTCTGAGGCAATGCTCCTTTTTAAAATTTTTTTATTAATCATTCCATTTATTTACATATCAAATGATATCCCACTTCCTGATTACCCCTCCAGAAGCCCCTCAACCAGCAACCTCCCTCTCCTTCCTCTACTTTGTCTCTGTGAGGGTGCTCCCCCACCCATTCACCCCCTTCTGTCCCACCCCTTCACCATCCCTCTATGCTGGGGCATCAAACTTCCATAGGACCAAGGGCCTCCCTTCCCATTGATATCAGACAAGGCCACCCTCTGTTACTTATCTATCTGGAACCATGGATCCCTCCCTGTAAACTCCTTCATTGGTAGTCTATTCCCTGGGACCACTGGGTGGTCTCCAAGATGCTGTTGTTCTTCCTATGGGGTTGCAATCCCCCTCAGCTCCTCTAGTCCTTCTGACAGCCCTGTCACCAGGTTTCATGAGCTCAGTCTGATGGGTGGCTCCAAGCATCCATATCTGCATTGGTCAGTTGCTGGCTGCACCTCCCGAGGAGCAGCCACACCAGATTCCTGTCAGCAAGTGCCTTTTGCGAAGAGCAATTCTTTGGTTTCTCCAGACATGATATATCCCCAGGTGAGGCAGTCCCCAGATGGTCCTTCCTCAGTCTCTGCTCCATTTTTTGTTCCTGTTCTTTTTTTGGACAGGAACATTTCTGGGTTAAAAACTTGAGATGGGTATGTGGCCTCCATCTCTCTCTAGGGGGCCATGCCCATCTACTGGAGCTGGTCTCTACAGGTTCAATCTCCCCTTCTCTGCTAAAATCATCCATGTTGGGTCCTGTGAACCTATTGTTTCCCTGGCATCTGGGACCCCCCCAGTGGCTCGCCCCAGTTCCTCACCACCACCCAGCTACATATTTTATTTGATTTCTTGACACTCTATGTCTCTTTCCTGTCCACTCCAGTAGCTGATATACCCCCCCATTATTTCCTCCCACTCCTCTCTTTCAGGCCCCCTTCCTCTACCTCCTGTGATCATCCTATTCCTCGCTCATTGCAAGAATGAAGCATCCACAACCCGTTCTTACTTCATCCTAAGTTCCACATGATCTGTTGTTTGTATCATGGGCATTGTAAGCTTTTGGGCTAATATAAACTTACCAGTGAGTATATACCATGTGTGCACTTTTGTGTCTGAGTTACCTCACTCAGTATCATATTTTCTAGTTTCATCTATTTGCCTAAGAATTTAATGAGGTCATTGTTTTTAATACTTGAATAATACTCCATTGGGTAAATGTATCACATTTTTAGTATCCATTCCTCTGTTGGGGGACATCTGGGTTCTTTCCAGCTTCTGGCTGTTATAAATAAGAATGCTATGAACATAATGGACCTGAGACAGAGAGGGAGGAGCACTCTGGAGTCTATGTAGATGACCCTAGCTGAGACTCCTAGCAGCAGGAGATATGAAGACTGAAGTTTCCACCTCCAGGCTATGCAGTGGAAGGAGAGGGCATCAAGCCACCTACTATATCTTCAACTAAAAATTTGTCCTGCTTAAAAGATGTGCAGACATAAGGGTGGAGCATAGATTGAATAAATGGCCAACCAATGACTGACCCAACTTGAGACCCATGCCATGGGAGAGCCAACCCCTGACACTACTAATGATACTCTGCTATCCTTGCAGACAGAAACCTAGCATAACTATCTCCTGAAAAGCTTTTTTCTGTAGCTGAAGGAAACAGATTCAGACACTCACAGTGAAACATCAGCCAAGGCTCAGAAAATCTTGTGGGAGAGTTGGGGAATAAGAAACAGTGAGCAGAAGGGGTCAAAGACCCCACAACAAGACCTACAGGATCAACTAACATGGGCCTGTGGAGACACACAGAGACTGAACCACCAACCTGTGGGGTGCTGGGCTGGGAGAACCAGCTGGGAACCTGGTTGAGCAAGTCTTGAACCCCGGACCATTATCTGGACAGCAGGTGTTCTGTTTTGCCCCCACGCCCTGGTTCTTTTCATTCAGCATCTTCACAGCCCCTCCCAAAGAGAGGTCTGTGACCATCAGTCATGAGGAACAGTGCCTCAGACTCTCCTACATGTAGATGAGGTATCTCCAAGCTCCCGGACCAAGCCAATAGGCATTATCTGCTGCCAGACCCTAACCCACCCTGAAACTGTATATAAGGGCTCTATTCTGGAGAAGTAAAGGTACGTTTGAGAATCATCCTGGTGTCTGAGGGTCTCTGTCACAAGAGCTGTAACACTAGAGCTGTAACACTTGGGGAGAGATCTGCTCTTCTGGAAACTTCCTGGGGCACCAAGCTGCTTCTTCGCCAGCTAGCCAGCTTCCTATCAGCCAAGCCTGGGCCTGTTCAGCACTGAGAAGCAGGTGCAGCACCTGGGAGTGACCGAGCAGCAACTGCAGAGACTTGGGCAGAGGCAGCAGTGGAGGCAGGCAATTTCTCCTCCCTGCTCGCACTCTGTACCCTTTGGCCCAGACCTTTCACACCAGGCCTGGCCAGAGACCAATGGATAGTGGAAATGCAGGCAGAGGCAGCAGCAGAGACAGTAGCAGGCCCTCCCTGCTCTCACTCTGTCCTCATCTGGGAGATCATCATGGGGCACCCTCCAGAACCGGGGACCCACACCAACCAAAGAGCATTCAGGACCTGGACTTAGGCTACACATATGCAGAAGATTGTAGTTTGCTCTTTATGTGGGTCTGCTTAACAGTTGGAATGGAGGCAGTCTCTGACTTTTTTAAATCAGAGACTCTTCTTCTCCTAATTGGACTAACTGGTAGGGCCTCAGTGGGAGAGGATGTGATTAGTACTGGTTCAACTTGATGTCCCAGTACAGGCTGGTACTCAAGGAGGCTTCTCCTTTTCTGAGGAGAAAAAGGAGAAGATAATGTGGAGACAGGTTTTTTAAGGAATTGGGAGGAAAAGAGGGGGGAGAGTTGGAGAGTTAAGGTAAATAAATAAATAATTTTAAAATATAGTTATAAAAAATTAGTGGATTTTATTGAATGATTATTAAAGCTGTGTACTAGAAACATAATTTAAATTTAATATTATAAATAAATTGAAAATGAAAAGGTGAGAAAGGTGTTCCATGAAATTAGTAACTTAAGACAATTGTGGTAGCTACAAAGATAGAAATTGCTACAAACTAAATAATAGACTATATAAGTTAATGAAGATCTAATCTACCAAGAAAATTCAACAATCCTAAACACATACACGTTTTAAAACATAACTGCAAAATACATAAAGCAAAAACTGATAGAATTAAAGAAGAAATAGAAAACTCTGTTATAGTAGTTGGAGAAGGTAATACCCCCAAATTTAAGTGACTACACAAAAATCAAGTGCCTTAATTGGGGTTTCCATTGCTGTGAAGAGACACAATAATCATGGCAACTCTTTTAAAGGACAACATGTAGTTGGGCCTTGCTAATAGGTTCAGTGGTTCAGTCTATTATCATTATGACATGAAGCATGGACAGCTTTCAAACAGACATATTGCTGGAGAACTTGAGAGTTCTACCACGTGTTCCAGAGGGAGCTACCAGCAGACTGCTTCCAAGCAGCTAGGATGAGGTTCTTAAAGCCCATACCCACAATTTCTCCATCAAAGCCACACCTACTACAACAAGGCCACACCTCCAAATAGTGCCAATTTCTTAGCCAAGCCTATTCAAACCACCACATTCCATTCCTTGGGCCCTATAGGCTTGTTTAAACACCTGAGTCTATTGGAGCCACACCTAGTCATAGCACAATGCCAAATTGATTGAGTCTAACTTCAAAATTCCCCAAAGTATACAAGACTCTCAACAATGTTAAAAGTCCAAACTTCAGAGTCTCTTCTGAGATTCATCCACTCACTTAAGTGTAATCCTCACAGCACGACAGGAAATCAGCTGGGCAAACTCCAAATTCTGTATCTCCATGTCTGATATCAAAGCAGTCTTTAGCTCTCCAACTCTTTTTCATCTTTGCTGACTGCAGCAAACTTTTTTCTCATGGGATGGTTCTACTCCCTGTTAGCATCTATCTTGCCACGTACCCCACAGCTCTGGCATCCTTAACATCTTGTTGTCTCTAAGTCAGCTTCAACTTCATAGCTTCTTGTTCCAAAGTCTAGGATCCACACATGAAAATCTGTGCTCTTCCAAAGGACTTGTATCACTTCTCCAGGTCTACTCTCTGTAGAACTCTAGCCTATGGTTGACTTGACTTCACTGCTGCTGCTATTTGTTGTGATCATTCCATGGTACTGACATTTCCAATATGTTGGGGTCTACTGCTGCAACTAGGCATCAACAATAATCTCTAATAGGCTCTCTTCATGGTGCCAAACCTCAGCTTCTTTGCGTGATCCATTCAATCCTGGCCATCAACTACAACTGAGGCTGCACTTTCACCAATGGCCTTCCCTGGCCTTTCACAGTCCCAAGCCTCAGCTGCTATCCATGACCCCTTCATATCTTCAAAACCAGTACCACCTGGGTAATTTTTACACATTACCACGTCCAGGTGAAGCATAGGGTACAACCTTGGCTATCTCTGGAACACAACTTCTTTGTGTTTTCAGAAAACAATTCCCAGATTATACCTCAGTGATGCTGGTCTCGTCTTAATCATCACTAATTTCTTAGCTCAAATAACCAGCACCAACTGTCCCTGTAGTCTCCTTCTACTATTGATTCTAAAGCCAGAGACATAACACCAAAGCAGCTGAGTTCTTATGCTTACTAGAGCTGTCATATGGTCCATTTCTCCTATTATATTATCATCAGCTTTCTGTCTTCCAACACCCTCACTGCCTAAGCTTAGCTGTCCAAGAACTTACTATGTAGATTGACCTTGGACTTAGGCAACTACTTGTCTCTCTCGAATGAATGCTGGGATCAAGGGTGTATACGACCAAACCTGGTCCCAATGATCCCAAGAAACAAGGTGGAGTAGATATTCTAATATTGAATAAAATCGACTTTCAACCAAAAGTTATCAAAAAGGATAACAAACGACACTTTATACTCAGCAAAGGTAAAATCTACCAAAATGAACTCTCAATTCTGAGTATCTATGCTCCAAATGCAAGGGCACCCACATTCATAAAAGAAACCTTACTAAAGCTCAAAGCACAAATTGTACCTCACACAGTAATAGTGGGGGACTTCAACACCCCACTCTCACCAATGGACAGATCATGGACACAGAAACTAAACAGAGATACAGGAAACTAAGAGATATTATGAACTAAATGGGTTTAACAAATATCTATAGAGCATTTCTCAGCACCTCACGGTACCTTCTCCAAAATAGACCATACAATTGGTCACAAAACAGGCCTCAACAGATACAAAAAGATTGAAATAATCCCTTGCATTCTATCAGATCACCACAGACTAACGTTGGTATACAATAATAAGAAAAACAATGGAGAGCCCACATGCACATGGAAACTGAACAATGCTCTACTCAATTATAACTTGGTCAAGAAATAAATAAGAAAGAAATTAAAGATTGTATACAGTTTAATGAAAATGAAGGCTTGTCATTCCAAAACTTATGGGAATCAATGAAAACATTGCTAAGAGGAAAACTCATAGCTCTAAGTGCCTTCAAAAAGAAACTGGAGAGAGCATACACTAGCAACTCGACAGAACACCTGAAAGCTCTAGAAGCAAATACACTCCAGGGGAGTAGACAGGAGGAAATAATAAAGCTCAGGGCTGAAATTAACCAAGTAGAGACAAAAAGAAATATAAAGAATCAACAAAACCATGAGCTGGTTCTTTGACAAAATCAACCAGATAGATGGTGCCAAACCTCAGCTTCTTTGCGTGATCCATTCAATCCTGGCCATCAACTACAACTGAGGCTGCACTTTCACCAATGGCCTTCCCTGGCCTTTCACAGTCCCAACCTCAGCTGCTATTCATGACCCCTTCATATCTTCAACACTTAGCCAGACTAACCAGAGAGCACAAACACAGTATCCAAATTAATAAAATCAGAACTGAAAAGGGATACATAACAACAGAAACTGAGGAAATTCAAAAAATCATCAGATCCTACTACAAAAGCCAATACTCAACGAAACTGGAAAATCTGGATGAAATGGACAATTTTGTAGACAGATACTAGGTGTGAAAGTTAAATCAGGAGCAGATAAACCATGTAAACTGTCCCATAACCTCTAAAGAAATAGCAGCAGTCATTAAAAGTCTCCCCACCACCAAAATATGTGAAGGACCAGATGGTTTTAGTGTCGAATTCTATCAGACCTTCAAGGAAGACCTAATAACGATTCTCTTCAAACTATCCCACAAGATAGAAACAGAAGGAACACTTCCCAATTTGTTCTATGAAGTCACAGTTATGTTCATACCTAAACCACAGCAAAAAAAAATAAAAAGAAAAAGAAAGAGAACTTCATACCAATCTCCCTTATGAATATCGATACAAAAATAATCAAAATGCTCGCAAACCGAATCCAAGAAGTCACCAAAGCTGTCATCCATCATGATCAATTGGCTTTATCCCAGGAATGTAGAGATGGTTCAATATATGGAAATCCATCAATGTAATCCACTGTATAAACAAACTCAAAGAAAAAAAAACACATTATCATCTCACTAGATACTGAGAAAGCATTTGACAAAATTCAACATCCCTTTATGGTAAAAGTTCTGGAAAGATCATGAATTTAAGACCCATCCCTAAACATAATAAAAGTAATTTACAGCAAGCCAGTAGCCAACATCAAACTAAATGGAGAGAAACATGAAGCAATCCCACTAATATCAGGGACTAGACAAGGCTGCCCACTCTCCCCCTACCTATTCAATATAGTACTGGAAGTCCTAGCCAGAGCAATTAGACAACAAAAAGAAGTCAAAGGGATACAAATGGGAAAGGAAGAAGTCAAATTATCAGTAGTTGCAGATAATATGATAATATACTTAAGTGACCCAAAAACTTCCACCAGAGAACTCCTAAACCTGATAAACTACTTCAGCAAAGCTGCTACATATAAAATTAATTCAAACAAATCATTAGCTTTCCTTTACTCAAAGTATAAATGGGATGAGAAAGAAATTAGGGAAAAGACACCCTTCACAATAGTCACAAATAATATAAAAAACCTTGTTGTGAATCTAACCAAGCAAGTGAAAGATCTGTATGACAAAAATTTCAAGTCTCTGAAGAAAGAAATATAAGGAGATCTTAGAAGATGGAAAGATCTCTCATGCTCATGGATTGGCAGGATTAATATAGTAAAGATGACCATCTTGCCAAAAACAATCTACAGATTCAATGAAATCCATATCAAAACGCCAACTTTATTCTTCATAGAGATAGAGAAAGCAATTTGAAAATTTATTTGGAATGACGAAAATCCCAGGATGGCAAAAACTATTCTCCACAATAACAAAAAAACAAAGAAAAAAAACAACAACAACAACAAAAAAAACTTCTGGAGGAATCACCATCTCTGACCTCAAGCTGTATTACAGAGCAATAGTGATTAAAACTGCTTGGTATTGGTACAGAGACAGGCAGGAAGATCAATGGAATAGAATTGAAGACCCAGAAATGAACCCACACACCTATGGTCACTTGATTTTTGACAAAGGAGCTAAAACTGTCCAGTGGAAAAAGGACAGCATTTTCAACAAATGGTGCTGGTTCAACTGGAGGACAACATGTACAAGAATGCAAATCTATCCATTCTTATCTCCGTGTATAAAGCTCAAGTCTAAATGGATCAAGGACCTTCACATATAACCAAATACACTGAAACAAACAGAAGAGAAGGTGGGGAAGAATTTCTAGTACCTGGGCACAGGGGAAAAGTTCCTGAACAGAATTCCAATGGCTTATGTTCTAAGGTCAAGTACTGACAAATGGGACTTCATAAAATTGCAAAGCTTCTATAAGGCAAAGCACACTATCAATAGGATGAGGGTCTTAAAGCCCACACCTGTACATCCCCCAACAAAGCCAAATCTCCAAATAGTGCCACTCCCTCAGCCAAGCATACTCAAACCACCATATCTATCAACAGTATTTCCAGTATTTCAACAATTAAACCTGAAACATAAGCAGACATGTTTGCTTTTATAAAAAAAAAATCCCTTAGTTTACTCCTCTCAGCAACAGTAGTACAAATTTTTCTCAAGTGCAAATATACAACATGTCCCAGGATAGGCAATATGCTAAGTCACACACAAGTCTCAATCAATTGAAAACACTTAAATCATTACAATCATAGCCACAACCAAAGGAATCTTGTAGTCAATAACAGAAGATAAACTGGAAGGTTCACAAATGTGAAGAAATTAAAGAATACACTCTGAAGCAACAAAATTGTCAAAAAGGAAAAAAAAATAAGAAAGTATTTTGAGATCAATAATTAAAACACTACATACCAAAATATACAAGATGAAATAAGCGTCCATGTTAAGAGTGAAATTCATAGATATGCATTCATTTTAAAAGAAAGGAAAATTTTAAATGAATCTATCTAAATATCTTAAATATAATGTTGGATTTAGTCAGAAATTTTACTTTGTAGAAAACATTTTAAAAGAAAGTCTGTATCATAACCAGATGTGATTGCTTTTATGGAAAGCTACTAACTAGCCAATGTAACAGCGTAGTACCCAGGGAATACTGCATTCTGAAGTTTAGCTTCACTTTTCAAACTGCATCTGATTTTTTTGTGGTGTTCATGTTTAAATAGACATTCAATATTTATCAAATAAATTCTCATTCTGTCTTACTTTTCTTGTTAAAGGCCCACTTCTACATCTAGCATTTTGACCCAGGTTTATCATTTTTTTTACCTGACCTCCAGTTTTATTTACCATAAAATGAAACCACTGAAGTATGGATATGAGAATGGAAGCTTTGGTCTCATCAAATTGAAAAGTGAACAGGTTGTTCCTGACTCAATTTGGAGAAAACACAACATATCCACATGAAAACACATCTATATAGATACAATTTAAAAAAGCTACTACAACTTAATGAAAAAGAAATGATATTCAAAACATGATAAGATCATAAGTCTGGTGAGTTTTTCTTTTTTAAGAAAAAGATTTATTCTGTCTCCCCCCTCTATCTGTATATGTGTCTGATTTTGTTATTGTGATTTTGATATTTAATTTTTAAGAGATAGAAAGTACTCAAATTTGAATGTGTAGAGAAGTATGGAGAAATCTCCAAGGAGATAGAGAAGGGAAGAATATAATCAAAACGTATGATATTCTCAAAAAATGAACAATGAAAAGCAAGCAATACTTTTGCAGTCTCAGGTTGTCATTCCTTGCAAGTATCTATTCATACAGGACCTTTACCCTCCTTTACTCTTAACTTCCTCAAAGTTTCATTTGTACCATAATATAAAGACCAAATTTTACAAAACAAAAGAACTAAGGAAACAAAACACACACACAAGAGAACCAATGTGATTTGAAATTTAAAAATTAGTGAATTTTTCAATTCCTTCCATAGTTAACATAAATTTTAATCATTTTTGTGTTTTAAATATATTCCTAGAAAATCTATGTGTTTACAATTTAAAACAATCTAGGCTAGGTTTGGCACTATGCTCAAATATTTCCAGCTTATACTAAAATCTAAGACCATTTCAACTCCTTTTTATTTTTTAACATATGAATCTGTTTTAATGAGGTTGTAAGCAATTTAGAACACCAGTTTGTGAGGATACATCCCGTTTGTCAGGGAGAACTGAGATCGCAGGTAGCCCTGGAACTGAGGAACAGCTTTAATCTTTGGCAGAATCTGCGAGTTCACAGCTTTCTGATCAGCTTTTCACTGCTCTGTAAGATCCTATTTTTCCTTCTCTGTGTCGAAGATCCACCCTCCTGATGCCTGGGCTTACGCAGCTGCTTCTTCTTGAAGTAAGCGTCAGTCAGGTGTTTGGGGATTTTAACCCCGCTGATATCAACTTTTGTAGAGGTGGTGATAACAAACTTCTGGTGTGTTCTGCGCAGAGGAACTCTGTTGATAGCCAGAGGTCCAGTCACAAGTAGCAAGGCACTGACCAGCTGCTTCAGGAAAACCACTCTCTTGCCCCTGTGGCACCCAGTGAGGATGATCAGGACAGTCCCGGGAGTGATGCTGGAGCGCAGCATCCTCATGTGCTGACTGAAGGGCTTTTTGCTGTGGCTCAGCAGCTTCAGAGGCACGTCTTCCATAGGATAATACCTAGGCATTTTTCGAAGCTTCACTACCCGGGTGCCACCGTTCTTGTCCCCACCAACTGTTTTTGTGACAGTAGCAAGGACCTTCTCCTTTTTCTTCTTCTTTTCAACCTTGGTCTTGGCAGCTGAGTATTTCCTTTTGTACAAGGCCTTTCTGGAATACATAGCTGATCCGGAGTACTTGCCAATTCCTCTCACCAGGACAGGGTTCTGGCTGCAGTGGGGCTTGGCTTTCTTGAGTTTTTTACTCTTCGGTTTACCCTTTTTAGCTGCACCAGCGGCTCGGGGACCAGAGGCATTACCGCCAGCCTTCTTGGCCAAAGGCTTCTTTCCTTTGTATCAGGCCTCTCTGCCTTTTCACTCGCCATCTTGCAAGACAGGAAAGAGGACTAAGGCAGCCTCAACTCCTTTTATACACAAAAAAAGATATAATTTTGGCTTGGCTAAGTAGGAGTTGATCAAGAGACAGCACTGCAAAGGAAGCACTAGCAGGCTTCAATTAGGTCTTCCATCTTATCAGATGCTTTGCAATTACATAATAATTACTTAAAAATCATTTCCATTATGAAATTAAAGACATTTTATAAATGACTTAGCCACTACTGATTAGGTAGTATTAATTTTATATAAATGGATACCAAAAATGCTAACACTTTTGTACACACTAGTATTTGCTTTAGACTGTTTTAAATTGTCTTGTATCTAGGTTCAGCTTTATAGACAATACTTGTACCCAATACGTGGTTCATATTAATCTCATCTTTAAAGTTCTGGATAATTTCCACACTGATTATCAAATGTAAAATGGCAAGGCTCCTTTGGGTAGTAATTTTCTAGTAATTTAAGTCTCAACTTACTTTTACCAGAAATTTCACACAAAATATTTATTTTGAATGTCTAAAAATTTTTGCAGACATTTATAATTTCCTATATTATTACCATGCTAGTGAATATGAAAGAATATATTAATATTTATATTTCCTTAATGACTAATTATGTACTAATGGATATTCTTATGTTTTTCTGAATAAATGTGTGTTCAAATATTTTGTCTATATTAAATAAGATTTCTTGTCAGCACTGTTTTTGGCATTCTTTGTTTGGTTTCTATGGTAATACATATTGAGTCCAGATGCACACACATTTGAAAGAAGCAGTATGCTAGTGAGCTATATTTTCCTTTTATCCTTAGTGTTTTATTGTATTTATTTTGAGATAGAATCTCACTAAGTTTCTTAGGATGATACTAAGCTGATTCTGTCACCCTGAGAAACTTTGAAACTGTGGGCCTTCTGCCTCAAACTGACTGATAGCTGGTATTTCAAGACTAAGCCAACAAATACATTTAAGATTTAAATACAGTGTGATGTAAGTTAGTTTCTATATATTCTGTTGGCACATATTTCAAACTTTAGCTAGACTTTTCCCTTTTTTATTTTAAATTCACCTTGAGAATTTCATATATAAGTGCTGCATTTATATCATTTTCACCTCTCTCTCTCTACACACACCAACTTTCCCTGTTTCTCCCCAACTCTCTCTCAAATTTATGACCTCCTCTTCTTTAATTATCATTGTTCCATAGGCATGGGTATACACACACACACACACACACACACACACACACACACAGCCTGTTAAGCCTATTTTCTCCTATGTGCTTGCAGTTAGGTCTGATATTTTGGATTTCATAACCTATCAGGGGCTCATTCCTAAGAGAATACTTATCCTCTTTTTCATGGTAGCCATTAACTTCCTGCAACTCTTCATCGAGAATTGTGGCTCTATAAGATTTCCTCTAACAATGTTGGCACTTCAAGTTCAGATGTGTGAATATAACAAAGAGCAACTAAAGAAACCAAAAATATAAATAAATGACAGATAGATAAATAGATGATAGATAGATAGATAGATAGATAGATAGACAGATAGATAGATAATAAAAAGGACTATTTTGAGGTGAGTTTAAGTGAAGGGAATATTAAGAAACAGCCACTATGAAGTGAAGAATTAGAAAAATTGGGGTTATTTAACTTGGAATGTAGGAGGGTGATACAGAGGGTGAGGAATAGGAAGATATAAATAATGTTTAAATGTGTTTGAAAAAAGACATAAGAAAACATTATTTCATGTTTATTTAATCATTCCCAGAAAATAAATGAAGCTATACCACTAGAATGATAATGCTTTTCCCGGAGCTATAAAGTATATAATAAAATCCCAATTGCCAGACCTGAGAAACCTCCCTTATTAGTTGTTGGTTAAAAGACTCAAAAAGAAAATCTCCAAAATAACATATGCTGTTGTCATTTCTCATAGTAATCTCATAGAAACTGAAGATAAGATCCAATTAGTTCAGACACAGAACTCCAACTGATCTGGAAGGCTCCTCCCTTATAACTAGCTCTCATAGTATATGAAAATGCTCTATAAACTGTGTTTTGCTTTGTTTTGAAAGATAATGGCTGGCATAGCTGGTGCCCTTAGGCTCACATATTAGAATGCTTGGTTCTGAGTTAGTGGAACTATTTTGGGAAGGATTAAGAGAAGGAGTGGCCTTGTTGGAGGTAGTGTGGAGGTGTGCCACTGAGGGTAGTCTTTGAAGCTTCAAAAACCCATGCTATACTCAGTCACTCTGTCTCTGATTGTGGATCAAGTTGTAAGCTCTTAGCTACTACTCCAGAACCATGACTGCCTGTCGGCTGCCATACTCTTTACTATGATAGTCATAGACTCATCTTCTGCAACTGTAAGCAGGCCGCCAATTAAGTGGTGAATTAGATCAACTGTGTACTTTAAAGATGTTCTAAGATCACAATAGAAGTGAGGGAATGAGTTACACTAAAAAAGAGATTTCTGCCAATAAAAAACTATAGGTTCCATCAAATTTGATCCAATATGAATATGAGATACTTCTACATACTATGTATGACTCAAGGAAGGAAGAGAAGCAGAAAAGCAGAAACACAGATGATTAAGAAAGTTTACCCTGCTTCCTCCCCCCGCCCCTCCATACATGAGGAGAGCTAAAAAAAACAGCTGAAGAAGGACAGATCATTCATCAGACTGCCAGACTGGAAAACCTTGATGCTGAATTAGAAATTTGCTGAAGGACAGAGAATCAGGTCTGCAATCATGAAGATCACATCAATAGGTATTAATAAGGGCATTTGAACTCTGAAGTTTGTGGGATTGATAACTGATCTATTATAAAAGTTAAAACTGTGTATTATTTTTAACCTTAAACAGAAAGGGAAATATGTAGGTGAATTTTAATCCAGCAACATGGCTGCTCTGTCAAAGGATCAGATCCAAAAATCATTCAGCCAAAGTGAAGACATGCTCTGGATTACAGTACAATCTGGCTGGAATACAGACATGCCCTTAGTACACACCTTTAATCATTCTGGCTTTAGTAGAGAACCACCTCTTGCTCATACATTTAATCTTAAATACTGACCTCTTATTGAGGGACAAAGTGAAGAATCAGATTTGACAGAATGAAACAGAGATAGGATACACCCAATTCACAGGAGAAGAATCAGGAAGGGGGGCTACTTAAGAGAGTACAGGGAGAGAGGTAAGTAAAGTTGTGTTCAGTTGAATGTACGTTAGTTCAGTTGAGTTCATGCAGTTCCATGCAGTTCTATTCAATTCCTGCAGCTGGTACAGTCTGTGGAGTACAGTCAGTTTTTCTAAACAGAGCAATTTAGTCAGAAGGCTGAGAGAAGCCAATTTGAATTATCTTGGAGAGAAATTTGAACCAGAACTGCTTAGTTAAACCAGCCAGCCAGAGTACCGAAAGAGCTAGAAGGAATGAGTTTTTTCAGCAGTATATCTCAGAGGCTGAAACAATTTACTTCTAAGTTTGGAGAAAGAGGCTGGAAGCTTCAGCCTTCAAGGTGCAGGCTTGCAGAAAAGTCAGTTCTTTGGAGACTAGAAGCAAAAGGAAATGCTCTGGGGCTAGCCCAAGCTGTGTAATTGCATAGTGTAGAGGTACAGCTCACATATTTTCTATTTTGAGTTAACTTTTGTGTGTAGTATACATGTGCATATATTCATTTGTATATTATTAATATTTTTCAGAATCATCTATTGGAAAGAAAATTATCTTCTCATATTGGATTAGATTATAAATATTTAAAAAGATTAATTGTTCAAAAATTTTAGAACTGAATTTATTGAGTCTTCAGTTTATTTATCCATCAATTTAATACTCATATTTTCATAAGAAGAACAGAAACTGTGTATTATTTTTAACCTTAAACAGAAATGGGAAAACATAGATGAATTTTAATCTAGCAACACGGCTGCTCTGTCAAAGGATCAAATCCAAAGTGTGACTCAATAATCTGTTATTTTTAATTAATTACATAATTAACTTCTAAAACTTTCTGAAAAAGTAAATTTTAGTTGACTCAAGAATTTTTTTTTATTCCATAGCTCCTCTTGCATCATCCCATATCTACTACCTGCTATGTTTTTATTGTTCATGTGTACTTTTGCTTGCCTGCATACCATTACCCTGATGCTTTGCTCAGAATCTTTATTTTTAATTAATCTTGCTCTGCTTTCTACTTTTATGGCTTTGCTTCCACATATTTATATGCACACATACATTATAAACTAGTATTAATTTTTGTAGTGATGAATTTGGTCCACCCACTTCCTCAATCAAGTGCTTTCTAGATCCATACATATCCTACAAATATTCTAATTTATTTCTCTCTCTCTCTCTCTCTCTCTCTCTCTCTCTCTCTGTCTCTCTCTCTCTCTCTGTCTCTCTGTCTCTCTCTCTCTCTCTCTCTCTCTCTCTCTCTCTCTCTCTCTTCCTTCCTTCCTTTCATCTTCTTTTCTTCTCCTGTTCCTGCTTCCTCCTGCTCCTCCTGCTCCTCCTCCTCCTCCTTTTCTTCCTCCTCTTCCTCCTCTTCCTTCCAACTGAGTTTGAGATTATTTTTGCTTCTATTTTATATGAATTTTAGTATTAGTTTATCAACTCTGCCAATAGAATACAGCTGGTATATTAAAAGAATTGTGGTTAATACATCAATTAATTTGTGGTATTCTACATTATTAGCGTTGTTAAGACTTGTTATCTATTAGCTTAGGATATATGCTTTCATTCAGATCCTTAATTTCTTTCTGTGATATTTTATAGATTGCACAATGCAATTCTTAAAATTTTTATTGATCATGCTGTCATGTATTTTATTCTTTTTGAATAAAATATTCCTCTGTCTGCTAAGACATCTCACCTGTTTCATATGTTATTACAAACTAAAATTTAACTAACTTCATATTCCATGGCTTTCAAAGCACCTCTGACTGTACTCTGTTTTAATAAAGTCAAACATGAACAATTAGTTTGAGCCTCTTTATCAAAATTAATCATTTTAACTCATTTAAATTTTATTCATATATAATACATTTTACACAACACTTACTTTTGTACTTGTACTGTATATTCCCTCTGTATCCTCTTCCTCATTCGTATTTGATGAGAGAGTACTCTGATTGGTATTGATGAAAGCAATACCAATATTAACAACAGTATATATTTTATTTACTCCCAGGCTGAGGTTATATAATCCATTTTTGAAAATATATTTTCAAAGATATTGAAGGAGAAAAGCTCAGAAATGTGATGTTCATATTAATGTAGATTAGAATGCAAAATCAAAAGAAGAAAAGTTTAAGATAGAAAAAAGTAATTATACTATAGAAAATATAACTTATAAATAAAATAATAATTGTCATTTTATTTTTATAGATTTTCTACAATTTAATAACTTATTTTAGAATCTAAATGGTAAAATATGCTTTTTATTGTATGGAGTATTTTATTTTTAATACTCATGTACTTGATAATAATTACGGTGAATATATTCATTTTAAATAATGATAAATATTTAATAATACTAAAAAGTCACTTACTAAAAGACTGGAAGTTTACAATTTTATATTAGTGTATATAATAAATAGAAAGTGATCTTGCTTCTTTAGTGGAAGCTATCTTAAGCTATATATAGCCTTTTTTTCATCAGCAGTGTCATACCAAGGAATGAAACAATGGTGGATTGTTTATTATGTTAGTAAGTCTATTATAGTTGCTGCTGTACTATTTTCTTGTGTCATTGTTTGGTTATGTAGGATATTTTAAATCACTTGTAGTCACTCAGAGATATCTACACATATAAGACATTTCATTTTGTGTGCTGTCTCCAAATACTTAAGTTACAGTGCACCAATTCTCATGGTGACATCCCAGCAGTAGTTCTTCATTCACTTCAGAGTCTATTGACTGACATAACCTGGAATTGTATGAAAAAGTAGGCTCATCTGCACTACAGATATATAGCCTACTAGAAGAATAAATTAAGTTCTTGGAAATTTCAAAATAAATGAAAAGAAGGACAACCTAGTTTCCAAAATTTGATCAAACCCTAAAGAATCATAATTCAAGAGGTAGGACAGTTCCCAGCATGCCGTGAATCCACCATTATCTTAAAATCTTTTCACATAGTTATATCTGGATAGAGTAAAATATACAGTAAAATGTCATAACATAAAATTTATAGCTTAGCAGGATATTTCAAAATTCAGCCTTATTCTTGACCTAAAAAATATTTATTCACTATTTTTATGTGGCTGAGTAAAGTTTAATTAAATAAAAATGTTAATCTACTTATTCCATTTATAAATAGTTTTTAGATCAATCTGTTTAATAATCACTGAACAAGAGCATTTTGATTATTAGGCTGTTTTCTAAACAGAGATAAGTGAAGAATGTTGATGTCAAGCCAGGCACTGGTGGCACATGCTTTTTATCCCAGCACTTGGGAGGCAGAGGCAGGTGGATTTCTGAGTTTGAGGCCAGCCTGTTCTACAGAGTGAATTCCAGGACAGCCAGAGCTATACAGAGAAACCCTTTCTCGAAAAACAAAAACAAAACAAAAAGAATGTTGGTGTCTTCCACTGTCATATTACTACCAATGACAAATTAGAAACCATGCATGTTGTTCTGCTATATATATCATATTTCTAAGACATCAGATGAAAGTTCCTCACTGTAGGCATTTTAATAAATGTTTTTCCTCAAACTTCTTTGTAATATGAGTATGAACCAATTAAGAATCCTCAGTAAGTGTCAGAAAACAAGCATCAGTCATAGTATTGCATTCATGACTCTACACAATAGAGGGGAGGGTCTTGGCTTCTTCATACCTCATGTCTTCATTTCAAGTAAAGGCAGAACTGAAGGCAATGCAAAATTTATATACATTTAACAACATCAAAAACCTAATCTGTTGTAATTAATAAATAATCTATGGCTCAATAGAAATCAAAATAGTTGAAGGATACCAATGGAGACATTATTTTAAATATAGACTAAAATGTTAAATAGTATATCTTACTAATTATTGCCCTCAAATGATTATTAACAAGTCTAAAGAAATAGACTGAAAATCAGCATATATATATATATATATATATATATATATATATATATGACTATAAGAATATATTATATATAAATATATATACATATATATATGACTATAAGAATAAATTAAATATATAATAGAAGTCATTGAATACTTATTTTAAAGACATTTTAGATAGTAACAGAGAACTTGTCAATATTCATGACCAATTTGCCATTAATTTTTTATCAATCATTTTATTTATTTATATTACAAATGATATCATCTTTCCCAGTTTCCCCTCCACAAAGTCCCAATCCCATCTGTCCTTCTCTTTGCCTCTCTGAGGATTCTTCTCCAACCATTCACCCACTCATGCCTCACTGTTCTAGCATCATCCTACAGTGAGGCATCAAGCTTGCTCAGGACCAACGGCCTTCCCTCCCACTGATGCCATAAAAGGCCATTCTCTGCTACATATGCAGCTGGAGAGATAGGTCCCTCAATGTATATTCTTCAGTTGTTGGTTTAGTCCCTGGGAGCTTTGGGTGGGGGTCTGGTTGGTTGATATTGTTGTTCTTCCAATGGGGTTGTGATCCCCTTCAGCTCCTACAGTCCTTCCACTAACTCTTCCACTGGGGGCCCCTGGGCACAGTCTCATGGTTGACTATGAGTATCTACATCTATATTAGTTAGGAGCTAGCAGAACCTCTCAGGGGACAGTCACACAAGGGTCCTATCAGCAAGCACTTCTTGGTATCAGCAATATTGTGTGGATTTGGTGTCTACAGATGGTATGGATCCCTAAGTGGGTAGTCTCTGAATAGCCTTTCTGCTCCAATTTTGTCCCTCTGTTTTGTATTTTTTGTCTTTCCTTTGGACAGGAACATTTCTGGGTTAAAAATTTTGACATGGGTAGGTAGTCCCATCTCTCAACTGGGGGCCATGTCTATATATTAGAGGCATTCTCTGCAGATTCTATCTCCCCTTTGTTGCAGTTAAAGTCATCCGGGTTTGATCCTGGGAGCCTCTAACTTCCCTGGTATCTGGGACTTTCTAGTGCCTAAACCCAGTTCCCCATCCCCCTATGCTACACGTTTTTATTCAATTTCATAATCCTCTGTATATCTCTCCTGTCCCTTTAAATACCTGTTCCTCCCTCTGTCCCAGGCCCCTCCCTTACTCTACTTACTGTGAATATTTTGTTCCTCCTTCTCTGTAAGATTGAAGCATCTACACTTTGGTCATCCTTCTTGTTAAGATCCATATGGTTTATGGGTTGTATCATGGGTATTCTGAGCTTTTGGGCTAAAATCCACCTATCAATGAGTACATACCATATGTGGGTTTTTTTTTGTGTCTGTGTTACCTTACTCAGGTTGACATTTTCTTGTTTCATCCATTTTCCCAAAAGTGTCATGAAGTCATTGTTATTAATAGTTAGTAGTATTCCATTGTGTAAATGTACCACATTTTCTGCATCCATTCTTCTGTTGACGTCCATCTGGGTTATTTATAACTTCTGCATATTACAAATAAGGCTGCTATAAACATAGTGGAGTATGTATCCTTGTTATATGTTGGAACATCTTGAAGACCCAGAAATAAACCACATGCCTATGGTCACTCGATCTTTGACAAAGAACCCCAAACTATCCTCTGGGAAAAAAATATTTTCAAAAAATGGTGCTGGTTCAGCTGGCAGTCAGCATGCAGAAGAAGGAAAAATGATCCATACTTATCTCCTTGTATAAAGCTCAAGTTGAAGTGGATGAAGGACCTCCATATAGAACCACATAAGCTTAACCTAATAGTAGAAAAAGTGGGGAAGAGCTGTGAACACATTAGCACAGGAGAAATTTTCTTGAACAGAACAATAATGGCTCAGGCTCTAAGATCAACAATTGACAAATGTGATGTCATAAAATTGAATGGCTATTGTAAGACAAAATGGTAACCTACAGATTAGTAAAACATATTTCAAAACTCTAAAACCAATAGAGGGCTAATATCCAATATATAAAAACAACTCAAGAAGTTAGACCCCAGTGAACCAAATAATTAAAAAATGGTGTACAGGAGGAGTTTGCAACCCCATAGGAAGTACAACATAAACCAACCAAACCCCCCAGAGCTCCCAGGGACTAAACCACCAAGCAAAGACTACACATGGAGTGACCCATGGCTCCATCCACATCTGTAGCAGAGGATGGCCTTCTCAGGAATCAATCAGAGGAGTGACCCTTGGTTTTGTGAAGGCCTCATGCCTCTGGGTAGGGGAATGCCAGTGTGGGGACATAGGATTGTGTGGGTGGGTGGGGTAACACCCTTATAGAAGCAGGAGGAGAGAAGATGGGATAAGGGGTTTCTGGAGGGGAAACTAGGAAAGGGGATAACATTTGAAATGTAAATAAATAAAATATTCAGTAAAAAATGGATACAGAGCTACACAAATAATTCTCAATTGTGGAATCTCAAATGGCCAAGAAGTACCTAAAGAAATGTTCAACACCCTTAGTAAGAGGCAGGTGGATTTTGAGTTGAGAGTTTGAGGCTAGCCTGGTCTACAGAGTGAGTTCCAGGACAGCCAGGGCTACACAGAGAAACCCTGTCTCGAAAAAAGAAAAAAAAAGCACGCTTAGTAATCAAGGAAATGCAAATCAAAAAGATCCTGAAATTCCACCTCACAGCAATCAGAATGACTAACATCAGAACCTCAGCTGACAGCAGATGCTGGCAAGGATGTGTAGAAAAAAGAACACTGGTGATGGGATTGCAAGCTTGTACAACCACTCTGGAAATCAATCTGGAGGTTCCTGAGAAAACAGGAAAGAGATGTACCTGAAGATCCACCAATACCACTCTTGGAAATATACCTAAAAGATGCCCCACCATTCCACAGGGACACTAGTTCCACCATGTTCATAACGGCCTTATTTATGATGGACAGAAGCTGGAAACAACACAGATATCCCACAACAGAATAATAGATACAGAAATTGTGATTAATTTACACAGTGGAATACTACTCAACTATTAAGAATGAGGACATCCTGAATTTTGCAGGCAATTGGATGGAACTAAAAGATATCTTTCTGATATTCCACCTCCCACCAGTCAGAATGGCTAAGATAAAAAACTCGGATGATAGTAGATGCTGGAAAGGATATGGAGAAAGAGGAACATTCCTCCATTGTTGGTGAGATTGGAAGATGATGCAATGACTTTGAAAATCAGTCTGGTGGTTCCTCAGAAAATTGGACATAGCATTACCTGAGGACCCAGCTATACCACTCCTGGCCATATACCCTGATGATGCTCTAACATATAACAAGGACACATGCTCCACTTTGTTCAATAGTAGCCTAATTTATAATAGCCAGAAGCTAGAAAGAACCCGGGTGTCCTTCAACAGAGGAATGGATAAAAAATGTGATACATTTACACAATGGAGTATTCCTCAGCTATTAAAAACAACAAATTCAATAAATTCTTAGGTAAATGGATGGAACACACATGGTATTCACTCACTGATTATTGGATATTAGCCCAGAAGCATGAAATACCCAAGATTCAACTCGCATACCACATGAAGCTCATGAACATGGAAGAGCAAGTGAGGGTGCTTTGGTCCTCCTTAGGAGTAACAAAATACTCAAGGGAGCAAATATGGAAACAAAGTGTGGGACAGAAACTGAAGGAGGGGCCGTCTGGAGACCATTCCACCTGGGTATCCATCTCATGTGCAGTCACCAATGGTAGACACTAATGTGGATGTCAGGAAGTGCATGCCGACAGGAGCCTGATATAGCTATGTCCATAGATGTCTGCCAGAGTTTGACATATTCAGAGGCAGATGCTCACAGCTAACCAATGAACTGATCAAGGGGTTCCCATTGGAGGAGTCAGAGTCAAGACTGAAGGAGCTGAAAGTGTTTGCAGCCCCATGAGAACAGCAACAATACCAACCAACCAGAGCTCCCAGAGTCTAAACCACCAGCCTGTGAGCACTTAGGGGGGCATCCATGGCTCCAGCTGTATGTGTAACATGAAGGCTGGACATCGTGTTCGGGAGAATTCGAGGGTGGGGAGGTGGGAGTGGAGGTAGGTAGGGGCATATCTACAGAGAAGCAGGAGTAGGGGCGATGGGATAGGGGGTTCCTGGGTGCAGGTTGGGGAGGGGGATAGGGTAAGGGGATAACATCTGAAATGTAAATAAAATATCCAATAAAATTTTTTTTAAAAAGGAATTATCACAGAAAAAAAAAAGATATCTTCCTGAGTGAGGTAACTAAGACCCAAAAGGATATGCATGGTATGTACTCACTAATAAGTGGAAATTAACCAGAACAACAACAAAAAGTACAAAATATCTAAGATACTGTCCACAGAACTCAAATAGGTCATCAAGCTGAAGGACCCAATTGAGGAAGCCTCAGTCCCACTGGTGGGGGAGAAGAAAGCAATCACAAGTGGAGAAGGAGGGAGGGACGTGGGAGGGAATGTGGACTGGGATATGGTGGGGAGAGAACCTGATCTGGTATTGGGTGAGGGAAAAGGACTGAAGCCCTGTGGGTCGACCAAAAGAATAGAAACAGGCAACCTTGGGGGGTTGGAGATTGAGGGAGTCCTCTAGAATGCACCAGAAGCCTTGGAGGTGACAGATTCTTAGAACTCAAACATAGGGACCTTAGATGAAATGCCTGAGAGTGGGGAGAGGGAACTTATAGAGTCCACCTCCAGCAGGAACAGAGGGCATCAAATGAGGCAGGGAGCTGCCATCCCACAGTCAAAACTCTAACCCATAATTTTTCCTGTTTGAAAGAACTACAAGGATGAAAATGGAGAGAAGCCTCAGGAAAAGAAGGTCCAGTGACAGGTCCAAAGTGAGATCCAGCTCAAGGGAAGATCCCAAGGCTTGACACTATTAATGAGGCTATAGAGTATTTACAAAAATGGACTTGTGACTGCCCTCTGAAAGACCCAACAAGCAGTTGAAAGTGTCAGAAGCATATATTTGCAGCCAACGAATGGACAGAAGCTGCTGACTCATATGGTTGTATTAGGGAAAGACTGAAAGAAGCTGAGGAGAAGGGCCATGCTGCAGGAGGACCAGCTGTCTCAATTAATCTGGATCCTGGAGCTCTCTCAAACATTGGACCACCAACCTGGCAGCATATACCAGGTGATTTGAGGCCCCCAACACATATATAGCAGAGGACTGCTGGGTCTGTGTTCAATCAGAGAAGATCCACTTAACCCTCAAGAGACTGAAGGCTCCAGGGAGTATAGAAGTCAGTTAGGATCGAGATTGAGAGGTGGAGACAGCCTCATGGAGACAGGGGGTGGGTTGGAGATATGAGATGTGGAGCAGAGGAGATGGATGGGAGCAGGGGGGATAAAATCAGGAGTGTAAAAAAAAATAAAGAGAAAAATTTTAAAAATGCTGAAATGTAGGTCTCCATAACTGATGACTCCTTGCAGGGGTGTGGGTGGGCAAGGACTCAGTTTTCTTTAGGGGTCTTGCCACTGGGAGTTTGACTATGCTCCAATGAGAAGTATATGGGTAACACAAATCTTCTTCTTCCTCCCCCTCCTCCTCCTCTTTCTCCTCCTCCTCATCCTCTTCCTCCTCCTCCTCTTCTTCTTCTCCTTCTCCTTCTTCCTCTTCCTCCTTCTCCTCTTCCTCCTACTCCTCTCTTCCTCCTCCTCCTCCTCCTCCTCCTCCTCCTTCTTCTTCTTCTTCTTCTTCTTCTTCTTCTTCTCCTCCTCCTCCTGCTACTTCTCTTTTTCTTCATCCTCCTCTTACTCCTCCTCCTCTTCTTCCTCATCCTCTTCTGCCTTTTCCTTCACCTCCTCTTCTTTTTTGATGGGGGATGTCCTAAGAGTTGAGGACAAACATGAAGGACTTGGAAGTGACTGTGAACAGTGCGCATGATGTGAAAGCCCCAAATAATAAATAAATTATTATGTTGGAAAATAATACTTGAAAAAAAGAAAACAAGCTAAGAAACTGTGAGGAGCAATCCAGTACTCAACACTCCTTTATGACCTCCACACCAGTCCTTGCCTCCAAGTTCCTTCTATGGTGGAACTGTGATTTGCAAATGTAAGCAAAACAAAACCTTTACTTTAATTCTCCCCCCCCCAAAAAAAAGCAATGTCAGTTTTGGGAAAAAAACTGATGTGATATAATTAGTCTTAGATACCACTGGTAATGGAAAGTTAGGATACCATCATTTCTTTATTCCTTGGACTATTTTTTTCTTTTCAACCATGAATACTACGTCCTAACATTCTCAGAAGACTCATAGACTAACTTAATCTTCTGGCTAACTCCATGGAAAACTATGACCTTTCGTACTCATCTAAATGTTACTGCATTTTTGTCTGATTTTCATCAGATGCCACATTAAAAACATTTTTTATGTACTAAATGATGAGAAAATGATTTAAATATATTAAAACATTATTTCAAGCAAAAGTCTACATTTGAGGGTGATGGTATAAAGGAATGGAGAGAATGTACATGGAATTATATCTTTTTGATTAGGGTTTATTAATTACCTGTATGTTGGTTGAAACACAGAGTCTTGTACATCAGCCTGAAAAGGCTCTGAAATTCCATTTCTAATAAGCTAATGCTTACACTTCTCCTGTTGCTGCTCCTGCTAATGTTCATGATGATATTGATGCTTAAAATATCACAATTTGAGGTGCAAATTTCTTGTATGAAACTATTGGAGAAAATATTAACAAATTTGATAGTGAACACATTGCTCAGTTCATTGGAACATCCTGTTCAAGATAGTGGAATTTTCTTCTCCTATATCATATAAATCAGTTCTATAACTTGAAAAACATATATTTGGCATCTATTCAATGGTGGAATTGTCTTAACATTTTTAAAAGTCATTAAACTGCTTATTGTTTTACAAAATACACTCATCCACTCACTTTCATTGTTTAAATGACATCATATAAAACAACCTAGTAAACTATCAAGGCTTCTAAATGCAGTGATTGCCCTAAGCTGTTACTGCTAGCTCAGTATCAACTGCAAAACTGACTGAAAATCAAATCCTGTATTCTAAAAACTGCACTGCCTTCTGGTTCCCTTACAACTTGCAAACAATTTGTACAGATATAAATGAAATGGTACACTCAGGTTTTACATATCTCTTTATGATGCTAAAAGGGTCCTACACAGAGCAGATCTTGGTAAGGCAGAAGTAATTTTCTCTGACATGTTACATATTCTAATTGCAGTTTATGTTCTTGTAGTTGTAAATCCATAAGGATTTACCTTATGGTAAAAAGTTAATCCCTGCTTATCTTTTCTTAGTGGTAGTACATTTAGATAAAGTTACATAAATGTGATTTATTGTAAATGAATAATATATTGAATCATTATACTCCCATATTCCTCACATATGACTTATCAATTGCAGAAAAGCCTTTCCCACCTTGAATAACCCCAAAATCTATTCTATAATCATGGTACATGATAAAAAGAAAATCCAATAAGATACAGGTAAAGATCCAGGAAAAGCTGAATGGAGCCATTGTGATATTCTCATAACAATTCTCACTCTCTGGAGGGAAAGGCAAAACAGATGGCATCTCTTCAGGAAACAATTCTTCCCACTTGAAAGAAGTTGTTGATGACAGCAGCTCATACAGAAAACAGAGCCACATACCACAGGAAGATATATCTTCCAGCTGCTGAGTTTGTGCAGAAAGACTTTTTTTCCCAAACATAAGTGCAAAGAATCACATGGACTATACAAAGGACATAGAATGCCATGCAGTGCTGAAAACATCCCATGTGACAAAATTTGATGCTATTGTTTGCTCTCTGACAGCAGACACAATGAGATTATGTATTCACACATGCTTAGGGAAAGTTCAGATAATGATGTGAGAAAGGAGTAAGCTATGATCCTACTTTACTTATATTCCCATTTCACACTCTGATTTCAAACTCTGGCTTTCCCATGTGGCTGTTCACTATTTTAATATCTTATCAGATAATGTGAAGTCAGCAAAGTTGGAGGATACAGAGACTTATTGTCTTGGCCCCTCTTTATTCTCTTTCCTCCCAACACATTCTACTGTGTTTCAGTGCTGTCCACATAATCCCTCTTAATTCTATTATCAATGTCTTAACTCTACATGTGTGAAGTTTTATATATTCCTTCTTGTTTTACTGTATTAGAAAATATGTGGCCACATCTTCAAGTCATGATGTCATTTCTGACCAAGTAGTTTGGGAACATCCATTGTGTAAACATGGGAACACATCACTGAACAAAACTGTAGCACATTCCATACTGCATCAAACTTCGTATTATTAGGTTAGTAGTATGGAATTAGACTCAAGTTGTATATCATCTTTTTCATAAGAGTAGTGTTCATCTGCTCAAATATAAATACCAATTAAACATGACCTCTCAAAGTACCTCACAAAATTTTATCAGAATCTCTTAATATCCTTGTAAATGTAGAGATTGTAGCTTCCCCCTAATTAAACTCTAGTATTTGGTTAGAATCTCAAAAAGGAGTGATTCAATAATCGCAATAATGTAAATTTTAACTTACAATATTTGAACAAAGTATAATAAATATATCTTTACATTGTATTAGTGTGGCAAACTAAGATTTGAAATTATATTTCTGGAATAAATTTGTAAAAAAATGTAAACTATTTAACACTAGTTAAAATGGATTTAGAAATTTAAAGAAAGGAAACCCAAAGGAAGATAACATTTTAAAAATACAAATTTATGCATATTTAAAGTATACAACATGATGCAATGTGTGTATGTGTGTCCATGCATGTGTGTTTTTGTGTGCATGTATATGCTTATGACAGTTCAGAAAATAAACTAAGGTAAGCTCGACTCAGAAACCCAAGCATTACATTTTCTGATATATGCACAATCCAGATTGCAAAGATCAAAGACAAGAAAGTAGAAGGATACCTATTTGGGAAGAGAAAGGGGACCTGAGGAAGAGACTAGTAGGAAAAGAATGATTAATGAGTGGTGATTAAGATCAAACTGTATCACATTCATACATAAAAATATCATTACAAAATTCATTCTTTTGTGTAACATATGCTTAAAACTTGGTAAAGTAAATTATCAAAATGTTTACATTTTAAAATTAATTAGAAAGTTTAGAAGATGAGAGAGGATCTTCCTTCCAACCAACAACTCTGCCCAGAGCAGAGCCAAAGCTGTAAACCCCCTCCCAGAGACAGCTTGACTCCCAGGTGATCCTACACAACCAGGCTCATAGGAGAGACAACCCTGTGCCCCAAAACCTGGCCTAACTGGGACCCCCATGGGGCACAGAGGAGGTGGCCCCTATCCACCCTGTCCTGCCAATAGACATCTTCCTTCAGGTCCACAACTCAGCCCTGGGCTGAGCCTTTCCTCCAGAACCCCTCCCACACCCAGAGACCTCTTGAATTCTAGGTGGTCCATCACAACCTGGCTCACAAACCCACAGACTCACAGGAGAAACAGGATCCAGTCAGAGTCAGCAAGGCCAATTAACACCTGAGATAACCAGATGTCATGAGGCAAGCACAAGAACATGTGCAACATAAACCAATGCCAATTGGCACCATCAGAACCCATCTCTCTCACTACAACAGGCTTTGGATACCCTAACACACCTGAAAAGCAAGACTCCTACCTAAAATGCCATCTGATGATGACCTGAGGAAAGATATAAATAACTCCTTTAAAGAAATACAGGAGAACATGGTTAAAAAGTTAGAAGCCCTTAAAGAGGAAATAAATAAATCCCTTGAAGAGATATAGGAAAACACAAATAGGTGAAGGAAAAGACTGTCCAGAATCTAAAAATGGAAATAGAAACAATAAAGAAATCACAAAGGGAGGCAAATCTGAAGATGGAAAACACGAGAAAGACATGTGGAGTTACATATGTAAGCATCACCAACAGAATCTAAGAGATAGAAGAGAGACTCTCAGGTGTAGAAGATACCATAGAAAATATTGACAAAACAATCAAAGAAACCACAAAATGCAAAAAGCTCCTAACCCAAAACATCAAGGAACCTAGGAACATATTGAAAAAAACAAACCTAAGAATAGTAGGAATAGAAGAGAGAGAAGATTCCCAATGCAAAGGGCCAAACTTAAAGAAAGAGATGGACACAAAGGTACAAGAAGCATAAAGAACACCAAAGAGATTGAACCAGAAAAGAAATTTCTCCAGTTATATAATAATCGAAACATCAAATACACAGAATAAAGAAAGAATATTAAAAGCTGTAAGGTAAAAAGGCTAACTAACATATAAAGGCAAACACATCAGTATTATACCAGACTTGTCAACAGAGACTCTAAAAGTCAGAAGATCCTGCACAGATGTCATCCAGACCCTAAAAGAACACAAATTTTAGCCCAGGCTACTATATCCAGCAAAAATCTCAATCACCATATTTGGAAAAACCAAGATATTCCATGACAAAACCAAATTTAAACAATCTCTTTCAATTAGTCTTGCCCTACAAAGGATAATAGAAAGAAAACCCCCAACACAAAAAGGGAAACTACACCCATGAAAAACCATGAAATTAATTGATTAACTGGCAACAGCCTCCCAAAAAAAGAACCACACACACGCATGATATCACCACTAACAAGAAAGTAACAGGATCCAACAATTATTGGTCATTAATATCTGTCAACATTAATGGACTCAATTCTGCAATAAAAAGACACAGAATAACAGACTGGATACATAAATAGGACCCAGCATTTTGTTGCATATAGGAAACACACATCTGCAATAAAGACAGACACTACATTAGACTACAAGGCTATAAAATATTTCCAAGCAAATGGTTCCAAGAAACAAGGTGGAGCAGCCATTCTACTATCTAATAAAATAGGCTTTCAATAAAATGTTATCAAAAGAGATGGGGAAGGATACTTCATACGGAGAAGAAAAAATACACCAAGATGAACTCTCAATTCTGAACATTTACATCACAAATGCAGGGCACACACATCTGTAAAAGAAACGTTACTAAAACTTAAACACACATTGATTTTCACACAATGATAGTTGTATACTTCAACACCCCAATCTCATCAATGGACAGAGGATAAAAACAGAAAATAAACAGAGACACACTAAAACTAACAAAAGTAATAAATCAAATGGATTTAACAGATATCTACAGAACATATCACCCTAAAAAAAGAAAAAAGAACATACACATACCTTCTTCCTTCTCAGGACCTTATGGTCCCTTCTTCTTCTTCAGAACTGACCATTTATTTGGACACAAAACAAGCCTCAATAGATGAAGAAGAAGAAGAAGAAGAAGAAGAAGAAGAAGAAGAAGAAGAAGAAGAAGAAGAAGAAGAAGAAGAAGAAGAA
>NW_021604640.1:2010632-2011723 GCF_004785775.1 Grammomys surdaster | reverse complement strand
AAGAACAAGAACAAGAAGAACAAGAAGAAGAACAAGAAGAACAAGAAGAACAAGAAGAAGAACAAGAACAAGAAGAAGAACAAGAAGAAGAACAAGAAGAACAAGAAGAAGAAAAACAAAAAACAAAAACAAACCAAAAAACAACAACAGAAAGCCCATTTACAAATGGAAATTGAATAACTCTCTACTCAATGATGAATTGGTCAGGGAAGAAATAAAGAAAGAAATTAAAGATTTCGTTTTAGAATTTAACAAAAATGAATAAATACAATACCCTAATTTATGGAACAGAATGGAAGCACTGCTATGAGAAAAATTCATAGTACTGAGTTCCTTCATAAACAAAATGGAGGGATCCTACAACAGAAAATTAACAGTACATTTGAAAGCTCTAGGACATATAGAAGCAAATACACACAAGAGGAGTAGACAGGAGGAAATAATCAAATTCAGATTCGAAATCAACTATTTATAAACAAAGACAACTAAACAAAGAATCCACAAAACTAAGAACTGGTTCTTTGAGAAAATCAACAGGAAAGATAAACTCCTCAACAAACTAACTAAAGGGCACAGAGACAGTATCCACATTAACAAAATTAGAAATGAAGAGGGAAACATAACAATAAATACTGAGGAAATTAAAAAAAAATCATCACATCCTACTACAAAAGCCTATATACTCATCAAAACTGGAAAAACTAGATGAAGTGGATGGTTTTCAGAATAGATACCACGTACCAAAATTGTATCAGGACCAGATAAATTACCTAAAAAGTTCCATTAAACCTAAGTAAATAGAAGTAGTCATTACACTTCCCTTCCTCCCCTGCCTGGTCCTGTGGGCTGGGGCAGACACAGAGTTGGTCTGCTACTGTCCTGTGTAGATACTGACTCCTGAGTCATCCTAGAGGAGCCACTGTACTCAGAGCAGTCAGTAAGAACTCCATCTCACTCCCAAAGCCCCAGAGACACATCTGGGAGCCAGGGCCATTCAGGACACAGCAGCTACCCAAACCCCGCCCCTCCGGAATTCCACTTCTTTTCCTCCCCTGCCTGGTCCTGTGGGCTGGGGCAGACACAGAGTTGGT
>NW_021604640.1:1999861-2010622 GCF_004785775.1 Grammomys surdaster | reverse complement strand
GACACTGAGTTGATCTACTCCTGTCCTGTGGAGATACTGACTCCTGAGTCATCCTAGAGGAGCCACTGCACTCAGAGCAGCAGACACCAAGATTAGGATCATAAGACTACAGAGACATCTGGACTCTGAGGAGCTCTGCAACAAGCAAGATAACTGGAAATACAGACTCCAGTCTAACACAGTGAGGGCAGGCAACACTAGAGTTAACCAGATGTCGAAAGGCAAGCGCAAGAACATAAGCAACAGAAACCAAAGTTTCTTGGCATCATCAGTACCCAGTTTTCCCAATATAGCAAGCCCTGAACACCCCATCACACCTGAAAAGCCGGATTCAGAATTAAAATCACTTCTCATGATGATGATAGAGGATTATAAAAAGGAATTAAGTAACTCCCTTAAAGAAATGCAGGATAGTACAAGTAAACAGATAGAAGCCCTTAAAGAGGAATCACAGAAATCCCTTAAAGAAATGCAAGAAAACACAAAGAAGGAATTAAACAAAAACATTCAGGATCTGAAAATGGAAATAGAAACAATAAAGAAAGCTCAAAGGGAGACAACAATGGAAATAGAAAACTTAAGAAAGAGATCAGGAGTCATAGAAGCAAGCATCACCAACCGAATACAAGAGATAGAAGAGAGAATCTCAAATGCAGAAGATACGGTAGAAAATATTGACACAGTTGTCAAAGAAAATGCAAAATGCAAAAAACTCCTAACTCAAAACATCCAGGAAATCCAGGACACAATGAGAAGGCCAAACCTAAGGATAATAGGTATAGATGAGAATGAAGAGTCCCAACTTAAAGGGACAGTAAATATCTTCAACAAAATTATTGAGGAGAACTTCCCTAACCTAAAGAACAAGATGCCCATAAACATACAAGAAGCCTACAGAACACCAAATAGAATAGACCAGAAAAGAAATACCTCCCGTCACATAATAATCAAAACATCAGATGCACAAAACAAAGAAAAAATACTAAAAGCAGTAAGGGAAAAAGGTCAAGTAACATACAAAGGCAGACCTATAAGAATTACACCAGACTTCTCACCAGAGACTATAAAAGTCAGAAGAGCCTGGACTGACATCATACAGGCCCTAAGAGCACACAATTGCCAGCCTAGATTACTATACCCAGCAAAACTCTCAATCACTATAGATGGTGAAACCAAGATATTCCATGACAAAACCAAATTTGCACAATATCTTCCCACAAACCCAGCACTTCAAAGGATAATTGATGGAAAACGCCAACACAAGGAGGGAAACTACAACCTAGAAAAAGCTAGGAAGTAATCTTCCAACAACCCCAAAAGAAGATAACTATACAAACATAACTTTACCTCTAATAGCAAAAATAACAGGAAGCCACAAACATTTTTCCTTAATATCTCTTAACATCAATGGTCTCAATTCCCCAATAAAAAGACACAGACTATCAGACTGGATACACAAACAAGACCCAGAGTTTTGCTGCATACAAGAAACGCACCTCAGTGACAAAGACAGACACTACCTCAGAATAAAAGGGTGGAAAACAATTTTCCAAGCCAATGGTCCCAAGAAACAAGCTGGAGTAGCCATTCTAATATCAAATAAAATGGACTTTCATCCAAAATTAATCAAAAAAGATAAGGAAGGACACTTCATACTCATCAAAGGAAAAATCTACCAAGGTGAACTCTCAATTCTGAACATCTATGCTCCAAATGCAAGGGCACCTACATACATAAAAGAAACTTTACTAAAGCTCAAAACACACATTACACCTCATACAATAATAGTGGGGGATTTCAACACCCCACTGTCAGCAATGGACAGATCATGGAAACAGAAACTAAACAGAGACACTTTGACATTAACAGAAGTTATGAACCAAATGGACTTAACAGACATCTATAGAACATTTCATCCTAAAACAAAAGAATATACCTTTTTCTCAGCACCTCATGGTACCTTCTCCAAAATAGACCATATAATTGGTCACAAAGCAGGCCTCTACAGATACAAAAAGAATGAAATAATCCCTTGCATCTTATCAGATCACCACAGAATAAGACTGGTCTTTAATAATGACAAAACCAATGGAAAACCCACATGCACATGGAAACTGAACAACTCTCTACTCAATGATGACTTGCTCAAGGAAGAAATAAAGAAAAAAATTAAAGACTTTTTAGAATTCAATGAAAATGAGGACACATCATACCAAAACTTGTGGGACTCCATGAAGGCAGTGCTAAGAGGAAAGCTCATAGCTCTAAGTGCCTACAAAAAGAAACTGGAAAGAGCACACACTAACAAGTTGGCTGCACAACTAAAAGCTCTAGAACAAAAAGAAGCAAATACACCCAGGAGGAGTAGAAGGCAGGAAATAATCAAACTCAGGGCTGAAATCAACCAAATAGAAACAGAAAGAACAATACAAAATATCAATAAAACCAGGAGTTGGTTCTTTGAGAAAATCAATAAGATAGATAAACCGTTAGCCAGATTAACCAGAGGGCACAGAGACAGTATCCAAATTAATAAAATCAGAACTGAAAAGGGAGACATAACAACAGAAACTGAAGAAATTCAAAAAATCATCAGATCCTACTACAAAGGCCTATACTCAACAAAACTGGAAAACCTGGATGAAATGGACAATTTCCTAGACAGATACCAGGTCCCAAAGTTAAACCAGGAGCAGATAAACCATCTAAATAGTCCCATAACCCCTAGGGAAATAGCACCAGTCATTAAAAGTCTCCCCACTAAAAAAAGCCCAGGACCAGATGGTTTTAGTGCTGAATTTTATCAGACCTTCAAGGAAGACCTAATACCAATTCTCTTCAAACTATTCCACAAAATAGAAACAGAAGGAACACTACCCAATTCGTTCTATGAAGCTACAATTACACTCATACCCAAACCCCACAAGGACCCGACAAAGAAAGAGAACTTCAGACCAATCTCCCTTATGAACATCGATGCAAAAATACTCAATAAAATTCTAGCAAACCGAATCCAAGAACACATCAAAACAATCATCCATCATGATCAAGTAGGTTTTATCCCAGGAATGCAGGGATGGTTCAATATTCGGAAATCCATCAATGTAATCCACTGTATAAACAAACTCAAAGAAAAAAACCACATGATCATCTCACTAGATGCTGAGAAAGCATTTGATAAAATTCAACATCCCTTCATGATAAAAGTCTTGGAGAGATCAGGAATTCAAGGTCCCTACCTAAACATAGTAAAAGCAATTTACAGCAAACCAGTAGCCAACATCAAGCTAAATGGAGAGAAATTGAAGGAATCCCACTAAGATCAGGGACTAGACAAGGGTGCCCACTCTCCCCCTACCTATTCAATATAGTACTGGAAGTCCTAGCCAGAGCAATTAGACAACAAAAAGAAGTCAAAGGGATACAAATAGGAAAGGAAGAAGTCAAAATATCGCTATTTGCAGATGATATGATAGTATACTTAAGTGACCCCCAAACTTACACCAGAGACCTCCTAAACCTGATAAACAACTTCAGCAAAGTGGCTGGTTATAAAATCAACTCAAACAAATCAGTAGCCTTCCTCTACATGAAAGATAAACAGACTGAAAAAGAAATTAGGGAAATGACACCCTTCACAATAGTTGCAAATAATATGAAATACCTTGGTGTGAATCTAACCAAGCAAGTGAAAGACCTGTACGACAAGAACTTCAAGTCCCTGAAGAAAGAAATCGAAGAAGATCTCAGAAGATGGAAAGATCGCCCATGCTCATGGATTGGCAGGATTAATATAATAAAAATGCCCATCTTGCCAAAAGCAATCTACAGATTCAATCCAATCCCCATTAAAATCCCAACTCAATTCTTCACAGAGTTAGAAAAGGAAATTCTCAAATTCATATGGAATAATATGCGGATAGCGAAAACTATTCTCAACAATAAAAGAACTTCTGGAGGAATCACCATTCCTGACCTCAAGCTGTACTACAGAGCAATAGTGATAAAAACTACCTGGTATTGGTACAGAGACAGGCAGGAAGATCAATGGAATAGAACTGAAGACCCAGAAATGAACACACACTCCTATGGTCACTTGATCTTTGACAAAGGAGCTAAAACTGTCCAGTGGAAAAAGGACAGCATTTTCAACAAATGGTGCTGGTTCAACTGGAGGACAACATGTAGAAGAATGAAAATTGATCCATTCTTATCTCCATGTACAAAGCTGAAGTCTAAGTGGATAAAGGACCTCCACATAAAACCAGATTCACTGAAACTAATAGAAGAGAAGGTGGGGAAGACCCTCGAATACTTGGGCACAGGGGAAAAGTTCCTGAACAGAACACCAAATGCATATGCTCTAAGATCAAGAATTGACAAATGTGACTTCATAAAATTGCAAAGTTTCTGTAAGGCAAAGGACACTGTCAATAGGACAAAATGACAACCAACAAATTGGGAAAAGATCTTTACCAATCCTACATTTGATAGAGGGCTAATATCCAATATATACAAAGAACTCAAGAAATTAGACTCCAGACAACCAAATAACCCTATTAAAAATGGGGTATAGAGCTTAACAAAGAATTTTCAATGGAAGAAACTCGAATGGCCGAGAAGCACCTAAAGAAATGTTCAGTGTCCTTAGTCATCAGGGAAATGCAAATCAAAACAACTCTGAGATTCCATCTCACACCAGTCAGAATGGCTAAGATTAAGAACTTAGGTGATAGTAGATGCTGGCGAGGGTGTGGAGAAAGAGGAACACTCCTCCATTGTTGGTGGGACTGCAAGATGGTGCAACCAATTTAGAAATCAGTCTGGCGATTCCTCAGAAAATTGGACATAGCATTACCTGAGGATCCAGCTATACCACTCCTAGGCATATACCCAGAAGATGCTCGAGCATATAACAAGGACATATGCTCAACTATGTTCATAGCAGCCTTATTTATAATAGCCAGGAGCTGGAAAGAACCCAGATGTCTTTCAACTGAGGAATGTATTCAAAAAATGTGGTATATTTACACAATGGAGTATTACTGAGCTATTAAAAACAATGAATTCGAGAGGTTCCTAGGTAAATGGATGGAACTAGAAATTATCATCCTGAGTGAAGTAAGCCAATCACAAAAGAACACACATGGTATTCACTCACTGATTATTGTATATTAGCCCAGAACCTTGAAATGCCCAAGATTCAACTCACAGGCCACATGAAGCTCATAAAAAAGGAAGACCAAGTGGGGGTGATTCAGTTCTTCTTAGAAGGAGCAACAAAATACTCAAGGGAGCAAATATGGAGACAAAGTGAGGGACAGAAACTGAAGGAGGGGCCATTTGAAGACCTTTCCACCGGAGTATCCATCCTATGTGCAGTCACCAAAGGTAGATGCTGATGTGGAAGTCAGGAAGTACATGCCGATAAGGGTCTGATATGGATGTCTCCTCAGAGGCCTTCAAGAGTCTGACATATTCAGAGGCAGATGCTCACAACTAGCCATTGAACTGATCATGAGGTTCTCAATGGAGGAGTTAGAGTGAGGACTGAAGGAGCTGAAAGGGTTTGTGGCACCATGAGGAGAGCAACAATACCAACCAACCACAGCTCCCAGGGTTCTAACCACCAGCCTGGGAGCACTTATGGAGGGATCCAGGGCTTCAGATGAATATGTAAGAGTGGAGGGCCCTGCTGGGCACAGGTGGAAGAAGAGATCCTTGACCTCATGAAGGCTGGACGCCCCAGGGGGTGGGAATTTTGAGGGTGGGGATGTGGTAGTGGGGGGGGTAGGTGGGGGTTACATCCACGGAGAAGAAGTAGGAGGGGTAAGGGGATGGGGGGTTCCCGGGTGGGTGGGGGATGGGGTAAGTGGATAACATATGAAATGTAAATAAAATATCCAATAAAAAAAATCAATGTGAAATAAATAAATAAATAAATAAAAGTAAAAAAAAAAAGAAGTAGTCATTAAAATCTCCAAACCAAAAAAGCATAGATCCAGATGGTTTTAGTGCAGAATTCTATTAGACTTTCAAAGAAGACCTAATACCAATACTTCCCAAACTATTTGACAAAATAGAAACAGAAGGAATCCTACTTAATTCATTCTATCATGCCATAGTTACACAGACACCTAAGCTACACAAAGATCCAACAAAGAAAGAATTTCATGCCAATTTCACATATGAATAATGATTCTCACAAACTGAATCCAAGAACACATCAAAATGATCATTCTTCACAAAAAAGTAGGCTTCAGCCCTGGGATGCAGGGTAGATCAATATATCTAAATCTGTCAATGTAATTCACTATATAAACAAACTCAAATAAAAATCACATGATAATCACACTAGATGTTGAAACATCATCTGGCAAAATAAATACCCCTTTCATGTTATAAGACTTGGAAAAATCACGAAATCAAGTCACATACCTAATAATTATAAAAACAATATACAGGAAACCAGCAGGGAACATTAAAATAAATGGAGAGAAACATGAAGCAATCCCAGTAAAATCAGGAACAAGATAAGACTGACCACTATCTCCCTATTTATTTAATATAGTACTCAAAGTTCTAGCTAGAACAATTAGATAACAAAGAAAGGTTAAATGGATACAAATCAGAAGGGAAAGCATCAAGGTATCACTATTCACAGATGACATGATAATATATATATATATATATATATATATATATATATATAATATGTATTTAACACATATATATATGTGTGTGTGTGTCTCTCCCAAAATTCTACCAGAGAATTCCTATAGGTAATAAACAAGTTTAGCAAAGTGGTTGAATATAAAATTAACTCAAACAAATCAGTAACCTTTCTTTACACAAAAGATAAACAGGTTCAGAAAGAAGTTAAAGAAACAACTTCCTTCACAATAGTCACAATTAATGTAAAGTGTCTTAGTATAACTCTAATCCAGCAGATGAAAGATCTGTATCACCAGAACTTCAAGTCTCTGAAGAAAGAAATCAAAGAAAACCTCAGAAGATGGAAAGATCTCCAATGCTCATGTATTGGTATAATTAATATAGTACAAATGGCCATCTTATGAAAAACAATCTAGAGAGTCAATACAATATCCATTAAAATACCAACACAATTCTTCACAGACATGGAAAGATCAAGACTCAACTTCATATGGAAAAAACAAAAAAACCAAGAAAATGAATTAATTCCTAACAATTAAAAAACTTCCTGGAGAATCACTATCCTTGACCTCAAGCTGTACTACAGAACAATAGTGATAAAAATAAAACAAAACAAAGCCACATGATATTGGCTCAGAGACAGACATGTAAATAAGTAGAATAGAATTGAAAACCCAGAAATAAACCCATATACTTATGGTCACTTGATCATTGAAAAAGGAGCCAAACCCATACAGTGGAAAACGGACAGTGTTTTCAGCAAATAGTGCTGGTCTAACTAGTAGCCTACATGTAGAAGAATGCAAATTTATTCATTTTTATCTCCTCAAACAAAGCTCAAGTCCAAGTGGATCAGAGACCGCCACATAAAACTAGATAATCTGAATCTAATAGAAGAGAAAATGAGGAAGAGCCTTGAACACATAAGCACAGGGGAAATTTTCCTTAACTGAACACAATGGCTCAGGCTCTAAGATCAACACTGACAAATGGGACCTGATAAAACTAAAAAGCTTCTGTAAGCAAATGACACTGTCAATAGGACAAAAAATGGCAACCTACAGATTGTGAAAAGATCACTATAAACCCAACATTCAATAGATGGCTGATATCCAAAATATACAAAGAACTCAGTAAGTTAGACTTCAGAAAACCAAATAACCCAATTAAATAATGGGGTACAGGGCTAAGCAAAGAATTCTCAAGTGAGTAATTTTGAATGACTGAGAAACAAGTAAAGAAATGTTCAGCTTCCTTAGTGATCAGGGAAATCAAAATGACCCTTATACCAACCAAAATGACTAAGATCAAATACTCAGGTGACAGTAGGTACTGGTAAGGATGTAAAGAAAGAGGAAACCTCTTCCATTGTTGGTAGGATTGTAAGCTGGTACAACGACTTTGGAAATCAGTATGTCAGTTCCTTAGAAAATTGGAAATAGTCTCAACTATGCCACTCCTAGACATATACCCAAAAGATGTTCCAACACATAACAAGGACACATGCTCCACTATCTTCATAGCAGCCTTATTTATAATAGCCAGAAGCTGAAAACAACCCAGATATCCCTCAAGGGAAGAATGGACACAGAAAATGTGGTGCCTTTACACAATGGAATACTATTCAGCATTCCATATATATACGTATATACATATACATATATACATATACATATATACATATACATATACATCATATACGTATACATATGTATATGTATATATATGTATATATGTGTGTATATATATATATATGGAGAGAGAGAGAGATGAGAGAGAGAGAGAGAGAGAGAGAGAGAGAGAGAGAGAGAGAGAGAAGACTTTAGAGGTACCCATACCCAGAAAAGAATCTGAATTCTTCCAAAGGATGACTATCTGACCCTAAGCACTCTAAACAATAGCAAAATACTCCTAACTTTTTCCAGTAATGCTTTGACATAAATATATAAAGTGTTAACCACCAGTGATTTTCCAGCTTAAGTGAAAATAGATTTAAACTTATAAAAAGTAGTAATATGAAACAAAACATGAGCTGTAAGCTGGTTGCTTTCAGTTGGACATGAAGGGGCACTGAGTCCTAATACAGTCATGAGGCAAGAATTTAAAAAAAAAAAAATTAAAAGAAGAAACAATGGGGAAATCTACAGAAAGTTAATTAGAGACACAGAGAGAAAACATGCCCAGAGGTGCAAGTGGGTGAACTTTGGTATTATGGCAGCTCGGAGGAATGAGTTTAAAAGTGCAAGGAGTTAGAAATTAGTGCTGCAGGAAAAGAAAACAAAAGGCTCTGAGGCTTGCCATTGTCCATGACATATGAGCCTTTTGGCACACAGCTCATTATAAAGACACTGAATCCCCTGATGTTCTTTTGTCTTCAGGTCTGCCATCCTTCTACCTACCTTTTGGAAATCTTGCTTACATTGTAAATCAGGACTTCTCTTCAAGACTGGACTTTTATTGTTTACATCAAAGGAAGTCCCTGACCTCTTGACATAGAAAGTAATCAGTGTTTGCACTGACTCTTGACTCTTCCATTTGCTGTAAACAATGCTATCAGCGGAAGCGAGGTTATGAGTGGTTCTGGCATATTGATTTACATATCCCAAATGGTGTCCAGAAAACAGATGACTATCGAGGCTGTGGTTAATTTCTTTGCTTATCTACTGTTTATTCTCATTGTTAACTGGCACCTAATATACAGCCCGTGAAAATCTTACAGCACTGATTTCAACTATGCAAAAAGAAACCAAATGCCTGTCCTAGATTAAACTGAATGATTACTTAAGTATTATGTTAAACACTCAAACAAATAAATCAGAATAAACAAGCAAAAACTATGTGAATCCAATTTTATAGTATATTATCTGCCATTTCAATTTGCACTGTAAATTATATTGCATTTATCTGTCTCATGTCATTGGGATGTTAGTTCAATATTTCAAAAAATTCTTAATTGTCTCAAAGCAGCATTTCTCACCCAGGCCTCAAAAAGTCTTTTAATCAGTACTCTGTGCCTTTCAATAGTGACATTTTTAACAATTTCACATAAGGATTCACTAATATTTTGAAATTTCATGGCACATTTAGAGCTTGAGCTAGCAACAAAACATTACCAAATTCAAGTCTCATGCCCAGTTTGATAGCTTTGTTTATATCAGTACTTAGAGACAAAAAAACAGTCATGAAATTGTTCATATCAACACAGAAAATATATTTCAGTACAACAAAGTATTCTTGAATTTATTCCTTAATAAAAAACAGTAACAAAAACTATAATCCTACTTAATTTTCTACATTTTTCTTCTATAACATGGTGATAACATGAAATATGGGTATTATTTATTTTCAAAATTATTTCGAGTGAGATGAAAAACAGCCTTCTAAAAATTCACATCAATTCAAATTGCTCAAAATTAGAAATCTAATAAATGCTTAATTTTAGTTTATCTTTGAAAATATTGATATGTAAGCCATATTGATGAGTAACATACATTTTAAAACAAATTTTTTATGAAGACAGTTTTTCTTCTGAAATGGCTTGTCTTGATGGAAGAAATATGCAACTGTGAGGTCAAGAGATGTGTCAGTTTAAAGAAATATAAAAAGTCTCCTTTGTTATTTAAAAGCAAAACTTCCTCAACACTGGTGAAATCATAAGTTATTTAGCTTCCATATAAAATGTAAATTAATTTATGTACAAACTTCACATTAAGAAATTCAAAACAATTACTTTAAAGATTTCATTTTCATCTTCAAATGAAGCTGTGTTTCTACATATCCTTTATGTTATAAGAAAATCTTAGGCCTATCCTATAGTGAAGGAAAGAATCCAGAGAAGTAAATCAATGCCTGTTTATTATAATGTTAAAAGTAAAAATAAATAAAAGAGTTATTTCATGTCAATTCATAATAGGCCAAAAAAATAGCTGCAAATTCCCTAAGGTACTGAAATAATATTTAAAAATAATTCTGAATAATTATGTGAGAAAATCCAAAAACACATGTAAGCTGAACATTTTATATATATATATAGAAAAGATACTTGTAGTGAAATATTTTATATAAAGGTGTTAACCGTAAAAAAAA
>NW_021604640.1:1971482-1999461 GCF_004785775.1 Grammomys surdaster | reverse complement strand
AAGAAAGAAAGAAAGAAAGAAAGAAAGAAAGAAAGAAAGAAAGAAAGAGAGAGATTGAAAAAGTTAGAGCAACAAAACCTTTCTGTGAAATTGTGACCCTAAGACATGTGTGAGAAGCTACAGCCATGAAGCCTTAATAACATGGTTGCCTAATCAAGATATGAACTAAAAGATATGGGCATGTAGAAGAGGTAATTCGCTTAAAGCTTCAACCCTCAAGAAAGAACTATGTGTAACTGAGGAATGCTGACACAAGGAAGAATAGTTTCCAGAGAAATGAGAAGCACAGATGCTTATGAAATACAAAATGATTGTAGCTTCATAAAACAAATTGGGTAGTGTCCCTTCTGTTTATATTTTGTGGAACAGTATAAAAAGTATTAGTATTGGGTCTTCTTGGAAAGTCTGATAGAATTCTGCACTAAACCCATATGGTCCTGGGCATTTTTTGGTTGGGACACTATTTTTTTCCTTTTTATTAGATATTTTATTTATATTTCAGATGTTATCCCCTTTTCCACTCTGCCCAGGATCCCCTATCCCATCCATGAGGATGTGCCCCCGCCTACCCCCACTACTACCTTCCCACCCTCGAATTCCCCCACACTGGGCATCCAGCCTTCATGGGATGTCTTCTCCAACCTATGCCCCACAAAGCCATCTTCACCTACATATATAGCTGGAGTCATAGGTCCCTCCCTATGTGCTCCCAGGCTGGTCATTTAGTACCTGGGAGCTCTGGTTAGTTGGTATTGTTGCTCTCATCATGGGGCAGCAAACCCTTTCAGCTCTTTCAGTATTTTCTCTAACTCCTCCATTGGGAACCCCATGATCAGTTCAATGGTTAGCCATGAGCTTCTGCCTCTGTATATGTTAGACTCTGACAGACATCTAAGGAGATAGCTATATCAGGCTCCTGTCAGCATGCATTTCCTTACATCCACATCAGCGTCTACATTTGGTGACTACACATAGGATGGATACCCAGGTAGAGCAGTCTCCAGACAGCCCCTTTTTCAGCTTCTCTCCCACACTTTGTCTCCATATTTTCTCCCATGAATATTTTGTTACTCCTTCTAAGAGGAACCTAAGCATCCACACTTTGGTCTTCCTTCTTCTTGAGCTTCATGTGGTCTGTGAGTTGTATCTTAGGTACTGTGAGCTTCAGGGCTAATATCCAATTATCAGTGAGAACATACCATGTGTGTTCCTTTTTGATTGGATTACCTCACTCAGGATGATATTTTGTAGTTTCATCCACTCTTACCTAAGAGTTTCACGAATTAATTGTTTTTAATAGCTGAGTAATACTCCATTATGTAAATGTACCACATTTTCTGTATCCATTCCTCTGTTGAAGGACATATGTGCTTCTGGCTATTATAAATAAGGCTGCTATGAACACAGTGGAGCATATGTCCTTGTTATATGGTAGAGTGTCTTCTGGGTATATGCCCTGGAGTGGTATATCTGGGTCCTCAGGTAATGCTATGTCCAATTTTCTGAGGAAGCACAAGAGTGATTTCCAGAGTGGTTTTACCAGCTTGTAATCCCACCAACAATGGAGGAGTGTTCCTCTTTCTCTACATCCTTGCCAGTATCTGCTATCAACTGAGTTTTTGATCTTAGCCATACTGACTGGTGTGAGGTGGAATCTCAGGTTTCTTTTGATTTGCATTTCCCTGATGGCTAAAGATATTGAACATTACTTTAGGTGCTTCTCAGCACCTGAGTTTCCTCAGTTGACAATTCTTTGTTTAGCTTTGTACCCCATTTGAATACTGTTATTTGGTTGTCTGGAGTACAATTTCTTGAGTTCTTTGTATATATTGGATATTAGTCCTCTATCAGTTGTAGGATTGGTAGAGATCTTTTCCCAATCTGTTGGTTGACATTTTGTCCTATTGACAGTGTCGTTATTCCTTACAGAAACTTTGGAATTTTATGAGGTCACATTTGTCAATTCTTGATCTTTGAGCATAAGCCATTGGTGTTTTGCTCAGGAAACTTTTCCCCTGTTCTAGCCCAAGGTCATTTTCATGTCTGAAGCCTACTTTCTTGTACTAGTCTAAAATTTAGATTCCTGTCTGAAATTATTTCTTTGTTCTAGCCTAGTATTTAGGTTCCTACCTGAGATTACTTCTTTGTTCTAGCCTAAGATTTAGATTCCTACCTGAAATTACTTCTTTGTTCTAGCCTAATATCAGATTCATGCCTTAAGCCTACTTCCTTGTTCTTGGTCGATCTCATATTCCTGCCAAGCAGCCCATTTCCTTGTCCTTGACCCATGTCAGATTCTTCCAAGCAGGTCCAATGGGTCTCCACCCCTCCCCCTTTTTTATTTTGTTAACAAGAATGAGTCTGTCTTAGGTTGTTCTGACAAGGATGCCTTCCTTACCCGTCATGGAATATGCATTATCCAATGCAATGTATTTCTGTCTTAGGTTGGTAAGGCTCTGTGCCTTAATAAGTCTCCCTGGAGGTCTATTTTCAGGTTCAATCCATGTACTTGGCAGCCAAGATGTTGTTGTTGGTGAAGAAAAGCTTTAACACAATGGGCAGGAATAAATGTATTCCCTGGATAAAAAGGGCTAGCATGATCAAGCTATATATGCCATTTTTGAAGCTTGACCACAATAGAAATACTGAACTCAGGCCACGGGTAATTTTATCTGCAATATCTACCACATCAACACTCATCAGAGCAGCATTCTTGAAATTCATAAGCTCTCCTTGGTAACGTTAAAACATCCCAAGATGTGTTAGAATTATAACAAATGTACTGTACATGTCATTAAACTTCTTCCTAATTATAATGACTACCACTGTAAATTGTAGAACCAACATGAATCCAAAGGTATTTGACATGACACTCAAGATGGATTCTTACCTTTAAATTCTGAATCTCCTTCCAGTAATTTGAATAGGATAAAGAGCATCAATCTGCTCTTACAAATGTCTAAATACTCTGGGATATTCAACATATTTTAATGAGTGAGTCTATTTCTTTAGGGGTTATTGGACTATTTAGATAGTTTATCTGATCCTGGTTTAACTTTGGTACCTGACATATATCTAAAACATTTTCTCTTTCACCCAGATTTTCCATTTCAGTTGAGTATAAGCTTTCTTAGTAGGATCTGATGAGTTTTTGAATTGCCTCAGTTTCTGTTATTATGTCTCCCTTTTCAGTTCTGATTTTATTAATTTAGATACTGTCTCTGGACCCTCTGGTTAGTCTAGCAAAGGGTTTATGGATCTTGTTGATTTTCTCAAAGAACCAGCTCCTGATTTTGTTGATTCTTTGCATAGTTCCTTTTGTTTCTACTTGGCTGATTTCAGCCCTGAGTTTGATTATTTCCTTCCATCTACTCCTCTTGCATGTATTTGCTTCTTTTTCTTCTAGAGCTTTAAGGTGTGCTGTCAAACTACTAGTGTATGCTTTCTCCAGGTTCTTTTTGGAGGCACTCAGAGCTACGAGTTTTCCTCTTAGCACTGCTTTCATTGTGTCCCATAAGTTTGAATATGATGCACCTTCATTTTTCATTAAATTCTAAAAGCTTTAATTTCTTTATTGCTTTCATGACCAAGTTATAGAGTAGAGAGTTGTTCAGCTTCCATGTGTTTATGAGATTTCTGTTGTTTTTCCTGTTATTGAAGACCAGCCTTAGTCCATGGTGATCTGATAGGATGTATGGGATTATTTCAATTTTCTTATATCTTGAGGCCTGTTTTGTGACTAATTATACAGGTAAATTTTGGAGAAGGTACCATGAGGTGCTGAGAATAAAGTATATTCTTTTGTTTTAGGATGGAATGTTCTATAGATAGCTGCTAAATCCATTTGGTTCATAACTTCTCTTAATTTCACTGTGTCTCTGTTTAGTTTCTGTTTCTATGATCTGCCCATTGCTGAGAGTGAGATGTTTAAGTCTCCCACTACTATTGTGTGGGGTTCAATGTGGAAAAAAGACAGCATTTTCAGCAAATGGTGCTGGTTCAACTGGAGGTCAGCATGTAGAGGAATGCAAATTGACCCATTCTCATCTCCTTGTACAAAGCTCAAGTCCAAGTGGATCAAGGACCTCCACATAAAACCAGATACAGGGATTGCAACATGGTACAATCACTTTGGAAACCAGTATCGAGGTTTCTCAGAAAATTGGACATTGTATCACCTGAGGATCTAGCTATACCACTCCTCAGCATATACTGAAGAGATTCTCCAACATATAACAAGGACACATGCTCCACTATGTTCATAGCAGCCTTATATATAATAGACAGAAGCTTGAAACAACCTGGATGTCCTTCAAAAGAGAAATGAATACAGAAAATATGGTACATGTATACAATGGAGTACTACTCAGCTATTAAAAACAAAGACTTCATGAAATTCTTTTGCAAATGGATGGAGATAGAAAATATGTTGAGTGAGGTAACCCAATCACAAAGGAATGCTTAATGTATGCAGTCTCTGATAAGTGGATATTAGGGAAAAAAAAGCTTGGAATACTCAAGATACAATTCACAGACCACATGAAGCTCAAGAAGAAGGAAGATCAAAGTGTGAATACTTCTGTCATTCTTAGAAAGGGGAACAAAATACTCACAGGATCAAATTTGTAGACAGAGTGTGGAGCAAAGACTGAAGGAAATGCCATCCACAGACTCCTCTACCTGGGGATCTATCCCATATACAGTCACCAAACCCAGACACTATTCTGGGTGCCAAGGAGTGCATGCTGACAGGGGACTTATATGGCTGTCTCCTGAAAGGCTCTGCCAGAACCTGACAAATACAGATGGGATGCTCACAGACAACCATTGGGCTGAGCATGTGGTCCCTAATGGAGTCCCCAATGAAGGAGTTAAATAAAGGACTGAAGGAGATGAAAGGATTTGCAACCCCATAGGAAGAACAACCATATCAACCAGCCAGACTAAACCACCAATCAGAGTACACATGGAGGGGCCCAGGTCTCCACCCACATATGTAGCAGAGGATGGTCTTGTCTGGCATCAGTGTGAGAAGAGGCCCTTCATCCTATAAAGGCTCAATTCCCCAGAGTAGGGCAATTCAAGGGTGGGTAGTGGGTGTAGATGAATGGGTGAACACCCTTATAGAAGCAGGGGAAAGGGGATGGGATAGGGGGTTTCTGCAGGGAACTGGGAAAGGATAACCTTTGAAATGTAAATAAAGAAAATATCAAATCAAATAAAATAAAATAACATAAAATAACATAAAATAAACTAAGTACTGGCAGTGGGAAAATCATTGTGCATTAAAACATATATATAAGTAACATTAGAATGAATATTTTTCATCTACAGATTTATGAATGCATGTACATGTACACATGAGCATACATACTTGAGTAATTATATAAATGCATAAAAGAAAAGATGCCATGAATTTGTAGAAAAACAAAGAGTTTACATGGAAAAGGTAGAATGGAGGAAATTGAAGGCAGAAAAATGATATAACACACAGATGATAGATAGATAGATAGATAGATAGATAGATAGATAGATAGATAGATACATAGAATAGATAGACAGTCAGACAGACAGACAGATAGGAGAAAGAGTTGTACATGATCTAAAATCTAAACTGGAAATTCTACTTCATTTGATACATTCATATGCAACATTGAAAATGAAACGTTTATACAAACTGCAAAGATAATCTTACTGCAACATTTTAAGAAACAGTCACATAGTAAATGCTCCAATATTCATTTAATGATGAGCTTATTACAAAAAAATTCCTATGCTTATATAAATGAAGATAGCATTTATTTCTGGGTAAAAGAGGTAAATTATTATGAGGATTTAAATGGGGCTTTTGATTATTTTGGTGTCCTATTGCAATGTTCGAAGGTGATTTTATAATATTTAAGTTATGGCTTACCATGTTTTCAGTGTTTTCTGTAAAATGAATATGAATATAAAAATCAACATTAGTAATCCTGAATAACATCATTTGCTTCAAACCTTTAACATTTTTTTTTAAAAGGAGAGAAACACTAAAGGAGTCAATAAAACCAGGCGCATATTCTGTGAGTAGCACAAGTAAAAAATAAATAATGGTCAAAGATAAAGTTAATTGTTTTCATAATTAATTAATTAATTCACTTTACAATCCAATAACAGCCTATGCTCTCCTCCTAGTCCATCCCTCTTGCAACTTCTATCCCAGACTCCTCCTTCACCTTCTTCTATGTAAATGGGAAGACCACTGGGTATCACTACCCCCAAGCATAACAGTGACTGCAGGACTAGGTGCATCATTGCTTACTGAGGCCTGAAAAGGTACCCTAGTTAAGGAAAGGGATGTTTAGGCCAAGATCGAATTCAGATGTTGGGGTACTCACATGAAGACCAAGCAGCACATCTGAGACATTTGTGCAGGAAGCTAAGACCTAGTACATTCTTGCACAAAGTCCAGTTTGGTTAGTGATTCAGTCTCTGAGAGTCCCCAGGTGTCCAGGTTAGTTGACCCTGTTGTTCTTCCTGTGAAGTCACTATTCTCTCCGTGGCCCTACCTCCAACCCCACCCCACTCAAAAGCTCTGCTGCCTCTATGCCCAGACATAGAGTGGCAGTTCAGATGATGTCAGGGCCTACTATATCCTGTTTGAATACTATGTAAAATTTGATTTCCATCATTTCTTATTGGTTAATAAAGAGCTGATCAGCCAGTTAGCTGAAGAGGACTTCTGATCTGAGTCAGGAGCTCCTGGAGGAAGAAGTGAGTAGAGAAAAACCACAAGAAGAAGAAGGGTATGAATAACCTGTGAGGAGTCACAATGAGCAGTTGCCAAAGGAGTCTTCATGAGGACACACATGGACAAGAGTGAATAAAGATAAGATTCAGATTGAAGGTAAAGAATCATATGGCTGGGAAATAGGCACACTTAGAAGGTTGGAATGCCTCAGAAACTACCTAGATTAGGCTTACATATTGTTAATTAAAATACCAAGTCTTTATCTGTGTCTTTATTCAAGAAATGCCCATCAATTATTTGAGAACAAAGGGGACATAAAAATTCTTCCAAGAAATACTCTTAAAATATAAATATGTAAAGCATCTAGAAATATCCCAGAGGAAAAGTAAGAAAATTAGAGACATTTACTACGTTTTTCTCTTAAAAATATGAGAAAGGAAGGAAAATATATTCAATAAAAAGACACCTTTGCTGAACCCAGGAATCTTAGGAGACACATTTCATCAATGTCATAGTCCATAGAAATTCATAATTTTCATCTGAATAAATTCATTATAGAAAACAGAACCAACATCTTAACTGAGGAAAATTGTCTCAAATATCTGATGCCGAAAAAGAAAGACATATAATATATCATTTAAGAGTATATTAAATAGTCTTTCAAAAACCTTTTTGTGTTTATTGTGAATTAAAAATTTAAATCATCAAATGAGTCTGATGAAATTACTAGTAGAAGAACACAAAATCATGTTGACATGATTAAGTGTCACAGATTTCCTGGATGTTTTGTGGCAGGAATTTTTAGATTTAACACTTTTTTGATCAATATACTTATTTCTGACGAGATTAAGTTTAAACTTCAAATGGCAGAATATGAATCACTTTCGCTCCTCTTGTCTAAATCCAACTCCTCATCTCATCTCCAGCCCTGTGGCAGATTACTGGCTATGTTCTGTCCCTCATTTTCCATTCCCAGGGGGCTAAGCAGATTCTAGTGGCATGCCCTGGTGGTCACACCTGACAGGATCTCAGAAGCATTCCCTAACAGGGAATCCACATCCATCATGTTCTTCTATATACCAGAGAGCATAATGAAAACCAAAAAATAAAAAACAAAACAGAACATCCTCCCAACAAAGACAAACTACCAGCACATAAAATTACTATCATCCCAAACCCAGATGTCCAAATACCAGATATAAAACACAATAATATCCAGGACAATGTGTCTCTATACAAACCCAGCAATGCTACTACAGTAGGCTCTGAAAAATTCAATATAGCTGAAGCACAAGACACAGACCATAAAACAGTCCATTAAATAAACCTAAGAATTAATGGAATGGAATAAAATAAAATAAAGAGCTGAAGATTACAAGTGGAAAAATGTGGTGAAAATTTAGAGCCCACCACAGCGGTGGGAGCTCAGAGGGGCTGGGCTCCCACCGCTGTGGTGGGTCCCACATTCGGGAGGAATCCTATAGTTCCAGCGGCCTAGAGGCTTTGGCGGCGGCAGGCAAAAATAACACGGGCAAGTCCTTGGTTCCAAAAAGGTTTATTGTCATGGCGGATGATAGTTGAATCTAGGTGTACCCCCCAAAACTCAGGGCAGTCTTGAGCTATATAGGGAGGGAGGGAGAAAGGGGAGGATTGGGGGAGGATCTGGGGGAGGCATGTTTAATTTGCTCTGCCCTCTGGCTTTCATTAGTATGTAAATCTCTAGGGCCTGAGGCCTATAGCCTGGCCTATGTGACTGAACAATGTAATTCTATGGAGACCATGACTACTTTTCAGGATCCTGGATTCTGGGGGGCGCCAAACTCCTGCTGGTTCTCACGCAGAATCCCATGCAGAGTCTGCAGAGTTTCAGGGTTCTAGGCACCTGCTCAACCATGACCCAGGATATCCTTATGCAGTCCCACAGAAAAAGAATCAATATAGAAAATGCAAACTGATAGAAACTTGGGAAGAAAAATTTAGGAAATAATGTAGAAAGCTCAGAGCCAAAACTCAGAAACAAAGTACAAGAGATGGAAGAAAGAAATTCAGGTGTTGAAGACACAATAGAAGAAATAAGTATATTGATCAAAAAAATGTTAAATCTAAAAATTCCTGCCACAAAACATCTAGGAAATCTGTGACACTGTGAAAATCTTAAATCTAAGAATAATAGGAGTAAAAGAAGGAGAAGAAACTAAGAGGTCAAAAGGACAGAAAGTTTTTTTTAACAAAATCATAGAAGAAAATTTCTGTAACCTAAAGAAGTAGCTGGCTACCAAGGCACAAAAGTCACATAAAACACAAATTAGACAAGACAAGAAAAGAAAGTGCCCTCATTCATAATAAACAAAACACTTAAGGTACAAAAAAAGGAAAAATTATTAAAAGCTACAAAGGAAAAACGCTAAGTAACTTATAAAGGCATTCCTACTATAATTGCACCTAACTTCTCAACAGAGACTCTAAAAACAAGAAGGGCTTGTACAGATGTTCTATAGACTCTAAGAAACCATAGATGTACACGGTAAAACATTCAATTAAAATAGAAGGAGAAAATAAGACATTCCATGATAAAAAAAAATTAACCAGTATCTATGTATCTATGTACAAATCTATACCAACAGAATATTTAAAAGTAAAAATTTGTACCTGGAGAGACTAATGACACCTAAGGAGTCAGTCACAAGAAATAAATAATCCCAGGGAAGCAAATCAAAAGAAGAGGGAAAATATCCTTTATCAGCACAACAAAATAATGATGATCAGGAAACACTATTGGATAAAGTTCAACATCAATGGTCTTAATGCCCAAATAAAAAGACTAACAGAATTAGTGTGAAAATAATAACTATCCTACTGCATCCAAGGTCACATCAGGGTAAAAGAACAGAAAAAGATATTCCAAGCAGATGAACATAAGAAACCAACTTTTATAGAAATTTTTGTATCTGAAAAAAACAGATTACAAAATGAAACTAATCAGAAAATATGTGGAAAGACACATAGTCATGAAAGGAAATAATTCACCAAGAGGATATTTCAATTCTTAACATCTATGCACAAAACACAAAGACTCCCAAGCTCAAAAAAAAGAAAGAAAGAAAAAAAGAAAGAGAAAAGAAAAGAGAAGAAAAGAAAAAAACAAGAAAATAAAAAAAGATCCCAAAAGAACAAAAACAAACAAACAAACAAAAAACACCACTACAGCATAAATCATGTACAGACCCTCAGAGAGAGACAGTGGATTACTTATGTGTCTTACTCTCACCAATAAAGAGGTTATCCAGAAAAACTCTAAGCATAGAAATACCGAAGCTATCGTGTCATAAACCAAGTGGATTGAGCATATATTTAAAGGAAATTTCACCCAAAGAGGAAAGAATGTATCTTCTCAGCACTTCATGGAACATTTTATACAACTGACCACATGCTAAGGTACAAAGCATGTCTTAAAAAGAGAGAAGAAATTTAAAATAACACTGTACTGTCTATCTAACCACCACAGATTAAAAATGCATACCAAAACCAGAAACAACAGAAAGCATAAAAACTCATAGAAACTGAGAAAGTTACTACTTAATGTAAAACTCAGACTGATAATAAAATGGAAATTTAAAGCTTTTTCGGGTCGAATATAAACAAAACATGATACAGCCAAACATATGAAATAAAAATGAATGTGGAACTGAGTAAGAAGTTCGTTTTACTAAATACCTACATAAAAATTTGGGGGAGATCATACATTGGAATGTTAATATCATATCTTACAACTGTAAAACAAAAATAAGGAATGATACCTCAAATGCATAGATGCAGACAAATAACCAAGATTAGGATAGGATTGGAATCAATAAAAAACAAACAAAATTGAGAAATACATTAGCAACTTAACATCATATCAGAAAGCTCTAGAATAAATAGAAGAAATAATAATCAAATGGAATAGATGTCAAGAAATAATCACACTTTAAGCCAAAAATCAATAAAATAGGAACAACAACATAATACCCCCCCCAAATCAATGAAATAAAGAGTTGGTTTTTTGAGAAAATCAATAAGATTGTTAAACCTATAGCTATATATAGATAGAGAAGATCCAAATTATCTTCATTAGAGATGTGATGGAAAAATTGACACTGAAGAAATTAATAGACACATAAAGACCTATACTCCAACAAACTGCAAAATCTAAAAGAAATTAATAATTTTCTCAGAATATATCACCTATAAAAGTGAAAGATAGCTCATATAAGGAATGTAAACTTTGGTGAATTTATAATTATATTTACTTACAACCTCTAGTGAAATAGAAGCAGTCATTAAAAGTCTCCCAACCTCTCCACTCCCCTACACTTGTCCACAAAGAGTCAGGTTGTTTAAGCTTAGAATTCTACAAGACTTTTAAATATGAATTAGCCTTCGAGTCTGCACCTGTGCCTGTAGCAGACCCAGGGCTATGACTCCCCACCCACTCCACAATGCTCAAATATGAATTACTGATGATATTACTCAAATTATTCTACAAAATAAAAGAGAAGAAACATTTCCTGATTTATTGTACAAGAGCATAGCTAACCTGATACACAAATCACATAAAAACCTAACAAAAAGAATTACCAACCAATTTCCTCTATGAACATAAATGCAAAAATTTAATAAAATGCTTGCAAAATGAGTCCAGAAATATATCAAAAGATCATCCACATGACAAAGTGGGAATCATCCCAGAGACATAAGGATGATTCAACATATGTAAATAGATAAATTTAATCCACAGTATAACAAGATATAAAGACAAAAAACATATAATCATCTCATTACATGTAGAAAAGGCCTTTGATTAAATCCAACACCTTTTCATGATAATAGTCCTGGAAAGGTTAGGAATATAAAGGGCATAGCATTACTCAATAATGGCAGTTTTCTAGCTAGCCTATAGCCAATATCAACCTAAGTAGAGAGAAACTCAAAGGAATTACACTACAATCAGGAATACCATACCTATTCAATATAATACTCGAAGTCTTAACTGAAGAAGTAAGACAATTGAAGGAGATCAGGGGGACATAAATTAGAAAGCAAGAAGTGGGAGTAGTTTTTGTAGATAATAGTATATTATACATAAGCAACCATCAGGGAATATGATAGTATAACATAAATGATTCTTATATGGAAAAACACTCTCAGTAAGGAAGTTGGCTACTTACATGACTCAAAGAAATTAGTAGCCCTCCTAGATATAAATAACAAGTTGAATAAGAATTAAATCATTAAAAAATACTTTTCACGGTAGCCTCAAATAATATAAAATATCTTTGAGCAACTATAAACCAATCAAGTGAAAGAAAAGGAATGGGATAGAGCACAGCTAAAATTAAGGGTCATTTGAGGGGAAATATGGAAAACTAATAAAGGAGATGTTTCCCATAATAAATAACTATATGAAGCCAAAGTAAACAAAATCATCAAATGACAGTGGAAACAGATCCCCAACTAAACATCTCTTGTCGTCAAATTAAGCTTCCTTTACCAGGATTGGGTTTCATCTAATTGTGTTGCTAGCCAAAGTGGTCTGCATGGGTCTGTAGCAGATGGGGTCTTGGAACTGAAAGGATAATTTGAGGCACATATTCATTTATAACACTGAAGCTATCTCCAATTGATAGCCTCTTGAGAATGAAAACCTAGTTTCGTTCAACAGCGTTTCACTGGGGAAACCAACCACTCTTAAGGGTAGGCTCCATAGAAAACAAACACAACAGCATCTTAGGAGGAGATATTTTGTCTCATAATGTTACATTAGGGTATATATTTTTTGTTTTGTTTTGTTATGTTTTGTTTATTTACTACCTTAAAATTCTTTACATATACATTATGGTTTCTGGTTTTGAATTTTAAGAAACTTCTGAATGTGTAAATGTGTGCATATCTCCATCTATATGTTTTACTTGTATTTTTTCTTTGACTCATTTTCTTGTTTGGTTGATTTTCATTAATATGAATTGTTTTTTAATTATCTTAATTTATTTTATTATTGCTTCTTAGCTGTCTGTTTTCTAAAGAAAGACACAAAGTGTGTAGATGCAGATGAATGTAGAGGTAGAGAGAAATGAGAAGGAAGAAGGAGAAGGGAAGTTCTAATCTGGATATGTTGTATGAAAAATCTTTTTGAATAAAATAAAAAATTCAAAACCATAAAAGAGTAATTGAAAAGATTCCAACTAAACAAGAATTAACGTCTAAAACTTTTCAAAAATATGAAATTAACACATTTAAGCTCAGTGGGTCCAAAAACAAAACAAAATGAAATGGATCTGGGGAAGAGTCTTGTAGAGAGGAATTGTGAAAGAGACAAAGAAGGGGGGGTGAGCAAACCAAATATATATATATATGTGTGTGTGTGTGTGTGTGTGTGTGTGTGTGTGTATGAGAACCACATAAACATGCATACTTACACAAGACCCTGAAAGCAGCAAATCAAAAACCATAATAAAAAAAAGTCCAAACAAAGAATTGTGATATAAAACATTTTCAAAAATATCATCTTGTTTTGTGTTGGTCATTTAAGCTGGACCTGGGACCATATACATATATATGAATTCATATATATATATATATATATGAATTAAATTACCAAAGAAAAATTTATTCAATTAAAAAAATTAAATTATTGATAAATCTCAAGAACTTCGCATGAAAGGATATCATAATTAAATTTCAGAAGATGAAAGACAATGAATTGATCTTGAGAGTAGCCAGAAAGAAAGGGCTCACTACTGATGATGACTCAACAGCTTTAATCATAGCACATATTACATATTTATCTGGAACAGTAAAGTAGTAAATCACCTTTTAAGAAAAAAATCAACTCCAAGTTATAGGGCACATAAAACTATCATTTTGGTAATAAGACAAAATAATATTCCCAGACTAAAGAAAACAAGTAAATGTGTTACTACCTCGCTTGTTCTTCACCAAGTTTTCTTCCAATTTAATTTAATTAGTACATCATGTTGGAAATCAAATCCAAGAAGTTCCATTTATTAAGCAACTGTTATACCACAGAGCTATAGACCATGGACCTGAAAGAAAACCAAATACTACTGCTCTGCTAAAGGAACACAGTAATAAAATGACTCTTAAAGATGTTATGCCCAGAGATTATTGTCTCACTCAGCCAACATCAGATGGTTTTCTGCCTGTAATAGATCAGAACAAATGCAGAGACCCATAATCAGACAGTATGCAGAAAGTGAAATACCTTGGAACACTTAGCACTAAATGGAATGCCCTCTCTGGGGCTTAGGAAACCTTAAAGAAGAGACTGAAAGATTGACAGAGTCCATGGAACCAGTGCCTTCTAGACACAACAAGAATGAAATACCTATTATTTACAGACACCGCAACAAGCCACATGGGGTCACAGTGCTGAGAGGAGAAGTATATAAGGACCCACAACTGTAAGTCAGAAGTTACTTCCAAATGACAACTCACAAAGGAAAAAGTTTTCTACAATGGAGTCTCACTTCAGATACAAACCACATTTAAGGTAGGACCCATGCCCAGCTTAAATGACCAACACAAAACAAGATGATATTTTTGAAAATGTTTTATATCACAATTCTTTGTTTGGACTTTTTTTTATTATGGTTTCTGATTTGCTGTGTTCAGGGTCTTGTGTAAGTATGCATGTTTACGTGGTTCTCATGCTTTGCCCTTCCCAATTTTTTTGCTTTGATTGGTTCTTATTCATTTTGATTTTTTTATTAGCTAGTGCTAAAATAATATCTCTCTCAAAATATTTAGTTGATAGTATAGATTTGTTTCAGTATATTTGTATTTGTGGTTTTTATGATGTCTATCAAAGCATCAAAACAACATAATATTAACCAATTATTTGACAAATGTATATGTAAAATTTTGGAACTAATTTCCTCAAGGAACACATTTAGCAATTACCTTTTGTAAACATCACCTTTATTTCCTCAGATGATAGTATGAGATGAGAACTTCATCTCTGCTTTATGAGTGCTTGGCTTGGACTAAGCCCAGATCTTTTCTAACTATTCCTGCCGTAGTCCTGTAATCTTCTAGCCTCCATAAAATCTTATCTTCTGTAAGTCTGGACCTTAAAGACTTTAGCTTCCAGGCTCTGTCTGCGAACCTCAGCCTAGAGTATTTCAGCCTGTAAGACTTACTACTGAATATGCTCACCCATTCTAGAACTTTCTGAACTCTGACTTTCTGATTCAACTAAGTTGCTCTGGTTCAAACTCCTGTCTAAGCTGCCTGACTCAAATTGACTTCTTTTGGCTTGTGACTGAATAGCTCTTCTTGGAAAAACTTCCTCTGAACCCTACCAAGTGAACTGTACTGACAGCATTAACTGCACAGAACTGATTGGAACTGCAAGAATGCAACTGAACTCAATGCATTCAACTGAACTGTTCAGAACACAACTGGACTCAATTGATCTCTTCCTCCACTGCTACTTAGCCTCTCTTTCCTGTTCTTGTGAGAGTTGGGCACACCCTGTCTCTGATTCACTTTGTTAAATTTTTCATTGATTCATCACTTTGTCTTCCCCTCAATTACACATTATTATTTGGAATTAAAGGTGTGCACTAAAGGCATGTATTCTAGCCAGAGGGATTAAAGGTGTGCCTGTATTCTAGCCAGATCAAAAAGACCTAGGTCTTTGGATGTGATCCTTTGCTAGGGTAGCCATGTTGCTGGATTAAAATTACTCTTCTACCTTTTCCATTAAATATTTTTTTTTTGTTCATGATTGTTAAAGATTTAATAAAACATCAAATGCAGTATCAAATAATGTCAGGAGACACCATAGGACAAGCTAATCACTAGCAGGTGATCTTCCTGAGATTTTCGCCTTAGATTAACATCTACATGGAACTCTGGTTGGCAAGGCCCAGGAGAAAAGCATTTTCGGAAGGGTCTCTGTTATTAATATGCTTTTCATATTTTTATTAAACATATATAATCACTAGGTATTAGCCCACACTTTTGAGCAGATTGCTGCAGATCTTCGAAGATGTATTGTTTTGTAGTGATGCTATATAAACAAATAGATGATTTCTTAATTCTTTATGATGATCCTATAAGAATTCCTAAAATTATATTAGTATTTATTATGCTCTTTTATAGTGGAAATACTATTAAGTCTCTTCTGATAATCAAAACTGCAGTGAGAACACTGCCAGTCTCCCATTGTGTCACCAGTTAATTGCTTCTACATAGTAACCAGATTTTCTACTACTCAGAGCACATTCTACTACACAGAGCACAGAGAGGTTGAAAAACCATTAGTCAGAGGTCCTAAAAAGGGAACTAATGATTTATTATAAGTGCTAGGACAGAAGATCTATACAAAAATTCATTAAAAACTTCATTAGTTATGGTTTTTGACTTTCAGTGAACCTGTGGCGCTGTGACAGGTGATGAATGTTTAGCCAGAAAATTACTCCTAATGGATATGCATGTAAACATTCACTGTTATAAACTGCTTATTCAATTTATGATTTGAATTTGTGTAAACTTGTGATGAACTTTTACAATGTGATCATGTATTCTGAAAGATGTATGAATACTGAGGACAAAGAGAAGAGTGGGATAATTTTTTCCCCTTAACCTGCTTAGGATCTTTCCTCTTTTCCCTTTTTTCTCTCAGAGAGCTTTCATAGGAATTTTTTTTACAACTTAACAATAAATGTTATAATCACTTTTCAAAGTGTCCCTTTTTCTTCCTGTGAGTCTACTAGAAGGCTGAAAGTTAGAGCCACTCAGTTCCTGTTGAGATAGAACAAAGGCCATATTACTTAATCCCCTGCTGTTAGGCTACAGGTGTCAATCATCAAAGCTAGGAGCTTTTACCCTCAGAAAGAGCAAGAAAGTTTTTAGGACTTTTTAGAAATTTTAATCAGCATTTCAGAATAGTTACAGAGCTAAAAATTCTGAAGACCATCAGTCTTCAAAGCCAAACCAGAGATCTACTCTGTGTCTCATCTCAACCCGCTCCAGGCCAGGAGTCTGTCAGCAAAATAAAATTAAAAAACGGTAGTGTTTATAAACAATAATAAAATCAATTTTACAAGATAGCTCACATAATCATCTCTATTCTTCCTACTCTGACTTCTCAGGTTTTTTATGTGATAACACATTTCAAGCCTATATAATTATTAATTTATATTTCCCACTGCTAAATTTCTCTGTGGGCTTCTTAGAGTTAGATCTTTATTTAACTTTCAATGGGCCATAATACAAATGACTATGACATTGAGTATGAGCGTTGAATACCCAACATACTTCTGATACATTTTGGAAGCATTAAGCCAGGTTAGGCAACCTTCGTTTTATCAGTGTCGTGAGATATTAGTTACCTAAACATTTTTATAAGGGAGATGGAGATCTTGGAAATGGATGATTGGCATGTATATTTGAATTAGATGAATATTTAAATGAGAAATCTATGTTTTCTCACCTCTTTACATATCACACAAAGGGGAAAACAGCATGAGAAAAATGGAAGCAAAGATCAGAGCTGTTTCATATTCAAGTCAGTTGAGGTACCAAGTACTTGATAAAAAATAAAATAACGAAGACAAATATGTAACTAAAAATAATATCATGAGTGAGCATAGGAAAATATAACCTTAGAAAACAGAAAGTATGCTCCCTTTAACTACAGGAAAACATTTATGCTTCAAATATAATAAACAATTTTCTTCCTAATTTTAATTCTGCATTATTTATGTATGATGTATTTCTCTCCGTAGTCTTATTTTTCCCTTATATTACGTAAATTGTGGCACAAAACAGGGGAGAATACTAAACCAATTTTGATTATACATTATGATTGAAATCTATATAAAATCAGTTCTTTATTTAAGGGGACATTTTCAAGATGGTTGATTATAAGGTCTATAATCCAGTGATTTCTTTTCTCCTTTGTTTTATTCTTAAATATTTGTTTTACTTTTAATTATGTTATATGTGAGACAGGAATGAGCACTCTGTTGCATATGCCCACAGAGTTCAGAAGCACACATCAGATACCTTGAAACTGGAGTTATAAATCCTTGTGAGTCATGTATATAGGTGCTTGGAACTGAATTCGGGTTCTATAGGAATAGTAGAAGAGTGCTGAACTCTCTCCCAAGCATAATTTCTTTCTTATTTGACTAGTTGAATGCTTTTTCTACTGTTTTCTTTTTCTTATCTTTATCGCCTTTTCCTCCTACCTTATTTCCAATCACCCATTTTCCCACCTTGTACCTTTTTTGCTTGATTCCAATCTTCCTTAAGGGCTTATTTTGAAATATAAATTTGACAAAAGTATAAAAACATAATGTAGCATAAGCTCTCAACTTGACACCAATTTAGAGAAATCTGGGAAGAGGGAACCTTAACTGAATAATTGCCCAGATCAGATTGGCTTGTGGCCATGTCTGTGAGACACTTTCTTGCTTATTGACCTTGGAGAATCCATCTTTTGTGGGCTGTGCCATCCCTGGGCAAAGTAGTCCGAGCTTGACGTGAAAGGGAGCTGAATGAGAGAAAGTCCATAAGCAACATTCATCCATGGCTGTGCTTCAAGCTCAAAACTGAGTTCCTTGATTTGGCTTGTTTTAATATACACAATTTCATTCCACTGAAGAAAACTGATTTTACCTCTCCACACAGTTATAAATGACAGATCAGATGCTAACCTTTACCTTAGTGCAATGGTCATGACTTCTTTGAGGGGTAAACCACCATTTCACAAGGGACCCTGAAGATCATAGGATAACAGAGATATTTATATTACTATTCATAACAGTAGCAGAATTACAGTTGTGAAGTAGCAATGAAAATAATTATATGTTTGGAGGCAACCAAAACATGAAGTAACAGTTTAAATGGTCACAACATTAGGAAGGTTGAGAACCACAGCCTTAGTTTCTCAGTTTTTATTCATTCATTCTATTTTAATATAACAAACTAACGTATAATAAGATTTTTTAAAAAGTGCCACAAATGAGTTGGACAAAACAAACTAACAGAAGGGAAAGGACCTAAGAGAAGTCTTAAGAATCAGACACCCACTCACTCACACTCTCAGAAATCTCATAAAAATGCTAATCTGGAAGCCATAATACAAATACAGAGAGCCTAGTGGAGACCCATGTAGACCTTGTGAATGGCACTTTAGAGTCTGTGAATTCATAAGAACTTTCCTTTTGTTGAGTTAGTGGACCTTCAACCTTCTCTATTTTGGGGTTCCCTGAGCTCTGAGAGGGGGTATTTGATGGAGACATTGCATTTAAGGCTGAAAGTTGCAAGATCTCTCACACTCTGCTTAATGTCTATCTGTGGGTATCTGTATTTTTCGCAGGAGAACGCTTCTCTGATGATAACTGAAGAAGGCATTGATCTATGAGTATAACAGAATATCATTAAGACTTATTTTACCACTACATCTTTCTTTTCATTTTTTTTAGAACAATCTTAATTGATTTTACACTAAGTCCATGGGCAATCGAGTCCCTGGTTGTTGGCCAACCAAGCAGTGTTGGGTATGAGTTCCTTCTTATGTAGAGGGCCTTAGGTCAGCTTTTGGTTGATAACTCTGGCAGCTTTTTGCTTCTGTTGACCTAGCATATTTTGCAGGTAATGCAATACTGTAGATAAAGGTTTTGTGACTGGCTGAGTTTTTATGTTACTCTTTTGATAGCTGCAGAGTATCTTCTGTAACAAAGAAACTACAAAATAGATTCAAAGACTCTATATAGGCACCAGCTCAACATCTTCATGTTAAATGAGTTGTGTAGATATTTTCTTCAGCATTTGGAGCTTGCTGTATGATTATGGAGAGAAACATACATCAAACCTTGGTAACATCTTGGACTGTTTGGGGATTCCTGTGGGGTCCATTTGGCCAACAATTATATATAACACAAACCTGGTACTGGGAGCTTTGTTTACTAAGAAGAAATGGTAAGTTAAGATGCTATTGCCCCCATAATTAATGATTTCATTTAGATTTCCTTCATATATGTATATATTATAGGGAGTTACTACTGCATTATGTTTCATACTATCCTTAAATGCTCCTTTGTTTTAGTTGTGCTTCAAAATATTCTGTCCCAGTACTCCCTTTCCTATCCCCTCCCTACTTTCTCCTCCAATTCCAGACTCTTCAACTCATCTGTAAATATCCATTCTACTTCACTTTCTAATGAGCTCTATCTGTTCCTTCTATTCTCTTAGTCTATAACTACTTTCTGTGGTTCTATGAATTATAGCTTAGTTATCTGCCAAAGGCCAGCTTTGAGACTACTGTGTAAACAGAAATAGGCAGCAAAGTATGGCATTGGTAATAGGGATCAGTGCCTATGGCAGCTGTAGGTTGTCAATGCTGATAGTCACCAACAAGGGCTGCAGCCAGTGATTAGAGAAAAGAAAAGGGGGAAATGCAAACACACACACACGTGTGCATGTGTGCACACACACACAAAATAGTTGAAGCAAAGATAAACTACACCAACTTCACACATACAAATACATACATACATACAGACAGACAGACAGACAAGACACATGTATATTCACACATTGAATAGCTAGAGCAGAGCTCTGGCAAGCAGACTGCAAGTATTTTACAGATACATTATATACATTATATACATTATATACACATACATATACATGCATATATCCATGTATCATAGGTACATATATAATCTACACATATACATAATACATATACATATATACATACTATGCACATATGTATATATACATATATACATGCATACATATATGCATATATACAAATATACATGTATGCATATATATACATGTATACATATATGCATATGTACATATATACATACAGTTGGTGGGTGAAAAGAAGAATAATTTCATTTTTTCTCACATAGATTATCACAGTAAAAATTTTCAAACAATATAAAAATTACTATGTGATTATTTTCTATTTTTCTTCTAGTGAATGTCTATGAAAATGTAGTATGTTCCCCAATACCATTACAAGAAATATCATTATCTAGTTCAAATAAAACAAACAAATTATGCCCAACAACCCATGTGCATTCATAACTCGGCAGCATGTTATAGAATAACAAAGTGGTGGAAAGCGAGGTAGCTTGTTCATTCAGTTTCTTTTACTGCAGGCAGCAATTTACCATTACAAAAAAGTATTAACTATTTTATTATTTATCTTCAAAAATAATCTTATAAGAATCATAAAAAATCACAAATCTAAACTTTTATATAAAAAACAGCAATATCTATTTTAAATCTTCAGAATGTGTATCTGCTTATCAGCAACTCTTATTAAATCATATCAGGAAGCTGAATCACCAGTCCAGCCTCAGTGAGAGTCATGTCAGCCAGTGCTGCCATTGTTCTTGTTCCCTGACCATGAGAGATCCCTTGCTTAACTAAGAGTTTGCCTTTCTGAACCTCAAATTGTTCCCAAAGATTTTCTATATCAGAGCCAGTAGCAAAAACATTTTAACCTAGCTTCACTAATATTATTTTTCCAAAGATTTATAAGGTGGTTAAATCATTAATCTGTTCCAGCAGCAATGCCTGAAAGAGATTAAGCACTATTATTCTGAGTGCCAGAGATACTGACCAGTGAGGGGCTTGAAGTCCCCTTAGATTTTTCATACAATTCTTAGATTAAAAGGTATGTGAGGGCAGCAAGCAGAGAAGAATTCCATAACATCATGAAGTCCTCAGGACATGTGATTATCAGGGCCAACCTCACTGAGTTACACCCATCATGGCTGTGCTAACCAGTGATCTACTTTACATGATTTCTAAATCCATTTACCATTCCTCCTGCATGGCCCTAAGCAGTTACCATTGGTTTGTCAGCTAATTTACATATAGAAGTAAATGCTGACCATATTTGCCTTTCTACCTTTGGAATACCTCACTCTTGATGATTTTTCTAGTTCTATCTATTTTTCTGCAAATTTCCTGATGCCATCTTTTTATGGCTGAGTAATATTCTATTGAACAAATGTACTCCATTTCCTTTATCCATTCATCCACTGACAGACATATAGGTTATTCCTAATTCCTGTATACTATGAAATAAGCAATGATGACCATGGTTGACCAAGGCTCTCTGTAGTTGTATAAACTGTCCTTTGGATATATGCCTAAGAGTGTTATATGTGCATATTGAGGTGAATTGAGTCCAATCAGTCACATTGATTTCCACAGTGGTTGTAAAAGTTTTCATTTTTTCCAGGAATGTGTGAGTATTCCTTTTGCTCCATACCCTCACCAGCATGAGCTGTCCATTGTTTCATTGATCTTAGCTATTCTGAGTGGTGTAAGATGAAAACTCAAAGCAGAATTGATTTTCAATTCCCTCATGATTGAGAATGTTAAACATTTAAGTTTCTCAGCCATCTGAGTTTCCTCTATTGAGAATTTCTGTCTAAACCTGTACCACATTTTTAATTGGATTTTTCTTATATCTAGTTTTATCCTTATATATTCTGTATACTAACCCAATTAGTTGTATATTTAAGAAAAATAATTTCACATTCTGTAAACTGAGTATTGGCCTAAATGCTGGTGTGCTTTACCAATCAGCAACTTCAGAGTTTCTTGAGGTTTCTATTTATTGATTTATCTGTTTGTTTGTTCATCAGTGATTCGTTGTGAATGTCACATCATGCACCCCAATCCCACTCAGCCACTCATCTTACCCTCCCTTCATAGCCACCCTCTCTACTGGCAACCACCTTCTCTCTGCAATAGAAAACAAAACAGAACAAAAAAAAATTCTCATTGTTGAAGCTGGAGTGTTTCCTATGGTACATCCTTTTGCCCAGAAATCTTTGACTGAAAATGTTTATTGCAATGAGTCACTGATCTGGTTTGAGGCGTTTGGATTCTGCTACATTATCAATACAGAACTCCTTTCTGATACTCTGTTGTTGCCCCATGTCATGGAGATCCTAAAGCTTTGTATCTGCAGGACTTGTATCTTCACAGACTTCAGCAGATCATATGTTGGGGTGGGGCCACACAAAGCCCTGGATCTGGGCCTGGGTGATAGGTGAGTTAGCAAATCCATTTCCCAGCTCTCCTGTACCCATACCCCCAGAGGAAGCATTCCAGCACTTCATCATAAGTAGCATTGGCTCAACCAATGCCACTGCCACTGCAGCTGTCTAGGAGCTGTGCCAGTTCTCCAGTTCTCACACACTCAGGGCCAGTTCAATGGCACCTTAACCATCAGAGCAACCTTTATTGTGCTGCCCAAGTGAGGTGCAGGTTTTACTTCCAAGTACTGCAGCCAGAGATGGGCAAGGACAGATCACCCACATGCCTCATGTGCCAAGGTTAGGGATGAGTAAGGCATTTCTCCTTCACTCACATCAATACACAGCAGACTAACGGCAGGGCCAGCTCTCTCATGCTCTCATCTTCAGAGAAGGCTCACAGGAGTGTTAGTCACCAAGGCTAGTTCTACAGCACTGCTCAGGTGAATCATAGAGCCTGCTTTCCTGAGTGCTGCAGCCCATAAGGGGTAGGGTCATCTCTGTACGGTCCTTGGACATCAACATGGTCCCAGGAGGCAGCCCTAACCAGAGAAGCCCCATGACATTTAGTGATAATAAGAGCAAGAGACATTGATAACTTCTGCTGCATGGCCACAGACGCAGACATAGCCCAGAGTGGCAGCATAGGCTGGAAATTCAACATGACCTCAAGTGGTAGGCAAGGTTATGCATATCAGGCTATTTCTCTCTACCTAAAGTCTGCAAATATGCTCCTCTCTTTATAATGTTCACACTGCTCTGTTTCTCTTTCCCTCCTACCTCCCAACAGTATACGTTTAAAATGTAGTAGTAATTCCTGCTGTGTGTAGGTCATGTGCCTGGCAGGCATCTGGATGTCCTTTGGTCATAGGAAATGTATGGCATGGCAGCAGGCATGCCCTTGGGTGCCTTCATCCATCCATATGGCCAGGGTTCTAATTATTAATTGTTAATTTTACTGCCTATGCTAAAGGTGTTTTGTTCAGAAAGTTCTTTTTTCTGCCAACGCATGTCAGAGGTATTCCCTACTGTCTCATCTGCTCAGTGTATCTGTTTTATGTTGAGTTCTTTGATTCTTTTGGAGTTGAGGTGTGTGCAAGATGATTAGTATGAAACTATCTGCAAACCAAACAAAACGTCCATTTGCATGTTTGCTTGTTTTTTCTATCAGTTTTTATAACAATATAACAGTGGAAGAGCCTAATTCTGCCATTTCTTCAGTATTGCTAGATTATAGTTGAGAGATAGTCAGCCTGAGTTACCATGGGAATATAATTTTTTTAAAGTGTAATTTTAATAAAGAAGAGAAGAAAGTGTCTCAGGAAATGAAGGAATGAAAGCTGAGACCAGATATCTGTGGAATGAACTTAAATACTTATGAAGATTAAACCATTAATTTGATTCAATATTTCTTATTTATTCAAGACATATTCATGGATGGAGAATAGTCTATTACTATGAAAAATTATCTTCCTTCTATATCACATGTTCTAAACTATTCTATTCCTGCAACCCTTTAATTCATTTCCTGATAATATGGTGGCCTCCATTAAATTTAAAAATATATGTATTTCGCCTTATGAACTGAGCCTGAGCACTGAGCAGATCCCAGGTGGCAGCTCTGCATTCAATCTCACAAAACCCAGAGAAAGCAGGCCTCCCAGGAGTTCTATCCCAAGCACTGTCTTAGGTAAGGAGACAGCAACACCTGCTCCAAACAGGGAGTAACTGGGACCCACTGGGACCCAGGAATTCACTCCTGGCCCAGAGCACTGGTTCCTTCGAGTCTGAGACCAAGCACTGAGCAAATCTTGGGCCCCAGCTCTAACCCCAGTAGTAACACCGACCCCACACAGTTCTGAGACAAGCAAGAAAATAGGAAAGAAAAGCTCTAGTAAGAGACAGGGCTGGTAGCACTAAGGAGATCCAGATGGCAAAAGGCAAGCACAAAAACATAAGTATCAGCAACCCATGGTACTTGGCATCATTAGAACCTAATTCCCCCACACTACAAAGTCCTGACTTCCCCATATCACCAGGAAAGCAAGATTCAGATTTAAAATCACTTCTCATGAGGATGATAGAGGACTTTAAGAAGGACATAAATGATACTCTCAAAGAATTTGAGAAGAACACAGGTAAACAGGTAGAAGCCCTTAAATAGGAAACATAAAAATCCCTTAACGAATTACAAGAGAACACAAGCAAACAGGTTAAAGAATTGAACCAAAACATCCAAGACATAAAAACGGAAGAAGAAACAATAAAGAAATCACAAAGGGAGACTACCCTGGGGATAGAAAACCTAGGGAAAAAATCAGGAGTTATAGATGCAAGCATCTATAACCAACAGAATACAAGAGATAGAAGAGAGAATCTCAGGTTCAGAAGATACAGTTGTCAAAAAAAACGCAAAATGCAAAAAGTTCTTAACACAAAACATCCAGGAAATCCAGGACACAATGAAAAGACCAAACCTAAGGGTAATAGGTATAGATGAGAGTGAAGATTCGCAACTTAAAGGGCCAATAAATATCTTCAACAAAATTATAGAAGAAAACTTCCCTAACCTAAAGAATGAAATGCCAGTAAACGTACAAGAAGCCTACAGAACACCAAATGGACTAGACCAGAAAAGAAATACCTCCTGTCACATAATAATAAAAACATGAAATGAACAAAACAAAGAAAGACTATTAAATGCACTAAGGGAAAAAGGCCAAGTAACATATAAAGGCAGACCTATAAGAATTACACCAGACTTCTCACCAGAGTCTATAAATCCAGAAGAGCCTGGACTGACATCATACAGGCCCTAAGAGAAGACAAATGCCAGCCCAGGCTACTATACCCAGCAAAACGCTCAATTACCATAGATGGAGAAACCCAGATATTCCATGACAAATCCCAATTTAAACACTGTCTTTCCACAAACCCAGCATTACAAAGAATAATAGCAGGAAAGCTCCAATACGAAAAGGCAAATTATAACCTAGAAAGAGCAAGAAAGTAATCCTTTTCCAACAAATACAAAAAAAGATAGCCACACAAAGATAATTCCACCTCTAATAACAAAAATAACAGGAAGCAACAATCATGATTCTACAATATCTCTTAACATCAATGGACTCAATTCCCCAATAAAAACACATAGGCTAATGGACTGGATATGTAAACAGGACCCAGCATTTTTCTGCATACAGGAAACCAACCTCAGTGACAAAGTCAGACACTATCTTAGAGTAAAAGGCTGGAAAACAATTTTTCAAGCAAATGGTCCTAAGAAACAAGCTGGAGTAGCCATTCTAAAATCTCTAGCCCGAGAACACAAAGGGAGGGACTCATGGCTCCATCTGTATAGGTAGTTGAGGGTGGCCTTGTCAGGCATCAGTGGAAGTGGAGGGCCTTGGTGCCTGAAAGTTTAGATTCCCTAGAGTTGGGTAATTTGAGAGCAGGGAGGCAGGAATGGGAGAATGGTAAGAGCACACCCTCATAGAAACTACCAGAATTATATAGGTTAGACATGATAGAGGCAGGCTGCCAGAAGACTACATTCCAGAATTCAAACAAAAAATTATCTTGATACTAAAATTTGTTTTGAGAATTGTATATTGCAGAGTACACAGCCTTGGTGTATCTACTCATCAAGGAAGCTGATCAGACCTGCTTGAACCTCTGATGTTCTGGATTTTCAGCTGGATGCAGTGAAGACACAGACATCAGAGGCTTATCAATTGACTCTTCCCCTAGCCCCTCTTCTAATATCTCAACTCCCAAATTCAGCTCGAAGAAGTTAATGAAGTGTCAACACCCGTATTTCCTGGGCTTGGGGACAGAGGTGGTTAATATTGGGCTGTCTTTCTAAGGAAAAGTAGTGGCTTTATTGGAACAGGGAAGAATAGCTAGGATTTATTGCATAGCCTTAACCTATTGGTAGAAATCTTTATAATTTTTATTAAGCTGAAGTTACAATTTCTTAAATGGTACAAAATTTACATTGATTTCAAATTTAAGGTTTTCATTGGTACGAGTTTCTTATTGTTGTAAAAGTGAGATTATTATTGTTACTCTCATAGGCATTGTGCCTATATAACACATTTAGGAATACAAAGCCTAGACCCAGTCCTTCTTTAACTTTTTTTTTAACTGATTTGAGATGGTTAGCCTGTGAGTTAAGGGCCTATAATAAATTGATGGCTCTGAGTTTATTTTAGGGTATTTTCTACATTTTATTTTGAAATAGCTGAGAGGAGTTAACAGACAACAGTCCAGATTGCCTTACCTGGTTTACGAAACATCAGAAGTCCACAGAACTAATGTTACAAACATTTCTGTATTAATGTTCATTTTGATTAGAGATCTGACTGCTCCTGACAGCTTCCCTGTCTTGGATTCTAAGAACAAATTGAGCATCCTTGGAGTTACTCCAGTTTTGGTGAGACAGTCAGGCAAGAATTGCCTCTATTCCTCTACAGAAAAATTACTGTCCAGAAAAGAACACACATGCAGAATAGTTGATTGATTGTATCTGCCAAGACAGAGTAATCAGCCCTTAATAATTCTGCATCACTAAGTCTGTCAGATGATGCTGGGCCAGAAGGCTGAAGATCAGATGCTCCAACGTTTTGTAACAGTACAGGGACTGTCCAGGTATTCGGCAGTCTCTATAAATTGGCTAAGTTTTAGAAGCTATGCTTTGTGCTTCCCATAATTTCAGTTAATTCAGTCATTCTGGATTTCTGATGGGGTTGAAGACTTATAGTCTCATAGCCAATCCTGGCTATTTATTATGAAAGACAAGATTTGAGAGAATGGTTTTCAGCTCACATTCATTCTAAAGCCAAGCAAAAAGTCAGGTTCAGAACTAAGTCATTCAGTTAGGACAGATGACAGATGTTCTGGTTAATCAACAAAATGTTGGACTAGGTGTTAGGTCTATATTGTACCCTACTGATACAAGTTGGTATAGTTATGCTCTAATTGCATTTTGAGAGAAACGTTTTATTTTAACAAGAAGGGTGATATGTAGGAGGAGCTAAGGTGGGAGGAGTAAGGAGAGGAAGAGGAGGAGTAAGGAGTGGAGGAGGAGAAGTAGAGGAGGAGCTAGGAGATCTGAGAGAATGAGAGAGGGAGAGGGAGAGGGAGAGGGAGAGGGAGAGGG
>NW_021604640.1:1810412-1971382 GCF_004785775.1 Grammomys surdaster | reverse complement strand
GAGAGGGAGAGGGAGAGGGAGAGGGAGAGGGAGAGGGAGATGGAGAACAACATGGAGGTAGATGTTCCTGCATTTCTGCCAGTCAAAGGTAGTTAGTATATCTAGGTTGGGAATTGAGTTACACTTCTGATTGTATGGGCATCTTGTTATTGACCATTACCAAACTTATAAAGCTTTTGGTTAACATTTAAAAAAAGTTGGAATTTGCTAGAGATTGTTGTTACACAACTTTATGAATATACTGAATGTCATTGAATTGCACAACTTAAAATGATTAATTTTATGTTTTATACATTTTACTACAATGAAATTAAGTTCTATAGATGTGTAACTAAGATGTATGTAAAACAAAGATAATAAAACTCAAAGCCTGTGGGGGGAAAAAAATTATATATCAAAATCCAACACTGAAGAATATTCAGTTCATAATAATTATAACATATTAATTTAAAAATATTACATAATTCCTTGAAAATTCACTAATTTTTAAATGCTGTCACGTGTGGATAATTTATAGTGGTGATTGAAAAAAAGACATTGTAGAACTTAATCTAGAAACAACATGTTAAATACTTAATCTTTGTTATATACTTTCAATTAAATTTGTTATTTAAAAATTTTAAAAAAATAATCAAATATAAAGTTAAGATAAAATAAATTATTTTCAAAATTGTATTTCTGTTACTGTTACATGTATTATAATGTAAAAATCTATGTTTCTAGGCTTTTTAATGGTCTTAGTCAAACCCTGTGAAAGAGTCATTGAATTCTCAAGGCATATTGACCTTTAAGTTGGAGAACTGCTGCTTTCTTTATACAGTACATTTTTAAATAAAAAAAGAAATAGCATATATTTGACCAGTCAGAAGTCAGTATTTTATAAATACCAGTAATGGCTGTGTGAATGAGCATACTTCTACTACTGATTGCTGTTATTTTGTAATGTCTATTTAATAAAAAGTATACATTGCCACATCTCTGTAGGTTCCGTACTTGGGAGGTAGAGGCAAAAGATCTAGAGCTCGAGATCACCATCTACTACATAATGATTTTAAGGACAGCTTGTGCTACATGAGCACCAGTCTTAAAAATACAAATAAACACACAGACAAATAAAATCTAGACACACAAACAAAATGTCAGTCCATTTCTTTTAGACACTAAGTTGGAAGTTGTTTTGCTTTTATAATTTAGTAAATACAGCTAATGTATACTTTTAATTCTAGTAGAAACAAGATCACTAAATGGTTGACTTTTCGTATTTTATTTATAGTTCAGTGAAATTTCTAGAGATCGGCAAATTATTGTGGCTTACTTCATTTTCCCCCATTACAATAACAGTCACAGGGTTAGTGGTATATAATAAGAATGCTTCATTTCTAAGTTATTTTGGCTTGGCATAAACTTTAGTTCATGTAAAACAGACAACATTTACCTCCCTATTAACTTTCTTATTAATCTAATCATCCAAACAGAAACTCAGACTTCTTTTCCTTGTCTACAACAACTTAGAATCTTTGTTTTACCAATAATTAAAGCAGCTGAACAAATAAGTTAAGGATGACAAAATATTTGATTTTGCACCCTGACTGGCATTTTCCCTAAGAAATCAGTAGAACCAAATAATTACCTTTCATGTTACTAGGTTTTAAATGATTTGAGTGGGAGACACACAAATACAGTGAGCTCTGAATCTACAAATGCTAATCTCATCCAACACAATCCATATCCATTCATCTGGATTTAGTTTACTGTCTTATTATTTGGCTGTGCTTCTTCCTTTTTAAGTTTGATCAGCTGGAATACTACTCTGTAAAAAGAAAATCTAGCTTTTTTTTTCACTTGTAAAGACCTCATTTCTGCTGGATTTGATTTAGCATCTTAGTCTTACTCAAAGGTATAACTTTACCATTTGTATTATATCATGTCTTAAGGTGTACCATTTTCAGTTTACTCTTCTCCAATTTCAGGCTCACTGTTCATGTCTCTGTTCTCATAGTGTTCTTCATATCATTTTTCTCCTTCTTACTTAGACAATTTGAATATATCACTTGTTGACTTCCATTGACCTAGGCATATCTATCTGAAAGACTTGGGATTTGACAACCTTACTGAATAGGTGGAACTACAGTCTAATCCTGGAGAGAATTCTCTTTAGTTTCAGTACATTTTTATACATAAATGTAAGAAGAAAAACAATGGCCCAAGTAAGGTTGTTTGAATTAAGAAAAACACGTAAATAAACATCAGTAAGAACAGACTAAATGTTAATAAAGCAATCCTTTCTCAGACCTTTCTCAGAACAGACCAATTTAAGCACAATTGTCTGGCACATACTATGGATTGTATCTGGGAAAGCATGAAAGAAAGGCAAAAGACCAAATGTAGATTCAGGGTATACTGAGGACAGCACACAGTATTTCTAACCACCAGATTGGGTTCTATCGCTATGTTCTGATGTCCACCAATATTAAACATATCTTACAAATTGAATGTAAATATTTGCCATGGGAGACACAAAATTACATCCAAGAAACATGCAGGTAACAAAATATGATTGAGGTAAAAGGCCCTCTGCCTTTTTATCTGGGGTCTCCCTCATAGTTTCCCAAGGCATGCTCACCATGCCTGTTTTGACCATGACCTGACACTAGTCTATACAGAATGTTAACATCAAGAGAAGTTATAGTAATTGCTTCTCAACTGATTCAGGCATTTTGTTGTATACCTCAATTTTAGTGTAAATTATCCAGATGAAGTCTTTTTTAACAGAGATTTAAAACAACAGGTATTTTGTAATTTCAGGGTAGTAAGATTCTACCCCACATAGAGGTTTATGAAATGTCATTTCCAGACCCAAAGTAACTGCGTTAGTTAGAAAAGAGCTAGGCATATAAATTGTAAAGCCTAAATTAAGAAATGTTAGGTAAAAATCTCCGGAAATAGTAACCAGGTATCTACATGTTAATGAATATTTCAATAATTTTAATTCATGCTAAAACCTAAGAAGCCTTGTCCTTAATACAAAAGAGTAGTTTCCACAGATAATCTTGAAGAATATGTAATTTATTATTATATGAGACAATTAATAACTTAGCAGAATCGGTAAAGGACTGGGATGCAGTATTAGTTGTTTAAAGATTTATTTTTATTATATACAATTAGGTAAATGTGTAACTGTACTCTAGAAAGGGCAAATGAAAGTTTTTTCAACATTCATTGACGTTGTGTATGGAAAAGAAGATCTACTCGAGTTATCCTTCACAGTCTTACAAGGTAAATAACAATATTATCTTTGTATGAAAAATTGAAATGAAAGGAAACAAAATAACATGCTTAAACTAAGAAAAATACATCAGAGTTAGACAAGTGTTTCATGTTTCTCTCAGCCATGGAATATGGACTTGAAAGTAGAAAAGTGATTACTATAAGTAAGTAAGAGTATAAATGGCAGGGGCTGAATAGAAGGGTTATATTTTATGTGTGTAAGCTATATGGATGTATAGAAATACCACTCTCAATTCCATTAATATGTGCATTTTCTATATGTTCACAAAAAATCAATAAAAATGATTAGAAAGTAAAACAGTGTGAGAAACTCAGAAATTTAGTAGAAGCTAAAGATTTATCAGTAAAACAGAAATATGATAGATAGGTGAGAATACAGAGTTTGGAATATCATGAAAAAATGTAATAAGTAGTATAGTAGAGGCAACATTGTTGTGAAAAGAATCTGGTTATTGGAGAGTTTACTCTATTTAGTCTGAACCACTGCGGATTTCTGATATATTCTTTTAAAAACAAGATTAACCAGAATGTGATTCTTTGAAACAGAAGCAAAAAATATTATTAATGATTCCAATATGAGACAGTGGTATTTCTATATGAAGGACTAAAGCAATACTGAATAATATTTAGCTGCTCAAATGATCAAACTGTGCTTTACTGGAGATATCAATAACATGAAGATGGGACAGTCTGACCAGTTGATGTAATTAATTAAAATCAGCCTCTGGTCAAGTCAACTATCTAAGCTGTGGTTGCTCTCCCTCGCTCAGCCATCGTGTTCTGTGGCCAGAGGCCACATGTGCATCATAGCTCAAAATGGTCCCACCAGAAACACCAGCCTTGCCACCCACGAGATGTCAGCATGGGAGATGGCTCGCCCTATCTTCCACACTGTCTCCACAAGACCATATCACCATAGAAAAAAAATGATACTCTAATGCTTAAAGATTAATCAAAGGCTTTATATGTTTGGTGAATCTCAATAACATTAGGCCCACACGAAGAGAGTTGTTCCCCAATTAGCTAACGTAAATAAAAGTAGTTACCCACACTGTTCTCCATACCTGAGTGGCTTTCCATCCTCCTACATCTCTGCCCTCTCTAGCTTCTCCTCTGCCTTTTTCCTCTTCCTCTCCTAACTCCTCCCAGCTTAGCTCCTCCTACACTGACCTATACATATCTCACATTCTTTGTACAGGTTTCAGTTCATTCTGCAGGAAAAACAATAAAACCTTATATGTGCTTATCTGAGTGAAAGCCTAATGAGACTATCTTATTATTCTGGAGAAATAATGTCACCTATGATTACAGAAATCATAATTTATGAACTCAAACAGTAAAATAAAATCAGTATCATTTAAAAGCAGAACATAAATATGAATAAGACATTTTGAAATAGCATATTACTGTAGCAGACAAACATAATATCAGTCAGTTTCTTTTAGACATTATTTTCAAAATTATTTCAGACTATTGGGTAGTCATTTTGTCAAGTAAGAGTATTCATAAGAAAGTAAAAGAATGTAATAGTTAAAAAGTGAAGTGTGTAGTGAAGTCCTGGGAGCTTTGAAAATTATCGATGTCTGGGCTTCAACTCCAAAATTCTGAAGTAACTAAACTGGAGTAAGGTGTTTCTATCAGAATAAGTAAGATTTGTGGTTACCTATAAAATTCATGCATATTTAAGAAATACTGGTCATTCAGAAAGCTCCAATAGTAAAATAGTTTAAACTCAACCTTTAAAGCTTTAAGGATGTGACACTATTTTCTCCAACAATAGTAACATTTCTGCTCTCTCTTAATGATGTCAAATAGAATCTTAGAGTCATTTATTCTGTATTTCTCTGATGGCTAAGTATATTAACTACTTTTGAAAATATTTACTAGACATTTGTATTACTTTTTTTAGAGCTCTTATATCTAGTTTCTTAGCTCACTCTTTCTGTTAATGTTATTTTAAATTTAGCATTTAAACTAGGAATTTCATACATGCATGCAATGTAATTTAATCCTAATTACCTCTCCCCGTAATTCCTCTCAGATTTATTATCTACCTCCTGTCTTCTGATTACCCTCAAGTTTGTATTTTCATTTTTCTCCTTTATAAGATATGAATTCCAGTTTACATTGTTAATATAATCTTGAATATGGGAGCAACCACTGAAGCATGTTCAATATAGCAGACTCCATATAGTTAAGGAAACCTTACTCCTATTCCTCTAGAAGCTATGAACTATATGTGCTAAAGTCTTAAGAGTATTATAAAATATAAAATATATAATAGGTAAATTTAAAAATGTATAAAAGGTAAATTAAACAATGTATTTTTAAAAATGCAATGACACTCATAAGATAAACCTTCTATATTATTCTTCCTAGGGAGATGCCTTAAAACTATGTAAATATAATGTTAATATTGATAGTAATAAAACATCTGTTATATACTTGGCTCCATAGCCTACTTTTTATTGGGTTGTCTTCTAAATATTGTGTGTGTTTGTGTGTGTGTGTGTGTGTGTGTGTGTGTGTGTGATGTGTATTCTAAATACTAATCCTCAATCTAATGAGTATTTTGCAAGGATTTTTCTCATTGTATGGGCCACATCTTCACTTGCTTGACAGGTTGTCTATTTGACTTATTGTTTGCTATATAGAGGTTTTCAGTTTTATAATATCCTACTTGTCAATTGTTGTTATTGCCTGTGCTACTGCTGTCCTAGTCTAAAGGCCTTTACCTGTGTAAGTTGAAGTCCTACAATTGAATGTCATGACATTTCCCCTAGTAGTTTCTATTTTTATCTATTTTAAAATCTTCATTTTAATAAGTGAGAGAAACTAGAAATATACTAAGAGTTACTGCAGTATACCCAAGTTGAGCCATTTCAGGATTCTTAGATCCTCATTTGTTATTTACTCTTTGGACATTAATCCAAATACCTATTAAATAAACAGGCTAAGATTATGCTTTACCATGCCATATTGTCTCATTTCTTTTGTGAAAACAAACTCTAGCACTAATACCATAACTCATAAACACTGAACTAGTATTTGTGTTGTATTTTTCTTACTAGTTGTCAGTTTCCCATAAATATTTAATTATTTAAAGTGCTAATACTAATTTCAATGGTAAGTCTTAAAATGAACTAAGAAGTAAAATTCATAGAATAATAACTCACATGTATTATCCAAGTGTATAATACATATTTTATTACTATCAATATTGACATTATATTCACATAGTTCAAAGACATCTGCCTAGGAAGAATAATATAGAAGATCTATCTTATGAGTGCCATTATATTTTTAAAAATACATTGTTTAATTCATCTATTATATATTTTATATTTTATAATACTCTTAAGACTTTAGCACATATAAATATTGAAACTAAACATGTCATTTAGAGTGTGGCTATTAGATTCAACAATATATGAATATACTTGAGTATCCTGGAATGGAGGATTCCTTAAGGTTATATTAAAATCAAGACACAGAAGACAAACAATGATTAACCAAGTACCAATGGGTGAATTAATTGCATCCTTTCATTGAAAAATTAGTATGCTAATTTTATACCCTTTTGTATCTCAGAATCTGACTATTCCTAGAGATGAAATGTTTAAAAATATGATTAATTTAGAATAAGATTCTCAAAGTGTACTGTATTAATTACTTTCTCACTTCATTGATAAACACCATGGGCAAATTGAACTTAAGCAGGAGGAGTTTATTTTGTCTTATAGCTCCAGGGCAGAGGTGGATTATCTATCAAGGTGGAGCAAGAAGTATGAAATCAGAGGCAGGCATGATAGCAGGCACATTAAGTTGAGAGCTAACATTTGCAATGGCCAGTAGGAAACATGAAAACAAAGTACAAATATGCACACTTTTACTCCTAAAACTATTCCACAGTGACATACTTCCTCCAGCAAGGCCATTCCACCTAAACTTCAACTATCAATGCCCAAAATAGATTTAAATGCCTGAGACAACCACAGTGTCCCAATTCATCTGACTATATCTTTCTATACAAAGGAATTTGGGGAACATTAAAGAGATAGCAGTAGTATATATCTGCAGAAAAAAATTTCCATGAGAGGGCACAGATAGAAGGCACTATCTGCCAGTGAGGGAAAGAGGCAGCAGGAGAAGTCCAATCTACTAAAAAAAATATCTTAGATATTTAACCTCCAAAATTTATGACAATTTTTCCTGTCATTTAATTAACACTTTCTAAAAACAAAAGTAAAACAAAATAAAACAAACATAGGCGGAAGTTTACCTGAGTTCTGTTCATCTTAGACAACTTCAAAAAGTATGGACAATGCCTAAATGCCACATAAAATTGTTACATTGCAACATACAAACTAGCATTTGAGCTCTATATTTTTAACAGGTCTCTCAGATACTATTTGTTCTTATTTAAGACTCAGAAAAATCATCTATCAACCAGTCTCAGCATATGTAAGAACTTTTCCATAAAGCTTAATCTCTACCAATGAAAGTTTAAGTGCTGGGGTAAAGTCTCAATGGATTAAGTGCTTAATTCACAAGCATGCCGACTTAAATTCAGAATCTCGAAAACCCATGTTACAATAAACATTTTTTTAAAAAGTAGACATGGTAAGGTGTGCATGTAAGCTCACTATTGAGAAAAAGAGGTTGCTGGCTAGCCAGTCTAGACAGATGGTGAACTCCAGCGTAAGTGGACAGCACAATTTCAAAAAATAAGGAGGAGAGGAGGAGAAAACAAAACAATACCCAATGTTGATCTTAGGCCATATATCCACAAGCTTGCACCATTTAACACAAAGGTGCTCACACATACATACAATATACTCAGAGGGGGTAATGAAGGAGGGAGGAAGGGGAGTAGAGAGAGAAACAAAGAGAGAAGATAATGTAAAACATTTAAGGAATATTTGTTAGTAATAGCTATTCATGATTCCCCAAGTAACAATGGGATCAGTAACTGTCACTGAGCAGGATGATGAGAACAGATTAAGAAGGAATGAAAATACATCCTATCAGATTATTTCTCAACGGATTTATGTAGTATCAAGTGGTGTAGAGAAAGCATGGTCCTTAAAGCAGTAATTGTGGAACTGAGTTGTTGAATTCAAATTTATCTTTTTCAGAGTTTAAGATTATTTGCCAAAACCTGTCCCATAGGACTCCTGTAAGAAATGTGTTAGCAAGGTTAACAAGCAAGAAGGTAGACTCACATAGTTTGTATAACAAAAGGGTTATCACGTGAAGTTTACACTTAAATTTCCTAACTATGGTCCTAAGGCTATCACTCCAAGGGTGCTCTTCAGTGCAACATACCTTAGTTGAAGGTCAAGCCCAGAGTCTACTATTAGTCTGTGAGTTGATAGTCAATATCCTTTGGGGAAACTTTCAAGCTAAAGGGTAGATCAAGTTGGTGTCTCCAGATGGACAGAGCAAAGCATTGTTCCTGGTCTCTGCTTATCTGCCCATTGGGTTGTTGGACCTTGTCTGGTTATCATGAGTGAGTCATGTCACTTAATTCTGGTTATCAGGTGCAAACCTAGGTGTAGTGGGGTTCCTGAATAAGCTATTTTCATATGTCTAAAACACATTTTAATATGCTATTTATGCAAGCATAAGAGAAACCCTTTTTTGTACAAGTTTACTATCCATATAACTTATTTAAATACTTCATATTCTTCATGACAAAGATGTTTATAAGGACATGAAGTTAATTCTCACAGAGATGATGTGAAAATTTCATACATAGAAACTTCTTTTATAATATATGCATCATTATTTTTCCTAATGAAAGACAAAATAGTGTTTTTATTTGAAATCTGTACTAATCATTCTCTTTGATAGTGTTTAATTCACATTCTTCTAATTAAAAACTCTAACCACTGTAATTCACTATCTAGACAATTGAATGACTTTCTTTGACTTTTGATTTTTCCAATACTATCAATATAATATAACTGATATGCCTGATGTGAAGAAACATTCCAATCAATGGTAAATGATAAAATAGTCACTATCATTGTCTAAGGACAAAATGAAACTTGGCCAAAATGCATTGAAAGAAAGAAGATACAGGGTTGTAAGGTACCCCAAATTATCTATTGTTTGAACTTTTGTCTTAAATCAAGATATTATTAAATTATCCACAAACACAGATGATAATTTAAATTTCATAAACTCATAAGAATAAATATTATCTACATATGTATTTATAAGATAGTTATGAATAATTAGGAAGATGAGAAAATTTTAACTTTAGAATCTAAACTCTATTAAAATTATAAGGATATATAACTTTCAAATTTCTCTGGACCTTTGGAAAGCAGAAAATATTGTGCTTTTGAGAGAGGTAGAATGAAGATCATAGGAGAGAAATTTGGTAGAGAAAATATTTGAAAGGCAGGAGTCTGACATTAGGCTAGTACAAAGAAGTAATTTCAGGCAGGAATCTAAATCTTAGGCTAGAACAAAGAAGTAGGCTTCAGGCAAGAAAATAACGTTGGGCTAGGAGAGGCTCAGATATTTTGGATATCCTGATAAGCCCTTAATAGCAGTGATCATGGGCGTGATCACTGAACTTTGTTTAATGCCTTCTTCATTCTTTGACTGTTTGTGTTTATTGTATTGCTTGTTCCTTGACTATTTGCATCTATTGTATTGCTAGTTTCTCATCCTAGAACTGACCTTACTTCATGTATGTAATTAAAATGGTATAAAAGCAAAAGGGAGAAAAGGTGATGGGATAGGGGCTCCTACAGGGGTATGGGGAAAGGGGATGACATGTGAAAGATAAATAAATGAAATATCCAATAAAAAACAAAGTAAGAGAATATGATGGCTCAAGTAAAAAACACCCAGCATAGGCTAAAGTATATGAATACTTGCTTTCCAATTAGTGGTGTTCTTTGTGAAATTTCTGGAACCTTCAGGAAGTATAGCCTTGACAGAGGAAATATATAACTGGGGAAAAGCTTGGACTTTATAGAGTTGCCCACTTGCAGTTCTTTCCGTCTCTCTGCTTCATGTTCATAGTTGAAGGTGTGATCTGCCAGCTTCCCAATCCTGCATCTACTGTCATGAAATAGCCTCCACTTAAACCATTGTGGATTCTCCCACTGAAACTATAAATTCAATAAATTATTTCTTCTATAAGTTGTTCAAGCCATGGTGTTTTCTCACAGCAACAAAAAAATAATACAGAAGTTTGTAACAGAGAGTGAGCTATTGCTGTGAATAAACTGACCTTCTTGATTTTAGAAGAATTCTGGAACCTTGAATCAGAATCCTGTAAGGAGTGAATTGTAGGCCATTTTAGGGGGATCCAGTAACACAATAGTGATGAGAACAATGTTGACCACAAAGGCCTGGCTCATGAGGATTTAGAGGTTGACAATATTTACATTGTAGAGACCATTCTTATGGCATTTTGGCCAAAGCTCTGGTGGCCTTCTGTCCTTGAGAACTTTCCTGAGGCTAAGTAAAAAAATAAAGAACCGATTTGTTGGGTAGAGGAAATTTCAAGCCATCATACCATTGAGTTTGTAAGTTGCCTATTGGTGATTCAACAAGCAGGATAAGCTACAAGATGTATAGTTCGAAGGTAAGAGTAGAAAACTTAATGTTACAGCCAAGGAATATGCTACAAAAGAGACTGTAACTGTTAAGAATATTAATGACAGTAAAGAAAGATCTACTCTGTACAAGAACAAAGAGAAAACCCAGAAGAAAAATCTTACCCAGTTAAGGTTCCAAAGTGGGAAAAGATCCAGTGTTTTTCTGTTTCAAGAAAATAATGGACTGATATATTTCAAGGAGGCTAAGGTCCATACACACTGGCAACTTAACTTGTCACTGTCCACCAATATGATACTTTGCTTTGGAGGTATAAAATAAACAAAAGCAACAGATTATGAGTTCTTCCTCTGCTGGGTCAAAGACCCTTTGTGGCTAGACCACATGTGACAGAGGAATCCATGCATAAGGGCCCTGAGATAACAAATGTATCTAAGAGGCCATTTTTGAAGTTGTAAATGTAAAGCTTATGTTGTGGTATCAATCTTAAGATATTGAATGTGCCAAACCTTTGAGACATCAGACAAGGAAAGCTGCATACCAGAAGTAGAAACAGGCCAACAGAGAAATATAATACAGGTAGCAAAGCTAGATTGACTGCTATTAGTATCAGAAACAGAACTGCAGGATTTGGGATTTGCCTTGATGAATGGTATGCTTGCTTTTACCCAGTATTTTCTTAGGATATAGCGTAGTCTCCTTTAGAAGTGAGAATGAATATTTTGTCTCCCCTTGTTTTGGAAGTATGAAATTTGGATTTAGTTCTGTTGGGATTTTTTTTATTTGTTTGCTTGTCTGTTTTGTTGGTTGGTTTTGTTTTGTTTTTGCAATAGGTTATGATTTAGGAATTACATTGAGTCTCAGAAGACAGTTTGGACATTTGTACAGTGTTGAGACTGTGAAATTCTATGTGAACTTTCAAAGTCGTATAAAATGCATTTTGTGCTGTGATATGGATGAGAGTCAGAAAAAATTTAAGGTAGAGGTAGAAAATTTATGAATTGCAGACAAGCCTAAACTATGTAGCAATTTCAAGGCCACTCAGTGAAACTTATGAAGACTATGCTTCAAAACTATAAAAACAGCTGTAGATAGTTATGTAAAGAAGAATTATACCTCAACATAATAAAGTTTGTATATGAAAATATTATAGTTAATGTCATACTGAATTTAATAAAGTAAGACTACAGTGACTGACTCTAAGATTGGGAACATAAGAAAAATGTCTAGTTTTAAAATCTGTATTAAATAAAATGCTAGTAATTATAGACAGTATTTAGGCAAAATGAAATTAAATGCATTGGTTACAAAAAGAAAATGAGGAAATTAGATTTTAATGGATTTGACTCATTAGTCTATCACAAGAAAAGCCATAAAGATGTCACCAAAGTCTTTTAGAACGAAAACAAAGGAGCAGAATTTATTATCAACACAGAACAACAAGTAGTTTTTTTTCCAGAAGAGATATGAACTCAGTGAAAAAGAAATTAGAGAAAGAATTTCATTCATCATAACCACAAAGAAAATCTAAGAGTAAATTGAATAAAGATGATCATGAATCCCAAAGAATCCAGGGACAAATGGCTAGGGTGTTTATTAATAGTAAGGCAGACAATGACTACCAGTCTCTTTCAGCATACCAAAGTACCTATTACAGAGTCCTAGTTCCTCTCAGCACTTCCCATCTTGTCTCGTAAACATGAACCTCTCCAGACTCTTAGATTTACTTTCCTTCCCCCATCTTCTCTGATTCCTATATAACCTCAGCCATTTTGGTCACATGGCCTTCTGGTATCTTGATGCTATTGTTCTCTTAGCCCACCTCCCTCTCTCATCTCTTCTTCTCTTACTGCTCTATCTTACATCCTTCCTAGCTCTCCTCTCATGTCCCAGTTCAGTCTGCCAGCCAAGTACTGTCCGAACCTTTCCAAATATCTTTAGCTGCTCTCCCACTTATATCTACAATAAACACAGTTAACTTATTTATACCTTGGAGCAGTTATGTCCTTTTTTTATTCAGATGAAGAAAAAGCACCCTCCAGTGAAACTTAGAAAATATTTAAATGCTAACTGAAGAAGTAACTTGAATATATTTTCTAATGTTCTTGTATTTAGAGAATCAACTTCTTAAAATTTTCATATTATTCAAAGTGATTTCAGACTGTGAAGTCTCTTTTAGTACACTTATGGCATTCTTCAGTCAACTTGAAAAAATTCTGAACTACATGTAGAAGAAAAAAAAAAGGACTCCCAATAGCTAAAGCAATATTCAGCAAATATAATGTATCATATCATTTGATTTGAAAATATGCCATAAAGCCACAAAGCAAACAATGAAATTAAAACAGGCCATAATATGAAAAACTAGTCCAAGAGTGGAGGCATATGAGAGTTCTAAGTGGTTGTGAAAAGACTCCAAGAAACCCAGACAGGGGTACTGTTACCTCAATTTCTTAATAAAAAAAATATGGAATTGTTCTTGGATTATGCTTTTGTTCCTCTCCTAGATCTAATGGATAGAAGTGAATTTACTTCAGCATATTCATTACAATTAGATATTATTTGTATATACATCCATGAAAAGAAAAACAAAATTAAATGGAACAAAAAAATTCAATAAACAAAAAACATGTTTTTCTTTGTAAGGCTTGCCAGGCACATGTGTTTGTCCATATGATTGTATTCTTTACTCATCTGACTCTTTTAAACCCTAAGTATAAATTGTCTAATGTTGTAAGTAAAGCTGGCTATTTGAGATTTTAGCTTGCCTTATCATTTCTATTCTCCCAGGTCCTACCATCTCTAGAGCAACAAATGAATAAGCTCTACAGTCTCAGACTGTCATCTCTTAGACAAAAAAATTCAGTAAGCATACATATATACAGGACTTTCCCATCCTTCCTTTTAGCATCTTTAGCTTCCCATTCATGTCTGCCTAGTCTTCCTAGTTTGGATGTAGACCTGTTTAGAAATAGATTTTTGGGGAGATTCCAATAGTCATGTAAGAATACAAGCAGCTCAGTTCACAGGAATCTGCAGTGGTAGTTTGATCCACTCACAAACACCACTCACAAATCAGCAACAGCATTTCAAGCCAGAAGAAACTTCCTCAAGAATCTTCCAATCAGCCCAAGTCTGTGGAAGTGTCAAGAAGCCACCAGAATATCAGAAGTTCTTTGGTACATTTATCTCTATGAAGCCATGATAAATGATCAGCCAAGAAGGCAGCACTTTGAATCTATGCTAGAGCTTTTTCCATGCTCTGTTGGGTTGTACTTAGACTCTTTCCAAACATTGCATGTCTTCTCATGTCCTTGTTTCAGAAAAACATCACATGCCCTTTTTCTAGAAAAACACATATCTGTTCTCAGCAAAACATCCTCTGATCTGCCTGTCTCATGAGAAAGTTTCCAGAACAACATCACATGACACAACCGAGTCTCAAAAAGAAACCGAAATTTCCACTTCAGGAAGAGAAGTAGGAAGGAAATTATATGTGACTGAAATACCATATATGAAGATACATAATACCTATATATAAACACATGAAATTATTAATCTATACAAAAATTAGTATTTTACCATTTTATATGATGGTGACAATCATTAATTTCTACAGGAAATAATTATAATAAAAAATGAATGCTGAATGGCAGCAAAATAATAAGGTGATATAAACAGTATAAATGAGAAAATATCAATTATTTTTAAAAAGTTACAAAGTCACAAATGTGATCAACTGCAAGGTATCACCACAGTCATCTTACCATCTCCAGTATCCCCCTCATGATGTAGAGTAAGAGCCACCTGCCAAAAGGATGTTAGTCACAGCTCTACTATGAACTTTGCCTGTTGGGAGCCGCGGCAGGTGCTGGCAAAGTCCGCCATCGCTAGGTGGCGCTGTCAGCCATAATTCTTCCTAGTAAACAAATAAAGTGCGCATGTGCCATGTAAAGCCCGCCAAAGCTAAGCCCATCCCACGGCGTTTGGCGCGCTACGAGTTTGCGGCCAATCAGAGATGATTACGCCGCTCTAGGGTATATAAGGGCCTTTTCCCAGGGCTGGGAGTCATCTTCTACCACCATTTTGGCTTATGAGAATAAACGTGTTTCTACGGAAGGATTCTGGTGTGTGTGTGTGTGCGTGTGTGTATGTTTTTGCCGGCGAGACCACTACACGCGCGCCCCGCACATTTGGTGCCGAAACCCGGGAGAATTTACCATCGCCGGCACCGTTTTCAGAAGACCCCCGCTCGCCATCCACGCGTGGAGAGAATCCAGAACCGTAGGACGGGGTAACGTTCTCTGAAAGATATGTTTCGATTTGATTTGATTCAATTCCCTCCCCAGTTGGCAGGAACGTTAGAGGCTTTCGCCATGGTGCTAGCAGCATCACTTTTTCTACTCCTGGTTTTCGTGAGGGTTCGGAGAATAGTACAAATCAGCATGTCAGAGACAGACAGGACAGAAGCGCTTAGGAATTCAGAAAGAAAAAGGAAGAAAAAGTATATTTAAGGAAAAAGGCCCTTCCAAAGACACACAGTCCAAGGAAGTGAGAGATGAGAGAAAGAATGCTCTTGGGAGAGACGGGAGGATAGGAAGCCTCAGAAAGAGATCTCTTTATCCGGTAAAGGAAGTGCCAGGGCGTGATGCCTCTGAGTCGGAGGGGATAACTTCCTCAGAGGACTCAGATGAAGAAATAGGTAAACAGTTACCGCCGCAAAATCTAAAGCAGGGGAAAATGAGAGATAGAAGCCGGATGGCCTCTCGGCCTGTAGCGCCCTCCCAACCTAATGTTCCCGGCGCACTTCCGCCTCATGTGGACGGACGCGGCTCAAGCTCCTTCCTTTCAGAGGAAGACAAAAGAAAAATGTTACAAGCTTTTCCAGTGTTTGAGGACGCGGGAGGAGGCCATGTCCACGCGCCTGTAGAGTATGCTTCTATCAAAGAATTTGCTGAATCGGTTAACAAATATGGAGTTGATGCTAATTTTACAATTATGCAGCTTGAGAGATTTGCCACTATGGCAATGACTCCGAATGATTGACAGAACACAGTAAAAGCTGCCCTCCCTAATATGGGACAGTATATGGAATGGAAGGCCTTGTGACACGACGCTTCTCAAGCACAGGCAAAGGCCAACGCTAATGCAGAGGGCAACCAGAGACAATGGACTTTCGAATTATTAACAGGGCAAAGACAGTATGTTGCTGACCAGACTAACTATGATTGGAGAGCATATGGCCAGATTTCCGCCGCCGCAATTAAGGCATGGAAGGCCCTCTCGAAAAGGGGCGAGGCTAGAGGAAATTTAACAAAAATATTACAAGCCCCCCAGGAGTCCTTCTCAGAATTTGTTGCTAGAATGACAGAAGCAGCAGACAAAATTTTCAAAGACCCAGAGCAAGTCAAGCCATTGATCGAGCAATTAGTATATGAAAATGCCTCACCAGAATGTAAGGCAGCTATTGCCCCTAGGAAAAACAAAGGGCTGACAGATTAGATAAAGGTCTGCCGAGGTCTTGGAGGCCCACTGACTAACGCCGGCCTGACAACAGCTATCCTACAGGGCCAGAGCCGCTCGGGTCCTGGCGGCCGTAAAGTATGTTATAATTGTGGTAAACAGGGTCATTTGAAACGAGAATGTCGTACTCGTATACAAAAGAAAACCCCTGGGTTATGTACTAAATGCAGGAAGGGATATCATTGGGCCAATGAATGTCGCTCGGTTAAGGACATTCAGGGAAGGATTATTCAACATGATCCCTCCCCTATAGAAAGAGATGAAAATATTTCAAAAAACGAATATCCGGGCCCAATGTCTCAGGGCCCCAAAAAATATGGGACACAAGCCTACAACCGGGGGAGATCTCTAACTACAGAGCTACTAGAGGGTCCACAGGGTTGAACCTCTGCTCTATCTCCCAATTCTTATTAATGCCACATGAGGGTGTACAACCTATCCCGGTTGATTTTAAAGGTCCCCTGCCTGAGGGAAACGTTGGCCTCATTATAGGCCGCTCCTCTCTTACCCTGAAGGGGCTTGTGGTTCATCCTGGTGTCATAGACCAAGATTATACAGGAGAACTTCAAGTTCTCTGTTCTTGCCCACAAGACATATTTTCTATCTCCCCTGGAGATAGGATTGCTCAATTGGTTATTCTTCCAAGTTTACATAATTGTTTTCCATCCACCGGGGCGCCAAGAGGTACCAATAGGTTCGGTTCTTCAGGAACTGACTTTGCTCATTTAGTAGTGGATCTCAAAACCAGACCCACTTTACAATTAACAATAAAAGGGAAGAGCTTTACAGGAATTTTAGACACAGGAGCTGATAAAAGTATTATTTCCTCTAACTGGTGGCCAAAAACGTGGCCTGTTACACAGTCATCCCATTCCTTACAAGGGTTGGGATATGAGGCCAACCCCACCATCAGTTCACGCTCCTTGACTTGGAAGACGCCAGAGGGTCAGACAGGAAGCTTTATACCTTATGTGCTTCCTCTCCCCGTTAACCTCTGGGGAAGAGACATTTTACAAGACCTGGGACTGACACTAACTAATGAGTACTCTCAACAAGCTATTAATATTATGAAAAGAATGGGATATAAGGAAGGAAAAGGCCTTGGCAGAAAGGAACAAGGAAGGTTAAACCCAATTTCACAAGAAAGTAATACAGGGAGACAAGGTCTGGGTTTTCCCTAGTTGCCACTGAGGGCTCCTTGCCCATACCCTGGCTTACAGAGGAAGCCGTGTGGGTTCCTCAGTGGCCCCTATCCTCTGAGAAATTGGAAGCTGCTACAAGGCTGATTGAAGAACAGACACAGCTTGGTCATTTAGAACCTTCTACTTCTCCTTGGAATACCCCTATCTTTGTTATAAAAAAGAAATCAGGAAAATGGAGACTTCTCCATGATCTAAGGGCCATTAATAAACAGATACAGCTGTTTGGCTCAGTACAATGAGGGCTGCCTCTGCTCTCTGCTTTACCTAAGCAGTGGAAGATAATAATTATAGACATTAGGGATTACTTTTTCTCCATTCCCCTACACCCACAAGATAGGCAAAGATTTGCGTTCACCTTACCTGCTGTTAATCACCTTGAGCCAGATAAAAGATATCAGTGGACAGTTTTGCCTCAAGGCATGGTAAATAGTCCTACTATGTGTCAGCTGTATGTACAAATGGCCCTTGAACCTGTTAAGAAACAATTTCCTTCTCTACTCTTGATTCATTTTATGGACGATATTTTAATATGCCATAAAGAGTTGACCATTTTGCAGAACTCATATCCTTTATTAATTGCTACATTAAGACAGTGGGGTCTGCATATTGCCACAGAGAAGGTTCAAATTTCAGAAATTGGTTCCTTTTTAGGGACAGTTATTTACCCTGAGAAAATAGTTCCTCAAAAATTAGAAATTCACAGAGATCATTTACATACCTTAAATGATTTTCAAAAGTTATTAGGTGATATAAATTGGTTAAGACCATTTTTGAAAATTCCCTCTGCTGAATTAAAACCTTTGTTTGACATTCTAGAAAGAGATTCCCATATTTCCTCACCAAGAGCGTTAACACCGGCTACAAACCATGCCCTGCGATTGGTGGAAGATGCCTTGCAAGAAGCTCAGCTAAAACACATTGATGAGACCAAAACTTTTAATCTGTGTGTCTTTAAAACCAAACATTTACCAACTGCCGTATTATGACAAGATGGGCCCTTATTATGGATTCATCCTAATACATCTCCTGCAAAGATTATTGAATGGTATCCAGATGCGGTTGCTCAGCTTGCCTTACGGAGATTAAAAACAGCTGTCACTCATTTTGGAAGGGAGCCTAAAGTTTTAATAGTGCCTTATACTGCATATCAAGTTCAAATATTATCTGCTACCTCTGATGTTTGGGCCGTATTGGTCACCTCCTTTAATGGTCAAATAGATAATCACTACCCTAAACATCCCATTTTACAGTTTGCCTTAACTCAAACTATTGTATTTCCACAGGTTTTATCTCAAAAGCCGCTCCCAGATAGAGTGGTAGTTTACACAGATGGGTCAAAGACAGGTGTGGGTGCTTATGTAATTGATAATAAGGTCACTGCCAAACAATATCATGAGACCTCACCTCAAGTTGTGGAATGTTTGGTAGTTCTGGAGGTTCTTGAAACCTTTCCAGGCCCTTTAAATATTGTTTCAGATTCCTTTTATGTAGTAAATACAGTTAAAGCCTTAGAAGTGGCTGGGCTAATTAGACCATCTAGTAGACTCATAAAAGTTTTTCAAAAGATTCGATTCGCCTTAGTTAATAGGAGATTCCCGGTTTTTATTACACATATCAGGGCTCACTCAGGTCTACCAGGCCCAATGTCTCATGGAAATGACCTAACGGATCGAGCCACAAAATTGGTTGCTATCGCCTTATCTTCCAAATTAGATTTGGCCAAAGATTTTCATAAAAACTTTCATGTGACAACAGAGACGTTACGTCGTCGGTTTGAGATAACTAGAAAGGAAGCTAGAGATATAGTTACTCAATGTCAGAATTGCTGTCAATTTTTACCAGTGCCTCATATAGGAATTAATCCACGAGGAATTCGGCCACTACAGATTTGACAAATGGATGTTACTCACATCCCAACCTTTGACAAATTACGATATTTACATGTTTCCATTGACACTTATTCTGGAATTATATTTGCTTCTCCGTTGACCAGAGAAAAGACAACACATGTTATACAACACTGCCTTGAGGCATGGAGTGCCTGGGGGAAGCCTAGAATTCTTAAGACAGACAATGGGCCATCGTACACTTCTCAAAAGTTTAGACAGTTTTGTCGCCAAATGGAGGTAACCCATCTGACAGGCCTCCCTTATAACCCTCAAGGACAAGACATCATAGAACGGGCTCATCACACTCTTAAGTCTTATCTAATAAAACAAAAGGGAGGAGTCGAGGAGACTCTACCCTCAGTGCCACGAGTCATCGTTTCTATAGCACTTTTTACCCTCAATATTTTAAATCTGGACAGTCAGGGCCATTCGGCTGCTGACCGTCACTGTTTAGAGCCTGAGAGGCCGAAAGAGATGGTGAAATGGAAGGATATTTTGACCGGACAATGGAAGGGCCCAGATATTGTTTTATTAAGAGCCAGGGGAGCGGTCTGTGTGTTTCCACAGGAAAAAGACAATCCGTTTTGGCTACCAGAGCGACTGACGAGGCGACTCGCGATACTGGAAAGTGACACACAGACAGACCCTCCAGGCTCTGATGATAGCCCTTGTACTGATCCAAGGGATACAGGTTCCTAGTATTTTGTTTATTTTATCAAATTCCACCTTTAAGAATTGTACCAATAAAACCTGCTAGATGTCCCAGTGTTAGAATTCTAAAAGATTCACTCACCCTATGGTTGCCAGAGTCACAATGGGTTCCCATCCCCGTGGAGACTCCTTCCACTCTGTCATTATTTAGACAAAAAAGAGATTTTGGTATAACTACAGCCATAGTGACGACGATATTAATTAGTGCCGTTACCGCCACTGCCACTGAGATTGCTATGTCAACTTCTGTTCAGGTGGACACTACCCCCAATTGTCAGCCACAGTGACAGAGACTGTTAACCTTCAAAACCTCCGCCAGTACCCAACTAAAAGACGGGCTAATGATCCTTAATCAACGCCTTGATTTAGTGAGAGAGAGATTAGATATCCTCTTTCAACTAGCCCAATTGAGATATGAGAAAAAACATGGTACACTTTACATCACCAGTATACAGTATAAAAACTTTACTCGTGTAACTAATCTGTCCAGAAAATTGTTTCAGTATCTTACAAGAAACTGCTCAGAAAACTTCAGTGAGACACTCAGAAAATTGAGAGCAGCTGTGGTGAACATCAACTCGACGCACGTGGATCTGTCCCTGACTGAGGGACTGTCCTCCTTTCCTTTTCTTCCCTTTTTTAAGTGGGTGGGAGTAGGCCTGTTTGGTATACCCTAAGTTGTGGATTAGTATTCATCTTTTGGTTGGTTACAAACTCAGAGCTCAACATAATCTTGACAAGGCTATTTTTACACAGGCGCTTCCAAAGTACTAGGGGCTTCCCCTGCAGTGTGGTTATCACTGCCTCAATTATAAACAGTCTCCCCCCCCACGAGTGGTGGTGCTAAATGTTAGGCCATCAGCGTTGCACCCCAGAAGATTTGCCCTTTACACTGGGTCAGTGAGGAGTCTTGGCCTGGTTGATTCTTGTCTGTATAGCTGTGGTACCTGAATTTTGAGACAAACAGCCCTTGCACCCCTAGGAGATGACTCCATTACACAGGGATGGGTGTTTGCATCTCTTTCTGTTCCCCTTAGCCCTTACACCCGGAGGACTTGTTTCCATTACACCTGGTAGGATAAGGGAGACGGTCTTAAACTGTTGGTTCTTAAACGCTTATTCCCCCAAGATGGAATTCGCTCGATCGACCATGGGTTTGAGTCATAACTGGTACCATACTAGACAGGCCAAAGACAGCCAGTTAGATAACTCCATCCTTTTGTCTCCAGGCCGGCTGCCAATTGATCCCAACGACGGGAATAAACTGATCTCATATGCCAGAGATACACCACGAATGGTGATATTACCCGGTGACAGACATTACGAGTGACCACTACCTGGGGCACACATTCTGAGAATGCCAGGTGTGGGTGCGCGACCCTCGTAGCCTAGCCAGAGAGCTCACCATTCTTTGGTGCTGGCTGTGGAGAAATGTCAGTCAGCCTAGACACGGGACATCAGCCAGTGCCTGTTTAACAAATCTAAAAGGAAATAGCCAGTAGACAGATTCCTCAGCCGCTACACCCTAGGGCTTCTGGTATATACACCCTGTAAAGCCTCAAACATTTGAGCACCACCCTCTGAGAGACTCAGACCCGCCGTGAGACCCCCAAATATGAAAGTTACGTAACCTTCCCAGAGACCTCTACCACCCTCTGCTTTTAAAAACAAAAAAGGGGCAGATGTTGGGAGCCGCGGCAGGTGCTGGCAAAGTCCGCCATCGCTAGGTGGCGCTGTCAGCCATAATTCTTCCTAGTAAACAAATAAAGTGCGCATGTGCCATGTAAAGCCCGCCAAAGCTAAGCCCATCCCACGGCGTTTGGCGCGCTACGAGTTTGCGGCCAATCAGAGATGATTACGCCGCTCTAGGGTATATAAGGGCCTTTTCCCAGGGCTGGGAGTCGTCTTCTACCACCATTTTAGCTTATGAGAATAAACGTGTTTCTACGGAAGGATTCTGGTGTGTGTGTGTGTGCGTGTGTGTATGTTTTTGCCGGCGAGACCACTACACGCGCGCCCCGCACATTTGCCATTCCATGTTGATGTCTTAAGGTTTCTGAATGGGCCCTCTCTATTGATACTATCAAGTTTCACAGGTTTTCTCAGGACTATTATAGAAAATTATATGTATGATGGGTGAAAATAAAACACCCCTTGTAGTAAGGCAAAAATAAAAATGAAAAGAAAAATAAATAAATCCAATAGAAAGTTACTGTAATAAAATATCATGCCTGAACAATGGTGAAAATATAATTAATTGAAATAGACTTCAGCATACTTTTGAATATTGTGCACAAAATGTTTGTGCTAGGAACATAAGTGAAACCATTTTGTTTAACTTGAAAACCATTTTGTATGCCTTATAAAAATATAATGCTTGCAAAATGTGTTAAGGAGCCAGCCGCAAGACAGCTCCAATATGAGCCAAACTGAAGACAGACTCTGATATGTTATGTTTTATGTTTATATGTCACCTGAAGCTATGAGCTCAAATAGAACAAAGCTAACACCCACTGCAACAATACAAAAATTGGAACTTTCGAGGTAGCTACAGGATTGTGCTCCCAAGACATAGCACCCCAAGCCTCTCCTTAATGATCCTCAACTGCAAAGGGATTTTTTGATACTTGCCACTGTGTGATTCTGGCTCCTGTGACACTCGAATTTCCAGCATTTTATGAGTTCACATATGCACAACAGTCACTGCTATATGTTAATCAATGTTCTCAGGAGCTTTTTAGAAATTACAACAGTGTCATTTTCTTAGATTATTGAAGAAGAAGGATTACTCTATGGACACCCAGTAAAGCTTGCACCTGAAGGCACTCTCACATGAGAGGATGGCTAAGAGGAAGCCTGCAGCATTTCTGACCAACAGCTCCCTGCTTGATGTGAAGTCTGATTATACAATACTACCTTAATCTTTACAGCAGCATACTGTTGTAAGGAATGTTTGTATGAATGAACCAAGCACATTTAAAGGCGAATCTCATTTGGACATCCTATTTTCACAGTTTGCATCAAGTAAGTCTTCCTACATAAAACCCTCTTAAAATTAAATCCCATTGCAGATGAACCACCTGAGCAGGACACTTCCATACCAGTGCCACAGGGGAGGCTTCTTCATAAAAATCCTTGTCACTGTATGTCACATCTTAGAGGTAGAGGCAGTCATGAAAGAGTCGTTGCCCCCGAATGTGCAGAAGGGAATACACTGAGAGGCAGCTGCAGTATACATGAAAGTCATGTGGAAAAAAATACTGGTTCATTTTGGCAGCAGAATGATGCTGAATTGAATAGCAAGGAAGGGGACAAGCATTCATCTGTAACAAGTGGTGGATTGCAAGGCCAAGAAAAGGAATTGATTTGCAGTGAGCTTACCCATCACCAGGCCACTCAAAACCCTGACGTGCCAAACAAAGGCACTGAGCATGGGGGCAGGGATTTTACACTGGAACAAGGTATAAATTCAAGATAGATGAAATGTGTTTCATCAACCATACTAGCTTTATTGAAGATACATTGCATAAGACATCATACCATACATTATACAAACAACAAAAGTGTAAGGAATATGGGAAGGCCTCCCAAGCTAAAAATACACTAGGTCAGAACACAAACTTCAACAGTGGAGTAAGGCCTCTTGATTGCAAGTGTTGTGGGACCATTTTGACCGATCAGCTTATAGTTGTTTCAGGCAAGCAATGTCCTACTGTAAGAAAATGCCATAGGTTTGACTAGTATTGGAAATTTTTAAGTAGGAAAACTTCCCTTACAGAACACAAAAGAATTCACAGTGGGGAAAGACCTAATTTGTACAATGAGTATGGGAACGCTTTTGTCTATGTGTCCAAACTTGATACAAATGAGAAACTACACAACAAGGCAACACTGGTTCAAGTAGAAAAGTCTTCAATGGAAGCTCTTAGCCACATCCACTATGACACTGGAATAAGACTGCATGTGCTTAGCAAATGTGGGACTCAGACACACATGCTGCCGTTTGATTACCACATGAAAGGTTATCTTGGCTGACGATCTCATGATTAGAACAGCTTAGTGACTGGGGTATGTATTAAGCTCTTTTCAAAACAGAGAACTCTCAGCAGAGAGCTTAGAAATGAATGGGATGTTTTACATTCTTTACAATGTATTATGTCTTTAGGAATTGTTTGGGGGAATTTTTGAGTGTTCTAAACCTTCCAGGGCTGTTTGTTCCTTCATCTCTTTTGGCTTTAATATAAAGATACCTATAGTTCTGCTGAAAATAACTGATCTAGGATCTGTAGTAAGTGTCAGATGCTTCAATTTTCATGATTTCTTGACTGTATTTGACAGCCAAGGATTTATTTCTCCAGCATTTCAAACTATCCTGCCTGTGAATTTGTTCTTATATACTTACCTGATTTGTGAAATAGCTTCTTTTCTGCTTTCTTGTTAAATCTTTCTTATGATTGGGAAAAGAATTCTGCTTTCAGCTTTATTGCAAGTAAGGTCCAAGATCTTTGGTATGGGGGCCTTCTCAAAATTTTTTGATTTAAAGAGCGTAACAAGGGGTCAGAGACCAGTTAAAAATATGAGTAATCACAGTTGTCAATTAAGTGTAAGTATTCTTAGACAAATTACAGGCTTTTACATGAATATCTTTGTGATGTGCATGTAGGTAGCACGATTTTTGTCCCTCTTTCCTAGAAGGTACTTAACAGGGAAAAATAATTTTCTCCTGAATCTCTCCCAAAGTAATGTTACCAGTATGCTGGAATTGATAGGCAAATTGGTCTGGTCAGGCCTAAGTAGAAAGCATAGTTGACCTATTTCATGTTTTAAGGCATTAAAAGCCTTTATGATTTTTTTCTTACCTTTAAATTTGTTAAGTTTAAGATGAAAATTCAAGTTTTCTGCCTTTAAAAATGTTGTTTTAGTTCTTCAAGTGGACAGCTGATAATTGCCTTTTTGCTGATAAGTCCTCAAATAGGATCAGACATATCTTATTTAGAACAGTCACTTTAAAAAAAAATGCAAGAAAAGAAAAGAACAATTTAAATTTCAGAAAACATGGGAGTATGAGGATTTGAATATAGCTTAGTAGGCAATCACTTATCTAGAGTATATGAGACTCTGATTCCAGTCTCAATATCATTAAAAACAAAGCATCATGAAAACAGAGTGTATACCATCAATGTTTATACCATCAATATTGGTGAGGGATGTTGTACCAGTGACTATATTCCAACTCTCAAAGGGGAAGCATTCCAACTGCTTATGGCTGTACTTCAATAAGAAGGAGGAATTTAGAAATTCTTGGGTCATACATAAGTCTGTGACTTAAGGTCTGTTCCACAAGAACTGCTATCAATGTGTTTTGATCTTTTCTTGTTTTCTGAGCTTTTACCATTATAGTTATGACTACATAGACAAGGACTCCTGGATAGAGATTCTGTCAACCAGGATGAGTCTTTTGTCATTCCACAACTTGTCAAGTGGATATTTGCTTTTTTGTTTCCCTTTGGGTTTTTTTTTCCTATGTAAGCAAATCCTACCTCATTATTGGTAAACCTAGAGATACTTGAATGAGTATAGAGTTTACTGGTTTTCTAAGACAAAACAGAGATTCATAGCTTCATGTTAAACTACTTGACCTTAACACTTTTGCTAGTAGATAAGAGGAGTGTGTTGAATTGTTAAGTTTTAGATTGCAACATTTAAATTTTTGGTGAAGTTTTGACATATCCATTCATATTTGGTACTGTTACTACATTTAAGATAATTAGCAAATCTGCATCCCCTGAAGTTTATTCAGTCCTATTTGCAATATTCTCTTCATTTAGAAACCATCATCTACCAATAAGCACTGTTTTGTTGTGCAACATCATTCATTGATGTCTCATTATGCATTAAACACTTGAATTTCATGCAAATGTAAGTGCTTACATTTTTTCTTGCTACACCTTTTAAGCATAATTGGTTTTGGATTGAACTATGTCACTGATAAATAGTTGTTTTATTCTTTTTATCCCTGTATAGTACTTCACTGTGTTGATTTACTGAAAGGTTAGATCATTTATCAGTCTTTTTCTTTTGTGCATATCTTGATGGTTTGTAACCTCTAGATATTTCTAAAAGGGTTTCAGTAAGTAACAAACCATTGCTGACTTACAAACTAAAGGTGACTTGATGGTACTTAACCCTTGCTCTAATATTACCACTGTGTTCCATTTAAGAATTACGTTTTCTCCAACTGGTGTAGAATTTCAAAATCAACAAAGAAATGAATACTCATTTGCAGTAGAAATGCAAGATTTCATTCTAACTTGCACCACATACCAAAACACTATAAGAATGTTTTGAATTTTCTAGATAGAGTAAAATATAACATAAGGTTAAGTCATATGAGTTTATCATTATAGTGGTATTTCCAATTTCTTCATTAGAATTACTAGAGATGATGATGATTATGATTATGATGATAATAAATATTATTATTACCAAAGATTATTTTAAAAATACACATAAAAAGTTCACTTTTCAGTTATATTTTTATAAAATTTTGTCCAATATTAAATACTTCAGTTATTTAAAGCCTCTGATTTGGCAAAACTATATGGCCAAGCAAATTTGGTGAGAAAACCAAAAAGAAGGTAAGACAAAGAAAAGAGTTTTAGGGTAAACTTGAACAGCATACCATCTCAGGACCTCTGATGAGGTACTACTATTACTTTTAAATTTCTTTCTTATTGTGTTTTTCCTTGTTGTTTTATGTTTTGTTCTTTTTCTTTTTGAATCATGATATAGCTCATTATAAAGCTCAAGTATGCTCAAACTTATGAATTTAAACTGTCTTCTTTCCTTACATACTTAAGCAGCTAGGATGAGAGGTGTATCTACCATTTAGCAAGTCCCAACAGTGTACCAAGTCTTTGATACATGAAACTTTGAGGATCATTGACTATTGAAATTTAAAAAGTGATACATTTTGGGGTCAATTATGCTACCTTAATCAGTTTTCTGTGCCAAAATACGTACTGTACAGCTGCTTATATAAAGTTATTCTATTGTATAGACTTTCCATGAAATGAAGTAGCTCATAAGAAAACTACTGTAAATTATGTCCTCTCTTTTTTTTATACTATTGTTTCCTAGTAGGTATAGCCATTATGCCTACATGAAATAAAGGTTAAAAGACAGTAGAACATATCTAAGCTTTTCTCATTCCATGGTGAAGTGGCTTTCATGGATTTGCCTGGGTTTATTTTATATTACTAGTTTTAATAATCATTAGGTCACTTGAATATTAATCAAGTGATTTGGGCCACTGGAGACCAGTAAAGCCACCCTGGCATCCTTTCTAGGTTTGTATCTTTAGTAATAACCATTTCTCGTTGGTATTATTATTATGCTCATAACCGCCTTGCTTCAATGAGTTAGTTCAAATCCCAAAATTAAACTCCTGTCTAATTTTTTTTTTCCTGAAGGCAATTCTTTTCTGGTTATGTCCTGATACAAAACTGGTGAAAGAATAGGAAAACAAGTATATACATAAGCAAAGAAACTTAAATATCTCTGAACTAAATATCGCTGCAGTAATCTGCAGAAAGCAGATTACTCACAGCAGTTAAACAGAATTTAAAGAAGAGGTTGTTTCAGAGTTAATAAAAGAATTAAAAATCCATTAGAAATTGGGATAGACACACAGACGATATTTAGAAGCTATTACCACTCATCAAAAGAAGGTAAAGGATAGAACAACGTTATAGCACTAGAACTGAGAAAAGGTCACACAACAGGAGTTTTAACTACAGGTATGGCAGAACAGTCACTGTTAAACTTCAGTCTTCCAGGGAATGATCATCAAGGAGAAGCAATAGGTAACATGTTTCACTCTGCTCATGTGCTTTGACATCCTGCAAGCAACTTGAATTGATAAAATGCAATTAGAAGTTCAAACTCAAGAGATCTCTGGCAATACAGCTCATAAAATGTATTTTCAAGGTTGCAGACTAGCCAAGAAAATATTTAGAGAGACAGAGATTACTATCATACCCACATCTGAAGTGAAAGCCCAGAATACTATAAAAGCATAGATAACATACTGTTTGGGGTATACAATGAAATAGTATAGACCAAAAATAGACCCAATCACACCTATAGCCACTTCATTTTTCATAAATAATCCAAAATCATATAATGGAAAAAGAAAGCATCTTCAACAAATGGTGCTAGTCTTACTAGATATCTACATGTAGAAGAATGCAAACAGATCCATATTTATCACCCTGTATAAAACTTAAGGCCACATGGCTCAAGGGCCTCAATGTAAACATGGATACACTAAATCTCATACAAAAGGAAGTAGGAAATAGTCTTGAACATATTTATATAAGACACAACTTCCTGAACAGAATACCAATGGCTCAGGCTCTAAGATCAATAATTGATACAGTGAACCTCTTGAAACTGAAAAGCTTCTGTAAGGCAATGGACACTGTCAATAGGACAAAAGTGTAACCTACAGATTTGGAAAGTATATTCACCAACCCCGTATATGAAACAGGCCTAATATCCAAAATTTATAAAGAAATCAAGAAGTTAGACACTAACAACCCAAATAACCTGACTAATAAATGGAATACAGAGCTAAATAGAGAATTCTCAATAAGAAATTTTGAATGACAAAGAAGCACTTAAAGAAATATTCAAAGTCTTTAATCATTATGGAAATGCAAATCAAAACAATGAGATTACATCTTGCTCCAGTCAGAATGACTAAGATAAAAAATTCAAGTGATAGCAAATGCTGGTTAAGACATGGAGCAAAGGGAAAACTTCTCCATTGCTGGTTGGAGTGCAAATGTGTACAACAAATCTGAGAATTAATTTAGTGGTTTCTGAGAAAGCTGGGAATAGATCTTCATCAATACCCAGGTATATTACTCCTAGCATATACACAAAAGATCTTCCACCATTCCACAAATGGCACTGTCTCAACTAAGTTCACTGAAGCTTTACTCATAATAGCCAGAAACTGGAAATGGCCTAGATGTCCCTCAACTGAAGAATGGATAAAGGAAATGTGATACATCTACATAATGGAACACTATTTGGCTATTAAAAATGAAGACACCATGAACTTTGTAAGCAAATGGATGGATCCTGAGAATATCATTATGAGTGAGGTAATCCAGGTCACCAGAGGACTTGCATGGTATATATTCACTTATAAGTGGATATAAGCCATTAAATACAGGATACCCACTCCACAGACCCAAAGAAGCTAAACAAGAAGAAAGGCACAAGTGACGATGCTTGAATCTCACTTAAAAGTAGAAATAAAATTGTTTTTAAGAGGTAGATTGAAGGAGGGAACCTGGTGGAAGAGGGGATGGGGAAGGGAATGTTGGGGTTTGGGAACATGTATGAAAAGGAACAGAAGAGATTGTTAGATGGCCATGAGGATGAATGGAAATCTGTAATTGACAAGGGTGGGGAACTGGGGGGCATCTCAAGGATGTGACAAAAATCTGGAATAAGAGAGGCACCCAAGAATCAATGAGGGTGACCTTAACTGTGACTCACAGCACTGGAACTATGGAACCCAAAAAGGCCACCTCCTGTAGCCAGGCAGGACCCCCAGTGGAGATTTGGTGTAGGGCTGTGGCCCATGAGAGGAAGCCTAGTAAGTTTGAGCTAAGGCTTAAATTCACTGGGACCCTGAAGGGACCATAGGAGCTTTTCCTGATCAGGACACTAGACCTCTGACATGTAGCCACAGGCCCCCACATAGAAAGAATTGTTGCTATCAGCCAAGTAGGAGCAGTGTCATCAAGGCCCTGCTTATGCAGATGAGGCATCTCAGGCCAAGCCAATAGCCAAAGACATTCTGAGAAGATAAAAATAGTGACCGAAGTATAACTGTATCTGACTATGCTACAGTGCCTTGGTAACAAAACAGCACTAGACCGGAAAAAAATAAGCAGCTCAAGGGATTCACATTCAGTTCAGTGTCTCTGAGTAACATCAGCTGCTGAAGGGGGGGGCAATAGCACCAGAGCAGTCCCAGCAGCATAACTTCCCCTCACTGTAAATGTCCTTTCCCCTTCACTTGAACTCTACCAACATGCCAGGCTAGAGGTCTCCAAAGATAACCTCCAGTACACAGACCAATAATTTGAAGCCACCAACCTACCCACAAAACTTTTGATGCAACATTTATCCTGTCTGGAAGAAATTTAGGGACAAGGGATGGTGCAGAGATTGAGGAGATGGACAACCAATAACTAGACCAACCTGAGACCCATCCCATGGGCAAGCACCAATCCCTGACATTCTTAATGATGTTCTATTATGCTTGAAGACAGAAGCAAGTTGTCCTCTGAGAGGCTATACCCAGCAACTGACACAGATAGATAGACATCCACAGTCAGTGGATGGAGCTTGGGGACTCTTATGGAAGAATAGGAAGAAAGGTTGCTGGCCTTGAAGAGGATAGGAACTCCACAGGAAGACCAATATTGTCAACTAACCTGGACCTTTGGGGTTCTCAGAGAGTCTAAACCACCAACCAAAGAACTTGCATGGGCTGGACCTAGGCCTTCCAGCACATATGTAGAAGACATATAGCTTGACCTTCATGTAGGCCCTGAACAACTGTAATGGGGACTATCCCAAAAACTTTTCCTTGTGCATGGGATATATTCTTTTATCTGGACTACCTTGTCTAGCCTCAGTGGAAAAAGTTGTGCCTATCCCAGCAGACTTGAGATGCCAAATTGGGGGAAAGCCAGAGGGCCCCCCACCTTCTCAGAGAAGAAGGAGTGTGGGTGTAGGGGGTAAGGATTATGGGAGAGAGTGATTGGGATGGATGTAAGTGAGCAGGATGTAAAATTAATAAACATATATGCGTGCGCACACACACATACACACACACAAGGAAAACCTAATCAAAACACAAATTGCTATGCAATTTGTACTATTCATCAAAATTCTAATGAAGTGGAAAAATATCCTCAAATTCATGGAAAGATGGAGATTGTATGCAAAGATATCCAGAGAAAATAAAGAAGAGTGACTGAAGTATAACTATATCTGACTACAGCCTCATAGCAACAAAACAGCACTGGGCTGGCACAAAATCAAACAGCCCAAAAGATTCCAAAAATCAGAAATGAGGCCAGGAAAGTACTGTATGAGGGTGACCTTAACTGACTCACAGCACTGGAACTATGTAAAGAATGTATACTTTAAACTCTATAGAATTTTGTAAGTAAATTTTTACTAACTCAGGAAATAATAGCAAGAATTGACAAATATGATTCTAAAAGCTGCTATATAATAAAATAATCAACAGAGTTAAGAGTCAGCATACACAATAGGGAAATACTTTCCAAACACTCATCAGGATTGGCTCATAGGATATATATGAAAAACTGAAAATAAATCAAAGAAAAAAACTAAGACTCCATTCAATTAAAATATAATGACAATAAACAAACAATTTAAAACAAAGTATATATAAGAGATACACAAAAAATTTACACAGTATTTTTATTTACAGAAAATATAAATCAAAACTGACATTCCATTTGTGCAACACAGAGCAACTATAACTTGGGGGTGGGTAAAATAATGAGAAGCCACAACTTTTTTTTTAACTTTAATATAATCCCCATTTTTTGTTTTCATTTAAAAACATTTTAAATTTATTTCTGCTTTACTTCTATGTGTGTTTTGTTTACATGTATGTCTGTGCAAAATGTATTTGCCTGATACCCAAGGGAGCCAAAATAGGATAGCATATTCCCAGGAACTGGAGTCACAACCATTTGTGAACTACCATGAGGATGCTAGGGACAGAATCTAGGTCTTCTGCAAAAGTAGCAAGTACTCTTTACCACTGAACCATTACTCTAGCCCAATATTTTTCTGTTTTCAAACTATCATACAAAGTATAGGTTTTATTAAGACATTTTCATGCTCAATGCCTTTCATTTAGGTGATCCTCCTCCCCCACCCTACCTGACTTATGCTTTTACTCTTCCAAGCACAATAATCACATTTATATTTTCATGTCATATATAATACATTGCCATCATGATCTTCCTTGTAAGAGCTTTCTCTTTATTGTCACCTTTCTTGTTTGATTTGTACTTACACTCATACTCTATAAAATACACATGTGTAAAATTCCAAAGATTTGAGGCACAGTTGGAAGTGTTATTTTCTTTCTGAATTGGGGAAATATAATTTTCCAGTCTCATTACTTTTACTCTAAATTTCATAATTGAAATTATTTTCCTGGATGAATGAAATTCCATTGCATATGTATGCAATATTTTTGTTATCCATTTACCTGACATTTGAGCTGATTCTATTTCCTTTCTATTGTGAAATAGACATGAACACCTATGAATATCTGTGATAAAACACTGTGTCCTTTGTGTGTATGCCAAGGAGTGGCATACCTGGTTCCTATGCTGTTTCTACATTTAGGTCTGTGTGTGTGTGTGTGTGTGTGTGTGCACGTGTGTGTGTGTTTGAAACTTTCACACTGATTTTCATTATGGATATAGCAAGTCACATGCCCTCAAGCAGTAAAATAAAGAAGACAAATGAATTCTTAATCATTGTTAGTGAGAATATAACTTAGTTCCACAACTAGGGAAGCCATTCTAAGTGTTTCCCTCCAAAATTAAACAAGAAACTTCAATATGGTTCAATCATCTTTAGATTCATTCTCATGTGTAGCAAAATAAACTCATTGAATTTCCTATATACTCATTTACTTTGTCATCATTCACAATTGTCAAACTATAAAATCAGCCTCTGCTCATCAGTGGATAAACAATAAAAGAATATAAGTTATTTCTCAGCCATAAAGACAAACAGTATATTTTCATTTCCTGGAAAATAAATGACAAGGGATAAACAATATTATGTGAAACAAGTAAGCTTCAGAAAGGCAACTATATCAATGTAGAAGCTGTCGTTGGAGGGAATCTCATATGAGAAATCTGGCAGCGAAATATATTGAAATTAAAGGTAGAAACACAAGGACTGTGGAAGGTAAAAGAGAAGTGGCAATAAAAAAGAGTAATACAATGGGTGAATTTGAGCAAGGAACATCACATGTCTCTAAGGAAATAATAATAATCTATTGGTAATTTAAAACTTTGTGTTTTCTAAAAGGACAAGCTACAGATAATGAACAAAAGTATTGCTATCACTTGTGGTGGAATTTTATGTACAATATATAAACAGCACTTTTGGTTAATTAATAACTATAAACAATGCAATAAAATAGGCATAAATTTATTTTAAAGAGATCAGTTCAGCATAAATATATACTTATCTCCTTTAGTTGCTCCTAAATGCAAATAAAAGATAAAGTTAGAAACTACCAGTGTTTCACTATCAGACCAAATGAAATGATGTTTAAAATAGTAATAACAAGTACTGGTGATTGTGTTACCAATGAATGTATGAATGTTTAAAATGACAAAACAACTTTAGAAATAATTTGATACATATTTTTGTCCTAAAAATAGTTACCAAAATGAGTGAACCTATGTTACCATGTGCATTACATGCTAGCTGTGCTTATTATAACCCCAAATAGGAGTAGTCATAGAGTTTATGAATAGGTGAAGCTATAAATTATTTTATATCTATAGCATCAAATAGTAGTAGACACCAAAATGTTGTTAGATCCATAATGAGTATATATCAAAATAATAATGAAAACTATAAGATCCTGACAAGGAGTGCTTACTGTCCACTCATCTAATTTGCTAAGAAGCAGAAACGAGCATACAACCACAGAAAGCTCAAGAGTTTGCTTCAAGCAGTACTAAAGTAGAGAGGAGCAAATGAATTAGGGAGTACAAAGGAGCATGACGGAAGGTTGGGAGTGATTTATTGTTAAATTTTCATTCTCTTGATGTTTATATGAATGTATATTAAAACTGTCAAGTTGTATAGTTCAAACAAATAGATATAATAATATTTTAACTATACTTCAAGATTGCTATTAAATATAAACATTAAGCTGGATATTGTAGCACACATCTTTTAGAGGCAAAGGCAAGTAAAATTCTGCAAATAGAATGCCAGCCTGCTCAACATAGCTAGTTTCAGACCAGCCAGGACTACAAAGTGAGGCCTTGACTCAAAATAAAATATAATACAAAATAAAATAAATATTAACAGTTTAAATGCATTCTACAGTTTGAAAAAGTTTAGTTAGTAGTAAACAGAAATGCAGGAAATAGACATTGAAAATGCAGTAATCACAAAACCAAACCAAAGTACAACAGAAAAAAAATATTAGTATAGCAACTGCTCCTAGAAAATAGCCCAATAAATTTAGATTTATCAGGTAATTAAATTCTTGGGATCCTCATTATTAATAAATTTCATTTGAAACGTAAACTAAAAGATTCTCCTATTAAAATTGAAATTTGAAGTTCAAGAACCAAACACTATATAAGTAGATATGTTAGCAGGATTCAATTAGTATAACATTTTTAATCATGGTAGAATTTAACATGAGACATTTCAGAAAAAAAAGAGACACAGCATGTTAAAACTGTCATATTAATTCATAAACTAATGAGCCAAAAATATAAGTGAGAAAAAAAAAAAGATCGATGTAACCTAAGGAGAAGGAATCAAAATAAAAGGAAAAGCAATATATTGTAATGTTATATTTATACATATATTTATATAATTAAAATATAACAATTTATATTATTATTCAGATTCAGGTATCATACTAAATAATGGAAATGCAAAAATGACTTTATAGAGTCACATATCTCTTCCACAACCCTATTAGTAAGACAGTTCTGTGACCACAATATGAAGTACATAAATAATGACTATTGTAAACAGTTATCAAATGTTTGCATTGTGTGACTTTGTTATTTTCTTTCTGTATTAACTCAGTTCACTTATCCAATAGATTTGGAATTGGGTTTAGACTCTGATCTCATTTTACAAATGAGGGAATTCAAGTTGAAAGAAGGGAATTTATGATAGAAAGAGAAAAGAAAAGGAGAAGAAAGGAACGAAGGGGGGGAGGAAGAAGAAAGGAAGAAAGAAAAGGGAAAGGGAGGGGGAGAGACAGAGAGACATGATTCCTGCCCCTGGGACAAGGCCTGGTGTGAGCCTCCAGGTGTGTTAATGGTTGCTGTGGGCATAGGCATGCTTGTATAATAATGTACATATTTTCTGGACTCACTAGCAATGGAGGATTCTTTCTCTCTAAGGAATATCCTCCCTTTTAATGGTAATGACTCCATGATAATAAGACAGGATGAGTCCAGGAGGTAAAAGGTGTGGCTAATAAATCAGCAAAATGATAAATGCTGGGACCTTCAGGACAATCCTTATTTAAGGTTGTGGAAAAGAACTCTAAATATGTGCATTTTAAAATATATAATTTCTCAAGTATGTACAAGTATAAGGATGCAATATAAATTACAAATCAAAAGGAACAGAGGTAAATACTCTACTATAAGCCAGCTTGTCAGAAAGACACAAATGCAGGCAGATTCCTGAGAATTCAAGGACAGCCTGTGACACAGAAATGTTAGGCCCAGGTGTTGTAGAAATGGTCATTTTAGGACAGGGTACCACCCAACTAGCTAAGCATCTGTGAGTAACTGAGGCAGGAAGATCTCTGAATTCTTTTGCAATGTTAAAAGAAAATGTGTGCTTACTGTTTCCTAAGAATCAAGGAACTCAGATCATAGGATGCTAAATGATAAAATAATCAACAGGTAACCTGGAAGAAATAACTTAATTGATATGTAAATTTAAGAAAATGAGCCTTTGGTCTCCATGAGATGAACTAGCAGATGGCAATAGGAGCTCTTTTAGAATTTTCTTTAGAGAGAACTGAGCTGTCTGGAGATCTTTGCACAGCAAAGCAGGTCTTCACGATTTTTTTCTTTTATTTTTTTAATAGTTTATTTATTTTTTCTCAAATTGTAATTCATTCACACAGGGGTTATAAACACAGAAAGGCAGGATGTGGGGAAGGGGATGACACACTGAAATGTGGGTGTTCAGGGGGAATACAGATATCTTTCAGAACCGGGTATCAGCTGGGTGAAGGTTCAGGGGACAGGTCACTATGACTCTGCCTATGACTCACTTGTCCTTGTCTAAGGTGGTATTGTCTGCCAAGGCTACCTATTTACAAGGTCTATGACTATTCAGGCTGGTAAATTTCCACAAAAGCTGCCTGTTTACAATAGCTCACAGCCATCTGTTTCAATGTTTTTCCACTGAGACCCAAGACTTGGTGTTAGCATACATGTATGACAGGCTTATTGCTGATTTTAGGCCTATGGCTGATTTTAGGCCTTCAGTGTGTAAGCAGGGCTGCCCCTGACATCTCCTCCCTTCTCTAAGTATAGAAGGGCTGTGGCAATTCTAATCTTTCGAAGGCGGGGATAGAGGCCTGACCTCTAGTAATTGAAGGGGATCTTGTAATGGCTCCGATCCCCTTGTTGTTGTCCAGTGAGGCATGAGGGCCATACCCATCCCGATGTTTTTTTCCTGGAGAGGGGATACTTTTGTCATCAACCCCTATGCAGTCAGGCTTGTCCCTCAGGGAACCCAGAGAAATATTTTTAACTTTTATTGATATTCCCTTGCAGTGCTTAGCCTCGCAGCCTAAGCAAGAATTCAGATCACCAGTCAGAGGGGATTCTGGGTGCCCCCTCTCTGCTTGGTCTAGGGGCGGAAGTCCCCTCTTTTAGGTTGGGTGGAGATTGGTTTTGGGAGCATCCTGTGTAAAGTAACAACCTCATTTTGAGTCTTGTGGTCCTCCATAGCTACCTTATGATAATGTTACTGTATAGGTTTTGCTACCAGATTATTTATCTGTTGTTTCATAGAGTTAGTCAGCCTATTTGAGGCCCGGGGACCAGCAGAAATAAGCAAAAAGAACCCAAATAATGGTTCCAAGATGGGAGGAAGTAGGGTTGACAACCTTGGAGAGATTGAAAACCAATTCTTGTACCAGCATTCATCTGTCTCTTTCTCTCTCTGATTTTTCTCAGGGCCTTCACTGACCTATTTCATGTTCTCTTTAACCCTCCCTGTCTTGTCTATGTAAAGGCAACATTCTTCTTTAAGGGTTGTACACAGTCAAGAGCTGTACACAGCCTTTTCTATTATAATAGAGTAAACCAAGTCCAATAGGATATTTGTGATTTTTGGAGGTCTCTTCAGACAGCGAAACAAGGAATTTCTTCAGATTAGTGATGTCAATCTCTAGTTGTTTGATGTTCTTTTCAGTGGTCCTTCAAAGACCTGAGTAATATAAGTTCAGAGGCCAGCATCTGGATTCACGGGTGATTCATTTTTACCTGGAAAGGAAAAAGAAGGGAATTCTCAGGGGGATTTCTCTTCCCTGGATGTAAATTGTTATTCATCTTATTTATGGTTGGGCCTGGCTTTGTAGGGGTATCTATTTATTTCATTAATCTTTTTAGTAGCTGGTTAGCTGTGCATTTTGTGGTATCAAACAGGCATATCAATCCTCAGCCCCATAAGGGAACTGAGTCATGGCCATTCCCTTTAAGGGTAAGAGGGTCCTTCCACATTGCTGTGGCATAGTTTTTATTGGTCTCAGTGGTGCCAGAAGCAGTCAGCAGCAGATTTTCCATGAGCTCTCAGTTTTAGAGAGTTAAAAGTGAACAAGGCATGATGGAGAATATTTCAGGGGGACTCCTTCTGGGTGTGTACCGTTCCCCCTCTTTTGTTTTTAAAGCCAATTTTTCAGAGTTCTTGTAAAATCAAGGCAGAAGCACCAACAGTCGCTCCTTCCACACTCAGAGAGTCAGGAAGACCCTATTTAAAGAAATATAAATCTATATTAATAATCTTTTATCAAAGGACTGTTATAACACCTCCGACAACTAATCACACTATATATTGTATCAATTAGTAATAGCTTCTTCTACATTTTGTGAGATTACTTCTCTTTTGTCAATTAATTGTTGAGGGAAATTAGGATTTACATCTCTCTTGAGAATATTAAGCAGAGACTTAAATTCTTTTGTGGAGAGCTTAAAATAAGATCTTAGCCAATTAGCATCTCCTAGAAACTTTTGAAAATAGTTTGAAATAGGTAAACTCTCTCTCTCTTTCTCTTTTTTTAGACCCTTTATCTGTTTTTTAATTGGATATTTTATGTATTTACCTTTCAATGTTATCTCCTCTCCCATTCTTCCCCAAAACCCGTTATCCCATACCTCCTCCTCCTATTTTTATGAGGATGTGCTCCAAACATCCTCCCAGTCTCATCTCCCTACTCTCAAATTCCCCAACACTAGGTGATACAAACTTTCGGGGACCATGGCCCTCCACTTCCATTGATGTCTGACAAGGTCGCCCTCAATTACCTATACAGGTGGAGACATGTGTCCCTCCCTTTGTGCTCTCTGGCTGGTGGTTTAGACTTTGGTAGCTCCAGTTGAAACTTTTGATACTCCTTCTAGAAAGGACCAAAGCACCCACACTTTGGTCTTCCTTCTTCTTCTCGAGTTTCATGTGGTCTATACGTTGTGTCTTAGGTATTGTGAGCTTTTGGGCTGATATCCACTTATCAGTGAGTGCATACCATATATGCTCTTTTGAGATTGAACCACCTCACTCAAGATGATATTTTCCAGCTCCATTCATTTGCCTAAGAATTTCAAGAACTCATTTTATTAATAGATGAGTAGTACTCCATTGTATAAATGTACCACATTTTCTGCATTTTCTGTGGAAGGGCATCTGGGTTCTTTCCAACTTCTGGCTATTATAAATAAGGCTGCTATGAACATAGTGGAGTATGTGACCCTGTTGTATGTTGAAACATCTTTTGGGTATATGTCCAGGAGTGGTATAGCTGGATCCTCAGGTAACACTATGTTCAATTTTCTGAGATACCGCCAGACTGCTTTCCATAGTGGTTGTACCAGTTTACATTCCTACCAAAGGGTGGAGGAGTGTTCCTCTTTCTCCACAACCTTGCCAACATCTGCTTTCACCTGTGTTTTTGATCTTAGCCATTCTGACTGGTGTGAGGTAGAATCTTAGGTTTGTTTTGATTTGCATTCAAAAACAAACTAGGATGACTAGGGATGCTAAACACTTCTTTAGGTGCTTCTCAACCATTCGAGCTTCCTCAGCTGAGAATTCTTTGTTCAACTCTGTGCTCCATTTTTTAATAGGGTTCTTTGATTGTCTAGAGTCTAATTTCTTCAGTTCTTTGTATACTTTGGATATTAGCCCTTTATCAGATGTAGGGTTGGTGAAGATCTTTTCGCAATCTGTTGGTTGCTGCTTTGTCCTATTGACTGTGTCCTTTGCTTTACAGAAGCTTTGCAGTTTTATGAGGTCCCATTTGTCAATTCTTGGTCTTAGAGCACAAGCCATTGATGTCCTGTTCAGGAAGATTTCTCCTGTGCCCATGTGTTCCAGGCTTTTCCCCAATTTCTCTTCTATTAGTTTCAGTGTAGCTGGTTTTAGGTGGAGGTCCTTGATCCACTTGGAATTGAGCTTTGTACAAGGAGATAAGTATGGATCAATTTGCATTCTTCTACATGCTGACCTCCAGTTGGACCAGCACTATTTGTTGAAAATGCTGTCTTTTTTCCACTGGATGGTTTTAGCTCCTTTGTCAAAGATCAAGTGACCATAGGTGTGGGGGTTTATTTCTGGGTCTTCTATTCCAATGATCCTCCTGCCTGTCTCTGTTCCAATAGCACACAATTTTTATCACTATTGCTTTGTAGTACAGCTTGAAGTCAGGGTTGGTGATTCCCCCAGAAGTTCTTTTATTGCTGAGAGTAGTTTTCACTATCCTGGTTTTTTTGTTATTCTAAATGAATTTTAAGATTGTTCTTTCTATCTCTGTGAAGAATTGAGTGGGAATTTTGATGGGGATTGCATTAAATCTGTAGATGGCTTTTGGCAAAATAGCCATTTTTACTATATTAATCCTTCCAATCCATGAGCATGGGAGATCTTCTGAGATCTGCTTCGATTTCTTTCTTCAGGAGCTTGAAGTTTTGTCATACAGGTCTTTTACTTTCTTGGTTAGGTTCACACCCAGTTATTTTATATTATCTGTGACTATTGTGAAGGGTGTCATTTCCATAATTTCTTTCTCAACCAGTTTATCTTTTGAGTAGAAGAAGGCTACTGATTTGCTTGAGTTAATTTTATATCCAGCCACTTTGCTAAAGTTATTTATCAGGTTTAAGAGTTCTCTGTTGGAAGTTTTGGGGTCACTTAAATATACTAACATATCATCTGCAAATAGTGAGATGTTGACTTCTTCCTTTCCAATTTATATCCCTTTGACCTCCTTGTGTTGCCTAACTGCTCTGGCTAAGACTTCCAGTAATATATTGAATAAGTAGGGGGAGAATGGTCAGCCTTGCCTAGTCCCTGATTTTAGTGGGATTGCTTCAAGTTTCTCTCCATTTAGTTTGATGCTGGTTACTGGTTTGCTGTATATTGCTTTTAATATGTTTAGGTATGGATCTTGAATTCCTGATCTTTCCAAGACTTTTATGATGAAGAGGTGTTGAATTTTGTCAAATGCTTTCTCAGCAACTAGTGATATGATCCTGTTTTTCTTTTTCCTTTGAGTTTGTTTATATAGTAGATTACATTGATAGATTTCTGAATATTGAACCAACCCTGCATTCCTGGGATAAAGCCTACTTGATCGTGATGGATAATTGTTTTGATGTGTTCTTGTATTCGGTTTGCTAGAATTTTATTGAGTATTTTTGCATCGATATTCATAAGGGAGATTGGTCTGAAGTTCTCTTTTTTTTGTTGGGTCTTTGTATGGTTTAGGTATGAGCATAATTGTGGCTTCATAGAATGAATTGGGTAGTGTTCCTTCTGTTTTTGTTTTGTAGAATAGTTTCAAGAGAATTGGTATTAGGTCTTCCTTGAATGTCTGATAGAATTCTGCACTAAAACCGTCTGGTCCCGGACTTTTCTTTGTGGGGAGACTTTTAATGACTGCTTCTATTTCTAAATAAAATACAGAAAACACCCTAACAAGAAACTCAGAGCAATCAATCATCTATAGGCCCTTAACTCACATGCTAACCATCTTGAATCAGTTAAAAAAAAGTTAAAGAAGGACTGGGTCTAAGCCTTGTATTCCTAAATGTGTTATATAGGCACAATGCCTATGAGAGTAACAATATTAATCTCACTTTTATAACAATAAGAAACTCGTACCAATGAAAACCTTAAATTTGAAATCAAATAAATTTTGTACCATTTAAGAAATTATAACTTCAGCTTAATAACAATTATGAAGATTTCTACCAATAGGCTATGGCTATATAATGAATCCTAGCTATTCCTCCCTGGTCCAACAAAACCACTACTTTTGCCTAAAAAGACAGCCCAATATTAACCACCTCAATCCCCAAGCCCAGAGAATAGTGGCAGTGACTCTTCATTAACTTCTTCAAGCTGGATACATGCATTGAGATATTAGAAGAGGGGCAATGGGAAGAGTAAACTGATAACCCTCTGATGTCTGTGTCTTCACTGCATCCAGCTGAAAATCCAGAACATCAGAGGTTCAAGCAGGTCTGATCAGCTTCCTTGATGAGTAGATACACCAAGGCTGTGTATTCTGCAATATACAATTCTCAAAACAAATTTTAGTATCAAGATAATTTTTTGTTTGAATTCTGGAATGTAGTCTTCGGGTAGCCTGCCTCTGTCATATCTAATTCATATAATTCTGGGAGTTTCTATGAGAGTGTGCTTCTACCATCCTCCCATTCCTGCCTCCCTGCTCTCAAATTACCCAACACTAGGGAATCCAAACTTTCAGGCACCAAGGCCCTCCACTTCCACTGATGCCTGACAAGGCCACCCTGATCTACCATACAGGTGGAGCCACGAGTCCCTCCCTTTGTGTTCTCGGGCTAGAGGTTTTAGAATGGCTACTCCAGCTTGTTTCTTAGGACCATTTGCTTGAAAAATTGTTTTCTAGCCTTTTACTCTAAGGTAGTGTCTGACTTTGTCACTGAGGTTGGTTTCCTGTATGCAGAAAAATGCTGGGTCCTGTTTACATATCCAGTCCATTAGCCATTTAGCCATTAGCCTATTTTTATTGGGGGAATTGAGTCCATTGATATTAAGAGATATTAAGGAATAGTGATTGTTGCTTCCTGTTATTTTTGTTATTACAGGTAGAATTATCTTTGTGTGGCTTTCTTTCTTTTTTTTTTTTGTATTTGTTGGAAAAGGGTTACTTTCTTGCTCTTTCTAGGTTATAATTTGCCTTTTCGTATTGGAGCTTTCCTGCTATTGTTCTTTGTAATGCTGGGTTTGTGGAAAGACAGTGTTTAAATTGGCATTTGTCATGGAATATCTGGGTTTCTCCATCTGTGGTAATTGAGCGTTTTGCTGGGTATAGTAGCCTGGGCTGGCATTTGTCTTCTCTTAGGGCCTGTATGATGTCAGTCCAGGCTCTTCTAGATTTATAGACTCTGGTGAGAAGTCTGGTGTAATTCTTATAGGTCTGCCTTTATATGTTACTTGGCCTTTTTCCCTTAGTGCATTTAATAGTCTTTCATTATTTTGTTCATTTCATGTTTTTATTATTATGTGACAGGAGGTATTTCTTTTCTGGTCTAGTCCATTTGGTGTTCTGTAGGCTTCTTGTACGTTTACTGGCATTTCATTCTTTAGGTTAGGGAAGTTTTCTTCTATAATTTTGTTGAAGATATTTATTGGCCCTTTAAGTTGGGAATCTTTACTCTCATCTATACCTATTATCCTTAGGTTTGGTCTTCTCATTGTGTTCTGGATTTCCTGGGTGTTTTGTGTTAAGAACTTTTTGGATTTTGCGTTTTTTTTGACAACTGTATCTTCTGCACCTGAGATTCTCTCTTCTATCTCTTGTATTCTTTTGGTGATGCTCGCATCTGTGACTCCTGATTTTTTTCCTAGGTTTTCTATCTCCAGGGTAGTCTCCCTTTTCTTCATTGGTACTACTTCCATTTTTATGCCCTGGATGGTTTTGTTCAATTCCTTCACCTGTTTGCTTGTGTTCTCTTATAATTCTTTAAGGGATTTTTGTGTTTCTTCTTTAAGGGCTTCTATCTGTTTACCTGTGTTCTCCTCAAATTCTTTGAGAGTGTTATTTATGCCCTTTTTAAAGTCCTCTATCATCCTCATGAGAAGTGATTTTAAATCTGAATCTTGCTTTCCTGGTGATACGGGGAATTCAGGACTTTGTAGAGTAGGAGAATTAGGTTCTAATAATGCCAAGTACCCTGGGTTGCTGCTGCTTATGTTCTTGCACTTGCCTTTTGCCATCTGGATCTCCTTAGTGCTACCTGCCCTGTCTCTGACTGGAGCCTGTCTTTCTTATTATCTTGGTTGTTTCAGACCTCTGTGGGTTGGGTTTTACTACTGGAGTTAGAGCTGGGGCCTAGGATCTGCTCAGTGCTCGTGTACAGACTGCAGGGAACCAGTGCTCCGGGCCAGGAATGAATTCCTGTTTCCTAGTGGGTCCCAGTTACTCCCTGTGTGGGGCAGGCGGGTGTTGCTGTCTCCTTACCTAAGATACTGCCCAGGTTAGAGCTCCTGGCAGGCCCCTTCCTCTATGATTAGTGAGAATGGGTGAAGAGCTGCTGCCTGGGATCTGCTCAGTGCTCAGTCCTGGACCGGAAGTATGACTTCTTAATTCTTAATGATGATCCAGTAGGAAAATAGCAGTGAGAACTTTGCCAGTCTCTGTCACAAGTTATTTGCTTCTCCTACTCAGAGCAAATTCCAAAAGGTTGTAAAACAAAACAAAACCATTAACCAAAGGTGATAAAAAGGGAACTAGGGTTTATTACAAATGCTAGGACAGAAGATTAAATGTTGACAGGGTTTATCTAAACAAAACCTCACTAATGACTTAGTTATGGTTTTCAACCCCTCTAGGAACCTGAGGAGCCATGTCAGGTGAAGAATGTTTAGCCAGACAATTACTCCTAATGGATAATCATGAAAACAATCTCTGTTGTAAATTCTATTTCAATTTATGATTTGAATTTATGTGTAAACTTGTGATGAAGATTTTACCATGTGATCATGCATTCTGAAAGATGTATAAGTGCTGAGGACAAAGAGAAGATAAAGAACTGACTGAGATTAGAAGTTTTTAGACAGAACACACTTAAGACAAATCTGAACAGAACTTTTTGCAACTGAACTGGGGATAATTTTGTACTCATCACACAAGAGAACTTTTTATACAGAACTGAACTCAAGAAGAATTTAGAAGTAAAGGAATAGTATTGGGAGAAAAGACATTGAGAGTAAGAGCATTAGTGTGACATCAGAGCAGGAAAGAGCAAGATTAGAAGGAGAATACTGAGTAGAATAACTTAGAAACTATAAGGTAACATAAAAAAGACTAAGAGAGCAATGTGTAGAATGCAGAGGGAAAGCTGAAACAAGAAGCTGCAGACAGATTAGGAGGAGCAGGCAGATTTCTCCTTACCTTGAGACAGGATATGTCTTTTCTTAGTAACAAGGCAGGCTTAGTCTTATTAAAAAGAATAAAACTTTCTTCTCACAGAATTGGGTTTAACTCATTTTGCAGTAAAAGGGTAAAAGCTTTTTCTTTCTCTATGCAATAAAGATTGGAGCTCATTTTTCATCCAGAATGAGTGAACTCTTTTTGCAATGGTGCTTGGTCTTTTGCTCCAAACACATATGTAAGTATGGATGTGTATGTGTAAGAATGTAAATATGAGAGTGTATATAAGGTGAGCCCAACTGATTTTATTGGAAATGTATAAATATGCATATGTGGATTTGTATATGAATTAATGTGAGTTTATGCATATTTTCTTATGTAAAAGTTTTTCCTTTTGTGAGCATGATTCTCTTCTCCTGATTCAAAAGAAGTTTATTGCTCCAAACTTCCCCTTAGCCTGACAAGTGAGAGGGTTCTGAACAAAAAAGAAAAGGCTCTAGCAGTTAATCTTTTACTTAATCTCCTGCTGTTTTAGGATGTGGTGCTAAATGCCAGAGAATGCAGCTTCTGGCCTGTGTTAGGGATAGGTACTTACCCATGAGATAAGTCTCAAGTTGATCCAGTTATTTGTTGTCCATCCCATCAGTCTCTGTTCCATCCCCATCCCTGCAGTTCTTCTAGACAGGATAAATTTTGAGCTGAAAATACTCACTATTGCTGAGTGTTCCACTGACTGCATCCTTTATTAGTGACATGGTATCATTAACCATTACCCATGATCATAATGCTTGTATAATCACAATGAGGATTACATGGTGCCAAACCTCTATTTTATGGAATGTTCAGAAAGCATTTTGCTTCTGTTCTATATATTCTAAGTTCAAATTGGAGCTTGACAAGTCCTAAGTACATCCAGTTTTTATATTGTTATTAGATTTTAATGAAATTGGCTCTTTGAGAAGTTGTTTGCATTTCTTCCCTCAATCTTAGATATAAGTCCATTAGGTCTTGAGACATATCTGTTTATTGTCCTATATTGAGGTTTGTTTTATTATTACTTCCCTGCTAAAAGATTAATATTATATAGTACTTGATTAAATTGTTTTTTGTAGACTTTTAAAACTATTATCTATTTGCTCAGTTAAGTATTCATTGCATGTGTAAGTTTGAGAGTAGAGACCTGTTAGTGCTTCCCCTAGTGTGTGATCTTTTTGAGAAACTTCTGCTTACCCAAGCCAGTACTGTTTTCTTTTTATGATATTTAAGGTATGTAGCATTTGTGTGGAGGTCAGAGTGAAACTCAGATCCCTTATTATTACTATGTGGGTCCTGTGGATCAATCTTAGGTCTTCAGGATTAGCAGAGAGAGTTGGACCAGCTAAATCATCTCACGACACTGCACATGTTCACTTTTAAAGAAAATTATCTCCAACAAATCTCTGATGGTTCATGTGATTAAACTTCCTATAGTGACTAAGTACTTTGGTATACAGAGCCCATATTTTATTCTCTCCCACTATTCCCTAAATATGTGACTGGAAACTGATGTAATTTGGACTATAACATAAACTGCTTTTCACAATTTTTCTTCATTAATTTCAATTATCTTCAAACACCCTATGATCAATGCTTAAAATATAAAAATGCAAATGTTGTTACCTGTGAAACCCATCAACTTATGATTTTAATAAAGCATAAAACAATAGGTATATACCAGTAAATGTGTAACACTAGTCTCAAAGGATGAATCAGAGATGGCTAGGTCATGGGGTCAAAGACTGGTGGATATAGGAATATATAAGGTAGGAAGGAAGATAATGGATCATCAGTGGCCTGAAAGACAAATGGAAGGTTGAAAGAGTGAGGTTCTCAATGAGAGTACATCACATTAGTACTGATATTCATCAGAAGCAGTCATGGAGACAATTAAGTGATCCCTTGAATACTTGGCTTGAACGCTTATGTTATTATTTCAGTTTCGATGTTAGCTCTTATATCCAAAGCAAAATGAACTAAAGCATCATTTGTAATGCTTTTAGTTTAAAACTTCCTGATCTTACCAGATTTTATCATATATATATATATATATATATATATATATATATATATATATATTTTTTTTTTTTTCTGAAATGTTGCCATGAAACAATTATTACAAATTCCATCATTGAAATTTGATTTAGAGAACAGATTGCTATCTCTTTGTAAACTTCCATTTTATTACATTTTTTTCTGTTTGCTGTACTCTGGATAAGAGAAGACATTTTTTTACCTAATAGTTCGATTTCAGTGGATATGAGCAATGTCACATTTTTGTTGAAGTAATGTCTTGTAGAAATCAACAATTACTATCAGCATCAACTTCAAGAGTAATTGGCAGCATGGATGTGATAAGATTCTTTTCAGACAAGGAATTTTCCAAATTATATAATTATGGCTGAGTATTTTGGCATACATAAAAGTAGTCAAATCACAGATTGACACATATAATGAAAAGTTAATGAAATTTTCACATACATCAATAATGTAAAGTTATCTGATTGTCATCCAATACAATAGTCTTTGCAAAAAATTTCTATTTATATGCATACATCTCAGAATAGTTGAAAATACTTATGATATTTGCCTAACCATATCTAGAATATGTTATAGAAGTAAAAGTTAATTCAAAAATCATTGTTGAGAGAAGATTCTCTTCACATTACTAAATAGAATGTAGAAATGATTCGTGTCCTAATGGAAATAAAAGGACTAACTTTGTGGGAAATTACTGACAGGATTACTTTGAAAGTATCTTTCTTTTATATAAATTTATATTTAGTGTTTCATACTGTATGCTACTTATGATGAATATATAAATGGAAAGAGTATACTCATGTTTCCTGCTTTGCTAATCTGTTGTTATAATATTCATTTGGTTCTGATTTCATGACACTCTGTTTGACATATCATATCAAAGTATCCTGTGAAATAATTTTAATCTGAGAAATCTCCATAAGTAGCCTACTAGGTCTAAAAGTCTTCTTAAACCCACAAAGTATAGTTTTCAAGGGAATTGTCCCTCTTTAAAGTGGCTAGAATTAAAGAATACATCTGAAGGAAATGATTTCAAAGTGCTTTTCAAGTTCCACAATATCAATGAACACAAAAAATTATCTATAGTTAATTGATGAAGGAGTGATGGTTCTTAATCTAATCTGTGAAATGAAAGAATAAGGCAAGATCAATCTATTAATTAAAGATATTTATTAAAGCTTTGCCTTTTTGTATACTGAAGACAAAACTGCATTGGTTCCATTCTAGTAAAAGCAAAATAATTTTGAGAAAAATAAAAACTTCATACATTCTAAATATTAATAAACATACTTTTATTAGAAAGCCATATTTCATGAGAATATCTATTCTATAATAGGAGAAGGGGAAGGTGGAAAGACTCTATGATTGGGCACTAGAAGATGTGGCAGTGTTTGTGATATAAAAATTTAAAAATTTGTTCTCACATCATTAAATTTAAAATAATATACTGGTTATTCCAAGAATGTGACTTCTATGTATGTAACCATTTTACTCATTATACTTGATATGATTTATACCATTAGAGAGAAATTTATATATTAATGAAACATTTGTTTTGCAATCTTTTTCCTTTTTAGAACTCCCAAAAGTTAGCTTACAAGTATCACAGATTGTAGGTTGAGGGTTTTGTCACTGGGTTGGTGTCTATGGTTCTCTTTCTGTAGTATACCAAGTACCTTCTTTTGTCAAAAAGTCTAGAGAATAGGAGTGAAGCCTCCAGTTGGACCTGTCTACATTCAATGATCTGTGTGGACTTCTCTATATTCAATGAGCTTTGTGGATGTTGTTTTTGGTGATAGGAACTGCTGTCCATTTTTAGGAAGCAGCCCCCTGTCCTAGAGTCAGCCTGGAATGTTTAGAGATCTCCATGGGAACCCCTTGGAAAATAATTAAACCAAACAAAACTCAGTCCCACCACTGGAAACCTTGTGTGACTAAAAAAGATAGCCAATTCAGACTCTGGATCCTCCAATACTATGATTTCTCACTAGTGTCACACTCAGATTTCCAGGAAGTTTCTACTGCCTTTGGTTTTCACACCACCCTCACTATACTTCAGTTGTCTCTCCCCTCACTATCTCACTCCATTTCTTACCCCACATCTGATTCACCTGCTCCATTCTCTACCTGCTTTCAGTCCACCCATATGATGTGTTCTATTTCTCCTTCCTAGAGAGGTCTATATCTCCCAACTAGAGCCCTCCTCTTTATATAACCTCTCTGGGTCTGTAGATTGAAGTTTGATTATCATTTACTAAACAGCTAATAGTCACTTATAAGTGATCACATATAATATTGATCTTTCTTGGTCTGGGTTATCTCAATCAAGATGATTTTTTCTAGTTGCACCCATTTGCCTGCAAATGTCATCATGTTATTTTTTAACAGCAGAGTAATACTCTCATCATGTAAGTACATCACATTTTCTCCATCTATTCGTCAGTTGAGGGACATATAGGTTGTTTCCAGTTTCTGGGTGATTATGAATAAAACCTCATTCATATAGCTGAACAATTGCCATTGGGGTAGGATGGAGTATCCTTCTGAGACAAAGGTTGCATAGAACTTGTGGGAGTAAAGAAGCAATGCTTACTTTAACTTGAAACCCAAGCCACAGCCTGGATGGCCAGAAACCATAGATTCTGGAAAGTGGATGGCCCAGATATCTAGAGTAGAATGTAACACATGTATTATGACTAGCAAAACAAACAAATCAATCAATCAATAAATAAAATGATTTTAATGATATTATTTTATACTCGTAAATCAGTGCCTTGTCCAGTCTTCATCAGATGGGAGCAGATGCTGAGATCCACAGATAGTCATTATGTGGAAAGAGAGTCTAAAATGGAGATCTCCATCAGGTTTCTTTTCTCAGAGATTGGAGAACCCTGCAAAAGGGCCTAGCAGGTAAGATTGTAGATGTCAGGAGAAACGAATGGAGTACACCAGGAGAAATAGCCCAAAAAATCAACTAAACAGGGCTTATATGTACTCACAAAAACTAAAGAAGCAATCATGGGCCTACATGGGTCCTCACTAGGTCCTCTGCACAAAACATCAAATTAACATTATAACATATATGCAGAGGACCTGGTAAGGAATGATGCAGGCCCTGTGATTGCTATTTCAATTTCTGGGACTTCATATGAGCCCTGTTTAGCCCCCCCCCCCAAAAAAAAGCCTACCATTACAATGATGACACTCTGACACATCTCTTTAATCTACAAGATTCAACCTACTCATCAAAAGCCTCAGTCCCATTTCCTAATAGAAAATAATCTTTAGTCAATATAAATTAGTATCATAATCTCAAGTGGTCTTACTGTTTAAAAATCCAACTTCAGAGTATCCTCTGAGAGCTGAATGAATGCTTTCTTTTAAGCTATTGTAAAAAATGATGATGATGATGATAATAAAAACAAAACGTATTCTTCCTTTCTGCCATTTACTGCTACTTTTTACTAAGACATGGCTAAAATCAGCTAGCATTTTCCATGCCAAAGACTAAATGTTATGCAATATTTCAATTTTCTCCACTGAAGTAATTAACCCATTGCTTATTAAATTCAGCTTCACAAAAACCTTAAGATAACAACTAAAATTGTGACAATTTGTTATAATACTGTAGCATAAACAATCTCTAGTCTGTAATCAATAAATACCTCAAGTCTGTCTACGGCTGTAGTGAAACTCCATGACCAAAAGAAACACAGAGAGGGAATCTCTGGTCACTCACATTTTATCATAGGGCAGTTCATCAGGAATTCAAGTCTGGAACCTGGAGGCAGGAACAAATGTAAAAGAAATAGAAAATGCTGCTTACTGATTTTCTCTTGTGGTTTGGTCAGCTTGCTTTTTTATAGATGCTTGAAACACTTACCCAGTAATGGCCCCACCCACAATGGTCTGAACATTCCTACATCAACACTAATTAAGAAAATATACTACAGACATACCTAAAGCTTGATCTTATAGAGAAATTTGCTCAGTTGAAGTTCTCTCTTCTTAGATGACTATGTCTATCTAGATGATGTATATCTAGTTGACAAAAATACAATGTGGGTATGTTTGTGTCTGTGTGTGTGAGTGTGTGTGTGTGTGTGTAAAATATGTACATAATCAAAAATCATGAAAATTTAATATTTGATGTTATCTTCTTGACATTATTTTAATCGAAACTAAGCACCTCTAGTCATGAGAAAGGTGATTGAAAGCAAATTAAATGAAATAAAGCAAAACTGCTTAATTTTTAAAAATTTGATCGCCTGTGCTGCCCTGAGCAGTCTGCTATACTCTTGAAACTCCATCCTCAGGCCACATCTCTGCTCACCTTCAGCAGAGCTGTTGATCCAGAAACAAACAGATTAGATTCCTGTTCCACACCCATTTCCCTGCCAGCCAAGGGGGAATGTCCAGTGGTCCTAAGCAGTGTATGATCCCCCAGAATTCCAATGTACTATCACTTCTCTGCCTGTCCCCTACCAATTCCATATCCACAGTGTTCAGAGAGACACACCAAACTGCTGAAAGACTTTCATTGCCCCCTGAGTGCCAATGTTCAACCCAAGGATATCTACCAGAGTCCTGCCACATCAGGTTCATCAAAGATAGGCCCTTTCCCAATACCTGCTACAATAGGAACATCTAGGTATAACCAGTTGACTAAAGGCCAGCTTAAGAACACAATCAACAAAGCCAGGGCAATATGAGACCTTCAGAGCACATCTCTCATCCTACAGCAAACCCGAAGCACAAGAAAATGACCTTAAATACAGTCTGATAAAGGTGACAGAGTCCTTTAGAGAAGAAATTAATAAATCCCTTAAAAATACAGGCAAATACAATAAGACAGATAGAGGCTTTTAAAGAGGAAACAAACTAATCCCTTAAAGAAATACAAGGAAATAAAATTAAATAGGTGAAGGAAATAAATAAAACTATATAAGGCTTGAAAATGGAGATAGAAACAATAAAGAAAACACAAACTGAGGGAATGTTGGAGATGGAAATTATAGCATAGAGAACAACATCAACAGATGGAAGTATCACCAACCACACAAGTAATGGAGGAGAGAATCTCAAGCACAGAACATATGATAGAAGTAGTTGATATGTCAGTCAAATAAAATGTTAAATCTAAAAAAATTCCTCACATAAAACACCCAGGAAATATTGGATAATATGAGAACATCTTACATAAATGTAAAAGGAATAGAAGAAGGTGAAGCATGTCAGCTTCAAGGACCAGAAAATATTTTCAACAAAGTGATAGAAGAATATGTACCAACCTAAAGAAAGAGATGCTTATAAAAATGAAAGAAGGGTATAGAACACCAATTAGACTGGACCAGAAAAGAAAACCATCCTGCCATATAATAATCAAAACACCAAATCTAAAGAACAAAGAAAAAAATAGTAAAAGCTGCAAGAATAAAAAGCCAGATAGTATAAAAATGTAGACTTGTCAGAATTACACTCAACTTCTCAACAGAAACTATAAAAGCTAGCAGTGTGTGGAAAGGTGTTTTGCAGACTCTTAAAAAAATGAAAAATAAATAAAAAGTAAAACAAACAAACAAACAAAAAACACCACATATATCCAGCTAGAATACTATACCCAGCAAAACTCTCAATCACCATGTTACCATAGATGGAAAAAAACAAGATATTTCAAGACAAAAACTAATTTTAAATAACATTTATCCACAAATCCAATCCTATAGAAAACACTAGAAGAAAAATTTAACCAAAAAATGGTAATTGTACCCAAGAAAACACAGAAAATAAGTCCATATGAGCAAAACGAGACAAGGGAAAGACACACAAACACATGCATACTAATACCTGCAACATCAAAAAACAGGACATTATGATCACTGGTTATTAATGACTCAAATCTCCAGTAAAAAGATAGAGGCCACAAAAGATTCAAAACAAAAAACAAAACAAACAAAAAACAAAACAAAACAAAACAAAACAATAAAACAGAATAAAGGGCTAGAAAGTTTTTCAAGAAAACATACCAAGAAGCAAACTAGAGTAGCCATTATAATATCTAATAAAAAAAAAACAGTTTCAACGATACTTAATCAAAAGGCACAAGGATGTGTACTTCATACTTATTAAAGAAAAAATCTACTAAGATGATATCTCAATTTTGAACATCTGTCCCAAATGCAAGTGCACCCACATTTGTAAAACAAGTATTACTAAAGCTTAAATCAAACATCCAATGCTACAAATTAATAATGGGGGACTGCAATGCTATAATCTCACCAATGGAGAAGTCATTCAGACAAAAATTATCAGAGAAATAATGAAACTAAACAAGGTTATGATTCAAATAGACCTAATAGATATCTACAGATATCTGTTTCACCTAAACACAAAACAATATACCACGTTCTAAGCACCTCATAGAACTTTCTCCAAAAGAGATTATATAGTTGATCATAAAGCAAGCCTCAACAGATACAAAATAATTGAAATAATGTCTTGTAGCTTATCAGACCATCATGGGTTAAACTGGATTTCAACAAAGGAAACATCAGAAAACCTACAAACTCATGGAAACTAATTAAGTCTCGATTCAACAATTTCTGGGTCAGGGAATAAATAAATAAATAAATAAATAGATTAATTAATTTAAAACTTTCTAGAATTTAATGAAAAGGAAGGCACAACATACCCAAATATATGGGATAAAATGAAAGTACTGCTAAGAGAAAATTTCATAGTACTAAGTCATTCCATAAAGAATTAGAGAGTTATCATACCAGAAATTAAAAAGTACATGTGAAATCTCTAGGAAAACAAGAAACAGGCACACTCAAGAGTAGTAGTAGGCAGGAAATAATCAAAGTCAAAGCTGAAATCAATCAATGAAAAACAAAGGAAACAATATAAAGAATCAACAAAACCTAGAAAAAATCTAGGTTCTTCGATAAAATCTACAAGATAGACAAACCATTATTCACACTAACTAAAACACAGAGAGAAAATGTCCAAATAAACAAAATCAGAAATAAAAAGGCACACATAACAGACAATGAGGAAATTCAAAGAATTATTAGGTCATAATTCAAAATTCTGTACTCCACAAAATTGGAAGATGTAAATAAGACGAATGACTTTCTAAACAAACATCACTTCTGAAGTTAAATAAAGATGAGGTAAACTATTTAAGCAGCCTATAACTCCTAAAAAAAGGTAGTCATTAAAAGTCTTCCCCTTCCCCCAAAAAAGCCCAGGATCAGATGGTTTAAGTACCTGCATAGTCTGTTGTTATGCTTCTCAACTTTCATAGTGATAGAGAGAAATCCCCTGAAAATATAATCTCAAATAAAAATGTCTGTCTATAAATCCCCTTGGTCATGGTATATTTTTTAGAGATTAATTAGAAACACTTATTGTCCATACATACTCCAGAGTTCAGTATAGGTAGAGAAAATAGATAAAAACCCTAAAAGAGACCTTAACTAAATTGACCTAAGAGACTGGTAATGACTAAATTAACTCTCCTTCCATTTGCTCTCTATCAGGTATAAAACTACTCTTACCACATTTTATCACAGATATAGAAACCTACATACATCAGCACCACAACTTTACCTATATAATAATTTTCCAGATAAGTCTAATGTCTTCTGCTGTAATCAAGGTTAAGTACATGAAAGTGGCCTTGATGTACTATTTAAATGTTTATATAGATAATCCTTGCCACAACACTGTACAATGAATTCATTTTTACAAACATGATTTAAGTTTCTATAATCATATATTTTCTTGGACATTGTTTAGTACAACACTATTGGAGGGCTTAGGGGAAAAAAAACATTATTTCTGCTCCATTCTCTGGAAAATGATTTCCGAAAAGATTCCCTCTACTCTTTACAATCTTCATTTATGAAATATAAATAATTATATCTACTTCAAAATGTCTAGAGAAAGCAAAATAAAGCAATATATAGAAAGCACATAAGCATATAACCTAGAATCTGCTGTGAAATTGGATCAATTTAAAAATCAAATATTGTGACTCACTTTGATTAAAATGAAACCAGAAGAAAATATTTCACTAATATTGCATGTAAAACTTTAGTAAGAGGTAATTGAATTTTGTTTAAATGCTTTCGACAACGTAACATATAGGTATCCCCACTGATTATTATTGAAAGTATAAGAGAGAAAATTTGAAAGTGCTTTTGTAACACTTATCATAATACATAAGGAAAGTATTCTGATTAAGTATCATAAACTGAGCAAGTGCTGTTAATATTGTTGCTACTAATTATTAAGTACCTACAAAAACTATCACACCCCATTAGAAGGGAAATCTCATAGCTAAGTTTTAGCCAGTTTGACTTTTATTCATACTAAAACTCTTGCAGATTCTACCCTGTCTATCAGAAGTACATTCATAGATGTGATTGACCAAGGTTATCTAGATTCTTTGACTCCTTTCCTGATATATATTCCTCCATAAATTAATCTTTCTTCTTCTGGAAACTGTAAATTGTATTTCATTTTATCCTGGCTTCAGAACATCCCTTGACATTGAGTAGGAAGTAAACATATTTCTTGGTGGTGAAATTTGGAAAAATAGTTTGTAGAAAGACATTTCCAAAAGTATATCCAAACGTATTCTTAGAAATATAAACTGTCTTCTAAGCCTATATAGTGGACTGTGATGTTTGCACAGTGTAATGTTTGAAAGCACAGAATTTGCTGATTGATAAAAGCCTGAAAGGAAAGCAGAAAGAACCTGCCAACCACAATCTGTCTTTCAATAATTCTCAGAGAAGACAGATGGTAAGAAAGTTTGAGTCTTAAACCTCTGGAATCCCAGGAGTATGTATAGAATTTAATTACTTTACAGATAAAAAGAGGAACAAGTGTGTAACACGAGGTCCAGCAACAAGGTGAACTCTAGTTTCTTCCCAGAGTATAATTTTTTTGGCTTTATATATGAAAACCCTGTAAATACTGAGGATGCAGGCCAAAAAGTTGTGCATTGAATTCTACTGCCTGCACTGACAGGCAAGACAAATGAGAGCACTAAAAGAAATGTTTCAGTAGGTATAATTATTAGTCTTGCTTTTTTATTAGTGAATTAAAGTTCTGTGGTTATAAACACTGACATGGGAGAGAGAATTATAATCATATATAATGAAGTGGAAGAGCTGAGAAATGAAACTATAAAATTAATGGTGATATGTTTTAGTGAAAACATATCACCATTAATTTTACAGTTTCATAAAACTATCCTACCTACTATTTTGCTTTGTTGATTTCTCCAGACTCAGAAAACATAAAGATAATAGAAAAATTGGAAACATGGAAATTCATGCCAATTTAGCAATAAGAGGTTCATATTTAGAATATTTATGGACAAAAATATCTTCTAACATGTGATGGGATTCTCATATTTATCTATTGTAGCAGAGATATTTTCACCATAAAGTACAAATCAAATGACAAATCTTGAAAGTAGCGTCTGTAAATTTTAACATCAACCATAGAATATAAACTGAACTCTTTTACAATTTAGATATCAGTTTGAATGGGTAAGATAAATATACCAAATAAAAATACATGATGGGCAGGGGGTATAGAAAGAGGGACTAATGTTCACTTTTAGTCAAAGTATGAACTGATGATGGCACTGTAAAAATAGTTGTGGAGAGTCAATAAAAGGCAGAAAGAGAACTACTGTATGACACAGTCAATACCTCTCATTGGCATGTAATCAAAGTAATCTGTATCATTTAAAAAAGATATTTATTCATGTATATTCACTGCTGCACTATGCACAATATCTCAGAACTAGAACCAGCTTAGACATCCATCAAGTGATAAATGGATGCTGAATATGTGGCATATTTAAAGATTAAAATTTTATTCAGCAGTTGTGCTGGTTAGTTTTGTTAACTTGGAAGAAACTAGAATTACCAATTGAAGAAGAGCCTCAGCTGAGAAATTTTCCCTATCAGATTGCCTGCGAGCATGTCTGTTGAACCATTATTTGATTTATGGTTGATATAAGAGGGCTCAGTCTGGGAATTCGGTCTTTGAATGTATGAGAATACACACTGAGAAAGCTATGGAATCCAAGCCAAGAAGTAGAATTTTTTCATAGTCTCTGCTTTAGTCTCTACTTCCAGGTTCTTGTCATAAGTTCTCCCCCTATCTTTCCTTGATAGGAACTACAACCTGTAAAGTGAAATGAACCTTTTCTTCTTCAAGTTGCTTTTGGTCATGATGTTTCTTACAGCAATAACTATCAAGCTGAAAAAGAACTAGGTACCAGAAACATGAGGTATTGCTCTGATCAAACTGACCAAGTTTTTATTAGTTGATGGTGGTGATGGAATTATAGAAAAATATTGGACCTTTGGTCTAGAAATGGCTATGGTGTACTGAGAGATTGCTGAGCTGTTATAGGAGCTTGGGCAACAAGAAAGTTGAGAAAGGTACAGACAATGGAGGCCTGGCTTGTGACATTTCAGAGTAAAGCAACGCAATTTTGGATTAAGGTTCTATAGAACTGAAATGGAACAATTGATGTTGGTTAGTTAATTAATATGCTATAATTAATAAGGGGCCAGTATGACTGAGATGAAATATTCCATGAAGTATTTCCCCAGACTCAGAAGATATAGCTGTGTGAAAGAATGAATCAATTTTGCAGTTCAAGTTGACAGCTCAACTTGGCAATAAATATCTGACCCTCCCCCACCCCCCATTGCACTGGTTTTTGTCAACATGAAACCTGAAGGACTGTCCTATTTAAATTATCCATTTCTGTGATAAATTATCACAAACAAAACTAATGTGGAGAAGAACAGGTTTATTTCAACGTATATTTTCACATCACAGTCCATCACTGAGGAAAGTCAGGGAAAAAGTCAAACACAGCTGGAATTTGCAGGTAAAAGCTGAAACAAAGACCATGGGGGGGGGGTAAGGTTTTCTGGCTTTCTCTTCATGGCTTGCTCATCCTGTATAACTGTACTACCAGGGACCACCTACCCACAGATGGCACCAACCACAGTTGGCAGAGTCATTCTGTGTGGGAAAAATAAGCCACAGTAGTGGAGGATTCCCGGAGGCTTTCCATGCTGCAGGTCCCACATACAGGAGGAAGTCTAAGGTTCCAGAGGCTGGAGGCTTCAGTGATGGCTTACCCCAAAGACTCAAGGAAGTCATTGGTTCCAGAAAGGTTTATTTTCATGGTGGATGGTGGATGGATTTGGATGTACCTACCCCCACCCCCACCCCCACCCCTTCTGAAACTCAGGCCAGACCTGAGTTAAATAGGGAGGGAGAAAGGGGGAGGATCTGGGGAAGAATGCTTAATTTGCTCTGCCCTCTGGCCTTTATTAGTATGTAAATCTCTAGGGCCAGAGGCCTACACTCACACCAGTGGGTCCCACAAACAGGAGAAAGGTCTGGAGTTTCAAAGGCTGGAAGCTTTGGCGACAGCAGGCTCCAATGACATGAGGAAGTCCTTGATTCCAAAAATGGTTTATTTTCATGGTGGATGGAGGTGGATCTGGATGTACTCCCCCAAAACTCATGGCAGACCTGAGTTAAATAGCGAGGGAGATAGGGCGAGGGTCTGGGGAAGAATGCTTAACTGGCTCTGCCCTCTGGCCTCTATTAGTATATAAATCTCTCTAGGGCCTGAGGCCTGTAGTCATGCCCTCTACCTGTGCACTTTGGGAGGGGCTGTAATGACCTACGTGACTGAACAATGTAGGTCTATGGAGACAAGACTGTGTGTCGGGACTCTGGGTTCTGGGGATGTGGCCGAACGCCTGCCATTTCTTGCAGTCTTGGGGTTCCAGGCCCATCCCAGCCACGAACCAAGATACCCTTATGCAGTCCCACAATTCTGCATTAACGATTTATTATTAAAATGTAATAAGACTTCTCTGCAGGCCAATCTTATGAAGATAGTTTCTCAATTAAGATTTCCTCTTCCTGAATACATCCAGGTTTGTGTCTGAAGGAAGGGGTTACAGAGAAGAGCTCATAATTGGCATTGTGAGAAGCCAAGAAGCCATTGATGAAGGTACAGTCTAAGATACAATGAAGATCAGAGAATTGAAAATGTTGTACAAAAAACCTGAGATTTGCTATTATGTAACAGAGTTGTGTTCCAGAAAAGAGGCCAGGAGGCTACTCTTGAAGGTAAAACCTTAGTTGCAGTAAAGATCCCAGTATACCAGACATGTCAGGACCATAGGATGACCATCAATTTCAGTAGGTAATTTGAGCCTTAAAAGTAATGTCTGTGTGTTATGCGAATGGCAGGGCTAAAGAAGAGGAGCTTACCAAGTCCTTTGAAATCCAGAAGATCATGAGTAATTTTTAGATAGCAGATATTGGGGGAAGATTTGGACTTACACTGTGGACTTTGTTTTTGCTTCAGATTGACTTTATGTGTATGGGCATGTGTGCTCTGATTTTTCCCATTTGTAGTAAGAAAGGTTTTTATTATTATTATTTTATAGTACCCTAGAAGTAAGAGTCTATGAGTATTTTAAAGATGTTTTGAACTTGTAAAATATTTGTATATTTTTAAAGACTGTGAGACCTTTAAAGTTCTGCATGTAGAAGAAAGCAAATAGATCCATATTTATCACCCTACACAAAACTCAAGTGCAAGTAGACAAAAAGCATCAATATAAAACCTGTTACATTAAATTAGTAGAAGAGAAAGTTCAAAATAGCCTTGAATGCACTGTTACAGGAGACAATTTCATAAACAAAATACCAGTGGCTCAGCTCTAAGTTCAACATTGAGAGATGAAACCTAATAAAACTGAAAAGCATCTATACACCAAAACGACACTTTCAGTAGAATAAAATGGTAGCCTACAGATTGGGAAAAATCATCATCAACCCCAAATCTGGCAGAGGGCTAAAATCTAAAGTACATGAAGAACTCAAGAAATTAGACATCAACAAACCAAATAAACTAATTAAAAATGAGATACAGAAATAAACAGAGAATTCTCAACAGAGGAATCTCAAATGGCTGAGAAACACTTAAAGAAATCTTCAACATCTTTAGTCATCAGGGAAATGTAATCCAAAATAACACTGATATTCCACTTTATACCCTTCAGAATGGCTAAGATCAAAATTCACGCTATCAAACATGCTGGCGAAGATGTGGAACAAGGGAAATATACTCCTCCATTGCTGGTAGGAGGGCATACATGTACAACCGCTCTGGAAATCAAGTTGGTATTTTCTCAGAAAATGGTATATTTATACCTCAAGATCCAGCTATACTGCTCCTGGGCATATACCCAAAATAGGCTCCCCCATGCCACAAGGACATGTTCTCTACTATGTTCATAGCAGCTTTATTTGTAATAGCCAGAAACTAGAAGTAACCCATATGTTCTTCAACAGAAGAATGGACACAGAAATGTTTTTCCTTTAAACAATAGAATGCTCTTCAGCTATTAAAAACAAGGATATCATAAATTTTGTAGGAAAATGAATAGATCTAGAAAATAACATCCTGAATGAGGGAACTCAGACCCCAAAGAACATGCGTCTTATATGTATATACTTTCTTATAAGTAGATATTAGCCATAAGGTATAGGATCCACAAGCCACACTCCACAAAACCAAAACAGGGTAGAAGGCCCAAGCTATGATGCTCAAATCTCACATGGAAGAGGTAAAATAGTCATAGGAGGTAGATGGAGGGAGGGAAATGGAGAGGAGAATGTATGGACTCAGGATCATGTGTGGGAAGAGGAAGGAGAGAAGGGTAGAGGGATGGGAAATGAATGAATGGAAATCTGCATCTGGTGTGGGTGGAAAGTTGGGGGCATCTCTAGGACATGCCAGAAACATGAGATGGGTTAGACTCCCAGAAGTCTATAGGAGTAACTCTAGCTAAGATTACTAGTATGGGGGGTATAAGACCCGAAGTAGCCACCTACTTTAGCCTGACAGGACCAGCCAGTGGAGACACTAACCCATACACAAAACTTTAACCCCAAATTGTTCCTCTCTATAAGAAATGCAGGAACAAAGATGGAACAGAGGGTGAGGAAATGGCCATCCAATAACCAACCCAACTTGAGACCCATCCCATAGGCAAGCACTAATCCCTGTCACAGATAGGAGTCTAGCATAACTGTCCTCTGAGAAGCTCTAACCACAAGCTGTTTTAAACAGAGCCATAAACCCACAGCCAAACATTTGACTGAGCTTAGGGGGCATTATGGAAGAGTTGGGGGGAAGGATTGTGGGCCCTGAAGGAGATAGGAACTCCACAGGAAGAATAACAAAGTCAACTTACCTAGACTTCTGGAGGCTCTCAGAGAATGAGCCATCAACCAAAATCCATACATGGTCTGGACCTAGGGCCTCCACATATATGTAGCAGATGTGCACCTTGGTCTTCATGCAGATGCCCCAACAACAAGAGTGGTGAATGTCCCTAAAGCTGTTGTCTGACTGTGGGACAATGTTCCCCTAACTGGGCTGCCTTGTCTGTAGAGGATGTGCCTAGCCCTGCAGAGACTTGATGTCCCAGGGTGGGAAACTACTTAGGGGGGATCTACCCTCTTGGAGGATCATGGGAAGGAGATAGAGGAAGGACTGTGAGAGATAGGGAACTGGAGAGAAGGCAGCAATATGGATGTAAAATTAATAGATAAATAAATTAATGTGAAAAACTTCTATTGTGTGTTATATTATGGTCTTACCATGTATCAAAATACTGGGGATAAAAAAGAAAGAAAATGTAATAGCTTAATAGTGAGGTATTTGTGTATTTGTGTGTCAATTGACAAGGGGTCAAACATTTGTCAACTTGACATAAAATAAAGTCATCTGAAAAGAGTGGTACTGAATTGAGTAGTTGCTTTCTTCAGATGGTCATGAAACCAAATTTGAATAGCTTTAGAGTGTTTTGGTCTGACCCCTTTCTCCAGCATATCTGTAGCCATTTTATTCCACGACTGCCAGGTATTTCATATTGTTACTGTAATATGCCTACCAGTCATTGACACAGAAAAATAACATGGCTCAGAGCAGGGTCATGCTGGCTACATCTCGTTATCTTCTGTAATTTCTAAGGTTTGTTAATCTCATGAAATTCTGCAAAGTTTTATGTAGGAACCATCAAATTAAAGGTCAATATTAACTGTTATATCTAAAATAGCTTGAGTCAGAGCTACCAACCAGGCCCTCTTCCTGGCCCTGCTTATGACCTATTAAATATAGTACTGGAAGTCCTAGCCAGAGCAATTAGACAACAAAAGGAAGTCAAAGGGATACACATAGGAAAGGAAGAAGTCAAAATATCACTATTTGCAGATGATATGATAGTATACATAAGTGACCCTAAAACTTCCACCAGAGAATTCCTAAACCTGATAAACAACTTCAGCAAAGTGGCTGGCTATAAAATCAACTCAAACAAATCATTAGGCTTCCTGTATTCAAACATGCTGAAAAAGAAATTAGGGAAATGACACCCTTCACAGTATTCACAAATAATATAAAATACCTTGGTGTGAATCTAACCAAGCAAGTGAAAGATCTATATGACAAGAACTTCAAGTCTCTGAAGAAAGAAATCAAAGAAGATATCAGAAGATGAAAAGCTATGTTCATAGCTGGAAAGAACCCAGATGTCCTTCAAAAAAGGAATGGATACAGAAAAAATGTGGTACATTTACACAATGGCATATTACTCAGCTATTAAAAACAATGAATTTGTGAAATTCTTAGGCAAATGGGTGGAACTAGAAAATATCATCCTGAGTGAGGTAACCCCAATCACAAAAGAACACACATGATATGCACTCACAGATAATTGGATATTACCCCAACATCTCACAATATCCAAGATACAACTCACAGAACACATGAAGCTCATGAACAAGGAAGACCAAAGTGTGGGTGCTTTGGCCCTTCTTAGAAGGAGTAACAAAATTCTCATGGGAGCAAATATGGAGACAAAGTGTGGGGCAGAAACTGAAGGAGGGGTGGTCCAGAGACTGCTCCACCTGGGTATCCATCTCTTGTGCATTCACCAATGGTAAGCACTGATGTGTATTCCAAGAAGTGCATGCTGACAGGAGCCTGATATACCTGTCTCCTTAGAGGTCTGCCAGAGCCTGAAATATACAGAGACAGATGCTCACAAGTAATCATTGAACTGGTCATGGGGTCCCAAATCGAGGAGTTAGAGTGAAGACTGAAGGAGCTGAAAAGGTTTGTCGCCCCATGAAGAGAGCAACAATACCAACCAACAAGAGCTCTCAGGGTCTAAATTACCAGCCTGGAAGCACATAGGGAGGAACTCATGGCTCCAGCTGTATATGTAGGGGAGGATGAGAGTGTAAGGCATAGGTGAGTGAGGAAGTCCTTGGTCCAGTGAAGGCTGGACGCCCCTGTGTGGGGGAAATTGTGGGTGGGGAGGTGGGAGTGGTAGGGTGAGTGGGGACATATCCTCATAGAAAGAGGAGGAGGGGTGATGGGATAGGGGTTCCTGGCTAGGGAGAAAGGAGATTACATTTGAAATGTAAATAAATATCCAATAAAAAAAGGAAAGAGAAAATCTAAACGTATAAATCAAAATCTTGCTATATGTATACGAATAAGTATATGAATATGTATATGTATATGATGTATATATGTATATATATGTACATATATACATATGTATATATATACATATGTATATATATACATATACATATATACATAGATGTATATGTATACATATACATATATACATATATATATATGTATATATATATATATATATTAATTGCTATTCGCACACACTTAAGGACATCTTTGTCTCTTAAGAAGCCTATGTCTTAGATTGATCTCTTTTAATTTCAAGATCCATGATATATAAAAATATACTATACTTATCTCTTTTTAAGAAATGATTACCTTTCTTCTACTTTGAATGATTATAAAATTATTTTCTGCTGCATAATCAAGGACTGTTTTTAATTTGAGTAGAAGCATCTTAAAGGAACTCCTCAGGCTCCTAATAGCAGTTCTGGACATAACATATTCACAGTTATCATTTTACCCTGTTTTTTTTTTCTTTCCAAAATGAACATTTCAGAGGCAGATAAATTGAATTATCTTGAGAAATTTGACAATTTTCTATCCTGAAGACAAGTTACATAACTATTGTTCTACTCATTGTTAATGAGCCTGATCACACACTAATAGTACCTCTTAAAGACTTGTAATAACAATGTAAATAGCACTCTATGAATAAAGAGCAATTTCACAAACTCATGTAAAACATGTATTCATGTTCTTCTTTCACTTTTTTTCAATAATTTCTTTTTTAATTCACTTAACATTGCAGGCCACCTCCTTCTTCACCTCCAAGTTCCACCCTTACAAATTCCTCCCCACATTATCAATTTTCCTTCTCCTTAGAGAAGGGGAAACCTTCCATGGATAACACCCAACCCTAGGGTATCTTGTCCAAGCAGGCCTAGGCATATCTTCTCCCACTGAGGCTCAACTAGGCAGTTCAGATAGGGAGAAGGGAATCCACTGGCAGGCAACAGTCAGAGACAGCTTCCACCCCACCCCCACTATAATTGTTAGAGGAGCATCATGAATACCAAGCTTCACATCTGCTACAAAGGAGTAGGGACCTAGGTTCAACTCCTGGATTGTCTTTGGTTGGGGGTTCAGTTTCTGTGAGTGTCCATGGGCCCAGGTTAACTAACTCTGCAGGTCTTCTAGTGGTGTCCTTAACCCCTCTGCCTTGCTCACTTCTCTCCTCCATTCTTTCACAAGACTCTCTGAGCTCCATCTGGTATTTGGCTGCAGGTCTTTGCATCTGTCTGTATAAGCTGTGGGTGAACCCTCTCAAGAAAGTTATGTTAGGTTTTTGTATGCAAGCAGAGCCAGGGATCATTGGTAATGTGAGGGTTTGCCTCTCTCTCATGGAATTAGTCTTAAATAAGGTCAGTCATTGTTTGGCTGTTCCCTCAGTCTCAGCTCTATCTTTATCCCTGTGCATCTTGTAGTCAGGACAAATTTTAGTTGATGATTTTGTGGGTGGGTTGACATTCACCCCAATACAGTCTCCACTGGATGTGCTGCCTATCTATAGGAGGCAACCACTTCAGTCTTTATGTCTTCTGCTTGAAGGGATCTCAGCTAGTGTCACCCTATAGACACCATAGCCTCCCAGGTCCCAGACCTCCAGATAGTTGCAAAGATGCTCCCCAACATTTTCTATTCCCATTTCTAGCCCTGTTCTCATACCTGATTACCATTCCAATTCCTCTCCTAACTCCTTGAGAATTTTGGTTTCTTTATATCCCAGATATGTTATGTGAATATGTTTTTGTTTCAATCCCAGGTTTTGGACATGGGGTGTAATGGGGCCCATTCTGCTGCTCCGGTCTGTGGGTCAGGGTCTAGCAAGAGAGTGAGTGGAGACGGAGACGGGAAGAATGGAGACAAGACAGGGAGTCTGATCTGGAGACGAGACAGAGTCTGCTCTGGAGACAGAGTCTGCCCTGGAGACGGAGTCTGCTCTCGAGACAGAGTCTGCTCTTGTCTCTCCTCAAGTCTCTCCTTTTATATCTCTCCTCAAGTCTTGCCTTGAGTCTTGCCTTTAATCTCGCCTTGAGTCTCGCTTTGAGTCTCTCAAGTGCTGGGATTAAAGGTGTGTGCCAGCACTGCCTGGCCTTGATTGAAAGGATCAGGATAATTATCAGAGTGTGCTCAGCTGTTGTAGGCTGTTGAAAACAAGTCTCTTGTCAGGGTATATGGCTCAAGATAGCTGCTTTCTGCTAAGGGTCGGCTCCCAACAATGGGGCTGCTTCAAATTGTCTATAGCAGCTAATTATGATTTTTTCATGTTCTGGCAGGGGCATGATTTTGCCAGCTGAAGATAGTTTATGTTTAGAATTCCAAGGACTCTTCAGAGAGTGTATAAATGCCAGAGCCCTGAGAAAATTGATTCCTGTTGCTGCTACTGCTGTTACTGCTGTTGCTCTTGCTGCTGCGCTTGCTGCTGCTGCTACTGCTGCACTTGCTCTTGCTCTTACTCTTGCTCTTACTGTTGGTATTTACTGTTTGTTAGTTAGGTGCTACAGGTTGCTGTTTGTTAAGTAGAAGAGATGGCACTTATCCCAAGGAATTCAATGCCCTGAATCAGCAGAAAGTAATCTAACAATGTCCATGTCCACTTTCCACTCTAAACTTCATTCTCTCCTGCCCAGTGTTAGGGGGTTGGAAGCGTGTAGAAGGTGGTAAGGAAAAGAACCTAGTAAAGTAGGCAAAAGTCCAGTTAGAATCTTCCATAATATCTTGAATCCTTCATGAAAAATTGAATATTCAGTGCCATGAACACAATATCTCATATGCATTCATGACACTGTAATTACCATATCATCTTCATAAGTTAAAGGACTCTAATATTTCAACTAAATAAATCTGTTGTAGCATTTCACTCTGAAAAGTGATTCAAATTCTATTTGGGGATCCTTGAAAGATATCAGCTTATCAGTATGAGCAGAAATAATAAAGGCACATTTAACTTTATCAGTATTGCAGCATAGGAGACAGTCTTTTATTCCAGGAATTAAGTAAACTACTAGGAGAGTATGAAGTTTCTGGATTCTAATGAGAAGTGACAGCCATATAGAAAATGTGCCAAACTCTTCTTGGCAAAAAATGGTCATATCCAGTCTATAACAATTAAGCTAAACAAGTGGGTATGGTTTAGTTCTCAGCCACTCTATTTCTGCCTTTTCCTACTGACATTCCTAGACCACTGTTTAGGTTAAAAGATTGAAAGAATTTTTAAGCCTTTTCTAAAGGTTCCCCAGCTTAAAGTGAGCTAGCAAGTGATCATGGAAACATCAATATATTACTACTCCAAGGACCTCACATAGGATAGACTTAAGAGAAAAATAACCGCTCGCTCTTTTGAGACCTTTACTACTTGAGCCACCAGAGGGGGAATGTTGCTTTTACAGGAAGGACAAAATTTTGGGTAATGGTCTGACCATTAGTAAGAAATAAAACATGCTATAAAAAAGCATTTCATGTTCAAAAAAAAAAGAAATTAAAAAAAAATAAAAAAAGTTAGATTTTAAACCAAGTATTCTATATCATTTGTGTTTTGAATCAAAATAATTTTTCACACATATATACCACCTCAAAGAGAAATTTTAAAACAGTGTCATTTGAAGGTGAACTCTGTTTTTATGAGTGAACATAATTACCTTTTCCTAGAAGAATAATTAAATATAAGTCAGCTATTTAAAATTATTGCTAGGATGTAGCAGGTTTCCTCTTCCATATTCCAAAACATTGTTGAATACCAACAGAAAAGCTTTTCTCTTAGGAACATATTTGGGTCAATTGCATTAATGTATTCAATCCAGAAAGAATACAACTCTTTTATAGAATATTGCATGCAGCATTCACTCTTATTTCCATTCACATGATTAACTGAAGACATTTGTCCTCTTAACATGACATCAGGTTTGTGCTAAACTACGATGTAAAGGTTAACAGATGTATTTTATAAAAGAAATTATATTCATGAATTCTGAAAGCATTAAAGTGTCTGGAGAATATAAGAGAATTTTGTATGTATATGAGTGTTTGCCTACATATATGTATGTTCACTATGTATGTGCCTTCAGAGGTTGGAAGAGGGTGTCACATACCATGGAACTGGAGTTAATATCATTTCTGAGCCCTCTCATGGTTGTTGGGAACTGAACTCAGATCCTTGATTGTGAGGAAAACATTTCAGAATTTACACATGCGCACGCACGCACACACACACACACGCACACACACACCTCCAAATAAAGGAATTCTTAAATGATGTTGTATAAAACACTGTTCTTCAAACATTAATTGCCATTATCTTCATCAAAGCAGGTATACCTGCTTGCAAGAGACCCTTAAGTTTGAGCTTGGTGACATTTGACACTTACTCAAAGAACAATAAGATAGTATCGGAAATAGAGTCTCATCTGGCTGGAATCCTAGTCACTACATTCTGCATCTTTTAGTCAGCTAAGTACAATTCTGTCTCGTGTGCACATGTTATAACATTCAGATTATAGAAGAGTAACTGAATAGGGAATTCTATCTAAGTAGCTGTGAAAAAGTAATCAACCATTACTGGAATGACACTTCTGTGTGTAAAGTTGCTTTGGAGCTATATACACCGTTAGTAGTTTTTTTAACCATGATCCATAAGTAAGCCAAATAAGCTCATTGACTTGTAAAGCTGAGATTCAATGATATCATCGGCTGAGCTGTCATTGCTGCCAGACATGATGGGAGTAGAGGTTTGTGTAAATTTCCTCTGGGAAAATGTTCATGCTACAGATGAAGATAGATGTTTTTTGTAATTGGCTATTTCATTTATTTACATTTCAAATGTTATTCCCCTTCCTGATTTCCCCTCCACAAACCCCCATCCCATCCTACCTCACCCCTGCTTCCATGAGGGTGCTCCTTCACCCACCCACTTCCACCTCCCCAACCTGGCATTCCCCTACACTGGGGCATCAAGCCTACACAGGACCAAGTGCCTCTTCTCCCATTGATGCCCGACAAGGCCATCCTCTGCTATATATGCAGCTGGAGCCATAGGTCCCTCCATGTGTACTCTTTGGTTGGTGTTTTAGTCAGGGCAGGGTCTGGTTGGTTGACATTGTTGTTCTTCCTATGGTGTTGCAAACCCCTTCAGCTCCTTCAGTCCTTTCCCTGAGTCCTCCTTTGGGATCCCAATGCACAATCAGATGGTTGGCTGCAAGCATTAGCATCTGTATTTGTCAGGCTCTGGCAGAGCCTCTTGAGAAACATCTATATCAGGCTTCTGTGCCGTGTTTTTTAATTGAGTTATTTGGTTTGTTGGTGTTTAATTTCTTGACTGCCTTTTAAGTTTTGAATATTGGCCCCGTGTGGGATAGAGGGTTTGTGAAGATCCTTTCCCAATCTATAGGCTACCATTTTGTCCTTTTGATAGTATACTTTGTCTTGCAGAAACCTTTTAAGTTTCATGAGATCCCATTTATCAATTGTTGGTCTTAGAGCCTGAGCTATTGTTATTCTGTTAAGTAAGTTGTCTCCTGTACCAATGAGTTCAAGAATTTTCTCTAATTTTTCTTCTGTTGGTTTTGATATATCTGGTTTTATGTCCAGGTCTTTCATAAACTTGTATTTGAGTTTTGTGCAGGTTGACAAATACGGATCTATTTGCATTCTTCTACATGAAGATATCCAGTTACATCAGCACCACTTATTAAAGCTGTTTTCTTTTTTTCCATTGTATGATTTTGCTTTCTTTGTCAAAAATCAAGTATCCTTAGGTGTGTGAGTTTATTTCAAGGTCTTGATCTGATTCCATTGATCAACATATCTCTTCCTATACCAATTCCGTAGAGTTTTTATTAGTATTGCTCTGAAGTAAAGCTTGCAGTTAAGGATGGTGATACTTGCGAAGTTCTTTTTTGTTCAAGATTGTTTTAGCTATCCTGATTTGTTTTGTTTTGTTTTCCCATGTGAAGATTAAAATTGGTCATTCAAAATCTGTAAAGAATTGAGCTGTAATTTTAATGGGAATTGCATTAAATCTGTAGATTATTTGGGGGTTTCATTATATCAATACTAATGATCCATGAGCATGGGAGATTTTTAGCATCTTCTGGTATCTTCCTCCATTTCTGTCTTCAGATACTTGATGTTTTTTGTCATACACATCTTTTAATTGCTTGGTTAGATTTACACTAAGATATTTCATATAAGTTTTGGTGGTTTTAAAGGGTGTAATTCCTTCATTAGCCAACTAATTATTTTTATAAAGGAGGACTAAAGATATTTTTGTGTGTTAATTTGTATCCAGGCACTTTCCTGAATGTGTTTATCAGCTGTAAGAGTTAGAATTTTGGGGGTCACTTGTGTATACTATCATCATCTGTTATTAAGAATACTTTGACTTCTTCCTTTGCAATTTGTATCTACTTGGTCTCCTTTAGTTGTCTTATTACTATAGATGCTGAGAGTCCATCTTATCGCTCTCAAAATGGGAAAGATAAACTCAAGTGAGAGCACATGCTGGAAAGCATGTTGAGCAAGCAAAACATTCTTCAATTCTTGGTGAGAGTGCAAACTACTACAGCTACTTTGTAAATCAATTTGGTGGTTTCTTAGAATACTGGGAATAGTTCTACCTCAAGAGCTAGCTATACAGCACTGGGACATATACCTGGAAGATGTTCCACCATCCCACAAAGACACTTGCTCAACCCTGATCATAGATAGCAGCCTTATTTATTACAGCCAAAACTGAAAACAACCTAAATATTCCTTAACTGAAGAATGTCTAAAGAAAGTGTGGTATATTTATACAGTGGAATACTAATGAGCCTTTAACAACAAAGAAATATGTTTTCCCAGAAAATGGATGGAACTACAAGATATCATCTTGAATGTGGTAAGCCAGAGCCAGAAAGACACATATGATAGGAACCTAACATAATTGTCTCCTGAGAGGCTCCATCCAGCAGTGGATGAAGACAGATGCAGAGAACCAGAGGCAAACATCAGCTTGTGTTTGGGGAACCTTGTGGCAGAGTTGGGGATAGAAGTAAATATGACAGAGGAGTCAAGGACACCAGAAAATGTCCTTTAGAGTCAACTAACCTGTAACCATGTGGGCTCACAAAGCCTGGGCCACCAACCAGGAAGCACACAGGAGTTGGACTTATAACCCTTACTCAGTTGTGGCAAATGGGCAACTTGGCCTTCATATGGGTCCACTAACAAGTAGATAAGGGGCTGTCTCAATCTCTTTCCCTACAACTGTATTCTCTTCCCCCTACCTGGAATGCATGGCTGGACCTCACTGGGAGAGGATGTGCTTAATACTGCTGGGACAAGATGTCCTAGGGTGGCATGGTATTCATGGAGGTTTTGCCTTTCTCTGAGGAGAAGGGGAGGGGACAATGGGGAAGGGATTTGTAAGAGTGGAACTTGGAAGAGAAGAGGAAATTCGGGTGGGATCCAGATATAAAATGAATAAAAATAAATAAATAAAAGACATAAATTAAAGGTCTATCTTCCCACTTCATAAGACCTATATTAAAAGTGGATCTTCACTGGTCTGTGCCAGTGCATTGATCAGAGCTTGAGCACAGCTCTCTACCCAATTCCACAAAATCCAGAAGAGGCTGGACTCCAAGGAGCTTTAACACACCAAAGATCATAGGTAGGGAGGCCATTAACCCCCCCCCCCAAACAGCAAGTAACTGGGACTTCCAGGAGCTTCAATACCCCCAGAAACATAGGATCATAGGATCACAGGATCTCAGGAGCTTGGTCACACAAGGATTTCAGGATCCCAAAGGCAGCCTAACTTCCAGGAGCTCTTACACCCAGGATATCAGGATCAAAGGTTCACAGAGACAGCTGGACTCTGAGGAGTTCTGACACAACCAAGAAAACAGGAAAGAAAGGCTCCAGTCTTAGACAGTGAGTGCAGGTAGCACTAGAGATAACCAGATAATGAAAAGCTAGCACAAGAACATAAGCAACAACAACCAAGGTTACTTGACATCATCAGAACTTAATTGTCCCATGATAGCAAGTCATGAATATCCCATCACACAGGAAAAGCACAATTTAGATTTAAAATCACTTTTCATGATGATAATAGAGGACTTTAAGAAGGACATAAATAACTCCCTCAAAAAAATATAAGAGAATACAGGTTAAACAGGTAGAAGCACTTAAAGAGAAAACACAAAAATCTCTTAAAGAATTACCAGAAAATACAACCATACAGGTGAGAGAAATGAACAAAGTCATCCAGGACATAAAAATAGAAGTAGGAACAATAAAGAAATCACAAAGGAAGACTACTGTGGAGATAGAAATCCTAGAAAAGAGATCAGGATTCATAGATGCAAGCATAACCAACAGAATGCAAGAGATGGGAGAGAGAATCTCACCTAGAGAAGATACCATAGAAAATATTGAAACAATTGTCAAATAAAATACAAAATGCAAAAAGCTCCTAACCCAAAACATCTAGGAAATCCAGGACACAATGAGAAGACCAAACCTTAATATAATAGGTATAGAAGAGAGTGAAGATTCCCAACCAAAGGGCCAGTAAATATCTTCAACAAAATTATAGAAGAAAATGTCCCAAACCTGAAGAAAGAGATGCCTATGAACATCCAAGAAGCCTACAGAACTCCAAATACACTGGATCAAAAAAGAAACTTCCCCCATCATATTATAATCAAAACACCAAATGCACAAAACAAGGAAATAATATTAAAAGCAGTAAGGGAAAAAGGTCAAGAAACTTACAAAGGCAGACCTACCAGAATTAAACCAGACTTCTCATCATAGACTATAAAAGCCAGAATATTTCGGAGAGATGTCATACAGACCCATAGAGAACATAAACACCAGTCCAGACTACTATACCCAGCAAAACTCTCAATTACCATAGATGGAGAAACCAAGATATTTCATGACAAAACCAAATTTAAACAATATCTTCACACAAATCTAGCCTTACAAAGGATAATAGAGGGAAAACTCCAACACAAGGATGGAAATTATACCCTAGAAAAAAACAAGAAAATAATCTTCTTCCAACAAACCAAAAGAACATAGGCAAACAAACATAATTCCAACTATAATAACAAAAATAACAGGAAGAAACAATCACTTTTCCTTGATATCTCTTATCATCGGAAAACTCAATTCCCCAATAAAAAGACATACACTCATGGATGGGATACATATACACTACCCTGCATCTTGATCCATACAGGAAACACATCTCAATGCCGTAGATAGTCACTACCTCAGAGTAAAAGTCTGGAACACCATTTTCCAAGCAAATGGTCACAGGAAACAAGCTGGAGTAGCCATTCTAATATTGAATAAAATCGACATTAATTTAAAGTTATCAAAAAATAGAATGAAGGACATTTCATTCTCATCAAAGGAAAAATCAACCAAGAAGAACTCTCAATTCTGAACATCTATGTTTCAAATGCAAGGGCACTCACATTTGGAAAAAAAAAAACACCTTTACTAAAGCTCAAAGCATACATTGTATCTCAAATAATAATAGTTGGAGGCTTCAACATCCCACTCTCAGCAATCGACAACTCATTGAAACAGAAAATGAACAGAGACAAAGTGAAACTAAAAGGTGTTATGAAGCAAATGGATTTAACTGATATCTGTAGAACATTTCATCCTAAAACAAAAGAATATACCTTCTTCTCAGAACATCATGGTACCTTCTCCAAATTGACAATATAATTGGTCACAAACCAGATTTCAACAAATACAAGAAAACTGAAATAATCCCAGGCATCCTATCAGATCAACACAGAAAATGACTGGTCTTCAATAACATCAAAAACAATGGAAAGACCACATACACATGGAAACTGAAAAATGCTCTACTCGATGAAGACTTGTTCATGGAAAAAAATAAAGAAATTAAAGACTTTTTTAGAATTTAATGAAAATGAGAGCATATCATATGAAAACTTGTAGGACACAATGAAAGCAGTGCTAAGAGGAAAACTCATAGCTCTAAGTGCCTACAAAAAGAAACTAGAGACAGCATGCACTAACAGCTTGACAACATACCTTAAAGCTCTAGAACGAAAAAAGCAAGTACACCCAAGAGGAGTAGACAGCAGGAAATAAACTCAGGGCTGAAATCAATCAAGTCAAAACCAAATGAAGTATACAAAGAGTTACCAAAACCTGGAGCTGGTTCTTCAAGAAAATCAACAAGATAGATAAACCCTTAGCCAGACTAATTAGAAGGTACAGAGACATTATCAAAATTAATAAAATCAGAACTGAAAAGAGAGACATAACAACAGAAACTAAGGAAATTCAAATATCATCAGATGCTAATACAAAAGCCTATATTCAGCAAAACTGGAACATTTGGAAGAAATGGACAATTTTCTAGACTAATACCAGATACTAAAGTAAAATCAGGATCAGATAAACCATCTAAACTGTCCCATAACCCCTAAAGAAATAGCAGCAGTCATTAAAAGTATTCCAACCAACAAAAGCCCAGGAACAGATTGTTTTAGTGCAGAATTCTATCAGTACATCCAAGAAGACCTAATACAAATTCTCTTTAAACTATTCCACAAAATCAAAACAAAAGGAACACTACCCAATCTTGTTTATAAAATAAAAAAGAGGGAGATGTGGAGAGCTTTTGTGGCTGCTTGTCAGGAATCTGACATTGGCCAAGGTCAAGGAAATGGGCTTCAGGCAGGAATATATATCTTAGGCTAGAACAAAGAAGTAGTTTCAAGCAGGAATCTAAATCTTAGGCTAGAACAAAGAAGTAATTTCAGGCAGGAAACTAAATCTTAGGCTAGAATAAAGAAATGGGCTTCAGACATCAAAATGACTTTGGGCTAGGACAAAAAAGTAGGCTCAGACATTTTGGTCATGCTGACAAATTCTTAGAAATAGAGATCACAGGAGTGATCACTGGACTTTGTTTACTGCCATGCTTGTTCTTTGACTATTTGTGTTTATTGTCTTGCTTATTCTTTGACTATTTGCATCTATTGTGTTGCAATAGAACTGACCTTAGCACTTGCATGTAATTAAAATGGTATAAAAGCAAACAGGAGGAGGAAGAATGGGATCAGGGGTTTATGGGCAGGGGATTAGGAAAGGAGATAGTGTCTGAAATGTTAATAAATAAAATATCCTATGAAAAGATTTATTTATTATGTATACAATATTTTGCCTGCTTATATACCTGCACACTAGAAGGGAGCAGCAGACCTCACTATTGATGGATGCAAACCACCAGGTGGTTGCTGGGAATTTAACTCATGACCCCTAGAAAAATAGCCAATGTTTTCAACTTCTGAGCCATCTCTCTAGCCCTGAATAAATCTTTTTACAATCAAAAGCAAAAACAAAAGTGAAAACAAACTATATACCCAATTTTTGTATCAGGCAAGAAATAACACATGTTTTAGAAGCTCTAAGATAGAAACTGGAAATAGAGAACATATATAGATTTTATTTTCTGATAACATCCTACAATTATCAGTTTTAATGTGAAATGCTCATGATGGTGTGATAAGATATTTTGCTTTTACATAACATATATTTATAGCTGTGCTGCTTATTTAACTCTTGTCATTGTTATCAATGAACTATATTTATTCACAGAATTTTAGACTGGTGAAAATAGTCCTTCAATGGACACAGGATTCATATAATGTCTTATAGGGTCAAGTGAGGACATATATGTACCATATTTCATGGGGCTTTTCTTGAGAGGTTTGTTACTTTGTTCTTCCAAGTGAACAAGATACAAGTCTCCCTGTTTGCATTCTTATACCTTCTACTGTCAACAGAGCAGTTGCAATGTATCTTGATGAATCCAGAGGCAAATCATGACCAATGCAGTGATCCTCACACTTCTTACAGTCTGTCTCTCAAAGAAAAATGTCTTTAAAATGCCCTATATATAAAACTCTCCTTGAACTTACTCCTGCCCTTCTCTTACCTGGAGTACACTAGGTTTGTAAGTATCCTGACATCAAGAAAGATGTTATCAAAAAACATGCCCTTCTCCTTGGCTATTACACTACTGAAACAATAGTTCCCAAGAATGGAATTTGGGGCTGGAGAAATGGTTCAATGGTTAAGAGCTTTACTGTGATCCTCCCCTTCCCCTTCCACTTCCCCTTCCCCCTTCTTCTTCCTCCTTCCTCCTTCTTTCCCCTACTTCTTCATGCTTCTTATTTCTTCTTTCCCCTTCTTCTTCCACATTCTTCCCCCTTCTTTTTCCCCCTTCCCTCTTCCCCTCTTGCCCTTCCTTCTTCCTCTATTTCCTTTCCCTCTTACTCTCTTTCCCCTTCCCCCTTCTTCTCTTCTCCCTTCCTCTTTCTTCTCAATTCTCCCTATCTTCCCCTTCCCTCTTCCTCTCTTCCTTTTTCCACTTTCCTCTTCCCCTCCGTTCTCTCTTCCCCTTTCCTTCTTCCTCTTCTACATTCCTTCCCTTTTTCCCTTTTCCCCTTCTATCCCCTAATCCCTCCTTTGCCTTCTCCCTTTCTTTCCCCTTCTCTTCTTCTTTTCTTACCCCTTTCATCGCTTTCCTCCTTTTCCCACTGGTTCCACATTTTCCCACTTTTTTGTTGCCTTCCCACTTTCCCCTTTTCCCCATTTCCCCCTTTTCTACCTTTTCCCCTTTCCTACTTCCCCCTTTCCACCACCACCTCCTTTTGTCCCCTTTTGTCCTCCCTTTCCCCCTTTCTCTCCTTTTCCCCCCTTTCACCCCTTTACCACATCTCCCTTTCTTTTCCCCATTTCCTTTCTTTTTCCCTTTTTCCTCCTTTCCTCCTTCCCCCATTTCCCTTTTTTTCTTTTATTCCTTTCCCCACTTCCCCCTCTACCCTCCTTTCCCCTCTTTTATTCTCTTTTCCCCCATTTCTGCCCTTTCCCCTTTTCATCTTTTAACTTGCCCTTCCCCTGCCCTTCATGTTTCCCTTCCTATTCCCCTTCCCCTTCTCTTTCCCCTTCCCCTACAGGCAAAAGCTGAGATCTGCCACCTAGGCTGAGCTGCAGCAGCTGTGGACTCAGCTGCAGCCAGGCCCCATGTTCAGAGAAGCCAGGTGAGGTTCTGAGAGAGCATTCCTGATTGTGACATCACACTCAGCTTTGGGCCATGAAACTTGTCACTAGGAAGAAAGACTCAGTTGGAGAATAGCCAACAAGATGAGATACTCGTAGCACCTCCTTAGTGGCACTGAACAGAGGCATCGGGGGTTGGGTCCTTGTGAACAGGGGCCCTGTCCCATCACTCAGAAGAACTTGAGATATGGGGTATGATGTAACTCGTTTCCAGGGGGATGTTGATGAGGACCTTATCTGCCCTATTTGTAGTGGAGTCTTGGAAGAGCCAGTACAGGTGCCTCATTGTGAGCATGCCTTCTGCAATGGCTGCATCATCCAATGGCTCTCTCAGCAGCAGACATGCCCGGTAGACCATAGCGTTGTCACGGTTGCCCACCTGAGCCCAGTACCTCGGATCATGCGGAAAATGTTGTCAAACCTACAGATTGCCTGTGACAATGCTGTGTTTGGCTGCAGTGCTCTTGTCAGGCTTGACAATCTCAGGTCCCACCTCAATGACTGTGAACACAACCCGAAGCAGCCTGTGACCTGTGAGCAGGGTTGTGGCCTGGAGATGCCCAAAGATGAACTGCCAAACCACAATTGCATTAATCACCTGCTCTCAGTGGTCCAGCAGCAGCAGGCACATATCTCAGAGCTGGAGAAGATGTCTGCTGAACACAAGCACCAGCTGGCAGAACAGGAGCAAGACATTCAGCTACTGAAGGTGTATGTGCGAACCACCCACAGTGTCAACCCCAACCTTCAGAACCTGGAGACAGTCGAGTACAATAAAATCCTCGAGTGGGTGAACTCCCCACAGGCTACAAGAGTGACCCACTGGGGAGGGATGAGCTCCACTTCTGACCAGCACACGAGTGGCAACATGGTGCAGGATCCAGGGCTTGTCCTATTCGCGAATGTTGTAGAGGAGATATAAGAGCATAATTGGAAGACATAGAGTTGGAAAAACACATTGCTCAATCAGTTGAACTCTGACTTCTCCCATAACCCTTATGTCACAGCTTGAACTTGCTCAATATACTCCCTGCTTTTCTGGAATGAAGGACCTGGACACTTTGCTCACCTGGGACACAAAATTCCTGCCTATTGCTATAGTGCTTCCCCACAAAATCTATAAAATTATCAGTCAGGGTGGAAAACTGTATTTTTCTGACTACAATACCTGGTTCCCACATGTTTTCAGAAAGTACAAATTTGTTTTTCCTAGAGGATCATGGTGGAGTGAGACATTTCTAGTTGCTCCTCTCTTCCAAAACCAGAGAATCTGAGAAGGCAGGCTTGCTGACGACATTCAGCATGGAGAGAGCAGCTCTGAGGAGCTGACATCCAAGAGAAGGACTAAGGGTGTGAACAAAACCCTCTAATTAGTGAGGCCAGGACTTGGTCCTCACTAACAACCCTTGGGGAAGACCTTTGCATAGAGCACATCCCTGTCTAGGCCCCCTGTGAAGGTGCAGGCCTTGCTGGGTGTACAGGGTAGGTTGCTGAAATGTCTGTTGAACACTTTCCTAAACTTTTCATAATTAGGGAAGGGACAGAAGAGGTGGAAATTAGACTATTTTTATTCATACACTCAGCAGGAAGATTCTGTCTGACTCTGATAAACAGGATAGGCACTGCTTCTTGAGACTTGTCTATATTGCCTCAGTAGGCCCCTCTGCAGTCCTGATTGTAGTTACCTTGATTTTCTATGGTTTTGTTTGTTTATATTTCCACAGTCACAAAGCCCATCTGTTACCCAGTCTTGGTTGAGTCTGTCCTCTTTGCCAGACCAGCCACATTGATGGCAATTTAATGAATTAATTTATTTTTAAGAAATGAGGAAAGAAAAAATCAACAAAACTTATAACCTTTCTTTTGCCCTTTATTTTTCTTTTCCAATTAGGGTATTCTTGGTAGGATGGGGCTGGGTAATGTCTGTTTCATGTGGTTCCTTTTCAGCACAGTCTTTAGTCTGATACCTGCTATGACCTTCCCCTACATCATCCTTCATTTCTGAGCAGGAGCATTGGCTGTAGCTGTCCAATATCAATGTCTGTGGTCCATGAAGAAATTTGTTCTCTGCCCCTTCAGATCTCTTTTTGAAACACTAGAATTAATGGACAAATGTGTTTTGAAGGTGACTCTTCCATGTTTCCTGGGGAAAGTTCATGTTTATCTGTGTTCTAACTTTCATCAGGCAAATGGGATACAAATTAGTTATATCTCCAAAACTGGGTTGATTACACTATCTAACTCAAGTCCACCTAAAAACTTTGGGTTCATTTAAGGCTCAGTGGGTCATTGCTGGGTTTCCTGTAGTGGCTAGTGGAATGAGCAAGGAGGAATAAGAGCTGTGATTATTTCAAAAGCACATATGGGAGTGTGATTGGAGAGGTCAGAGAGCTCTCCTTCATCATACACTTGTTTCTCTCTCTGGGAGTTCCATTCCAGGCTAGCTTGCTGTCAATTTAAGTAGTTGAGTTGTTGCTCCATTGGGATTAAGATAGAAGGATATAGCTTGAGGACAATAAGAACAGATTGGGTAGTCCAGCTCCAGGGCATGGTGCTCAGAAATTTGAAATAGGCTGCTATACTTAGATGGGTTACTGCATTTCTTGTACTTCTTTGCCCCTGACTGCCTTGCCTGAGTTCACAATGTCCTATCCTTACTCTGAAATGATCACTGAGGCGGAAGTTTCCATGCCCTTTGCACTGGTGTCTGCAGCTCTCCGGTTGTGCTGTGTGCTGAATATGGTGTTCATAACACTAATAAATCTATCACTCAATTCTAAAAGATAGAACTTTGCTGTTATTGCAGAAGACCCAGGATTAGCTTCCAGCACCCACCTTGTAGTTCACAGCCATTAATAATGCCATGTTTAGGAGATTTGATGCCCTTTTTCTGACTTCTGTGAGCACAGAATATATGTGTGGTGCACAGATAGACATGTAAGCAAAATGCTCACACATAGAATACAAATAAGTCTAAAAAGAAAGGAATATAATTTCTCCAGGAACTCCATACTGGGATTAAAAAAAAAAGACTGACACTTGACACCAGGCCAAGAGAAGCTTTTTTCTTGGAAAAAGTTTTCTCATAGTTCTGATAGCTTATGATACCACCTTACACTAGAAACTCGAGCCTAGATGATGATGATGGGTCAGCAATGGCCAGGACCATACCTAGACCAGGACTACTTAGTGATGAATATCTATTGCCTTGTACTTAAACATAAACTTCATGTCAGGAATCTGAAGATGGACTTGGGGACCCCTAGTCACTGATCTTTGTTCCCCTTCCCAATCTGGGCACATTGAAAGAAATCTCCTTATTTCTGCTTCTTGCTATTATTTGTACCTTTAATTGGCCTATCAAATATGGGTGGCAGAGGTTGGATTTTTAGGTCTACCAGGACCCTACACTCCCTCTTCTGATCCTGTGGATTTTCTCCTCTTCTTATCTCAAACTCACTGTTCCAAGATTTTCTTATATTGTTCTACAGTAACATCTACATACCACTGCTCAGATATGTAGCAATCCACAACTTCTACCCAGTGTGTTGGTACTATCTGTTTTCTCAGCTACTTTAGACTCTGAAGGAAGAGGATAATCTGATCCAAAATGTTCAAGGCCTGGATAGAAAACATGCTGAGAGTACATCTCAATAAAAGAGTAAACATATTGAGACTTTTAAAAATGAGCACATTTTCATCACACACACACACACACACACATACACACACACACACACACAGCAGAGATTCTTTCTCTTCAGTTCTGGTTTTTTTTTTCAAACCCTTTTAACAGTATTTTAACATTACATCAAAATGTTGTTTATTACTTGTTGAATTTCTGAAATCTCTAGTGTATTATAAGCACAAGGAGGAGGGGGAGTTTCTGATTTGTGGATTGCATATGCTTTTTCTGCTCTTATTCAAGATGGTGGATTATCATTTGGAATAGAGTCAAGGTGGAAATTCTTACAAACCTGGCAGAACAGTATATAGTATACCCGTTGTCCTGGTGTGATAATCAGTTATGCCATCTAACTATCCAGAGTGTCAGATGATTTATGCTCACCATAAAACAACAAAGACATTCTCAATAAATGTTTTTCAAGTGAGTGGCTGTTCCTGCCACAGTAGAGCCTTCTTCAGTTGGTTCAGTCCATAGAAGGAGAGAAAGAAAATACTCATGTCACACAACCAAGGCAATTAAAGAACAGCTGCATCTACAAAGTTAGTCTTTGGACTATATTCTTGCAACATTTGATTGTCAAGTAATGACATCCAAATCTCTAACATAGAGTACAGTAGAGTGACAATCCTGCAAGGAGAATTGGGAGCTAGTTAGACAAGTGAAGAAATCCTGAATTAAATTCAATACATAAATCCAGTTTTATTAGATGATGCTAAAGGAGGAAACAGTCAGGTGATCATAAGTTTCATTTGAAATTGACAGAAAAAAAGACACAAAATCTGGTTTGTGGTTATCTGAGAAGGGAAAGGATATGATCACAATATATTACATAAGCTTTAAAAAATAAATTATTTTTCAAAAATCTAACTAACAAAACAGATTATTGTGCAGCTGTGGATAGGGCTCAATAGAATGGTTGACTAGCATACACAAATTCCTAGGTTTGAATTCTAACACCAAATATCACAGGGTATGGTAGCATATGCCTATAATCCCAGCATTTAGGAAATGGAGGCAGGATGATTACATCTCTTCAGCAACATAAGGTCATAGTCAGCTACATAATGACTTCAAGGCCAGCCTGGGATACACAAGACTATGCCTTTAATCAGTAAATTATTAGAAATGATACATAAAGTCTTATTTTCTTGAACAAATGTTTTGAACATTTTATTTATATTTAAAAACACCTTCATTTTAAAATGTGTGTGTGTGTGTGTGTGTGTGTGTGTATGTGTGTGTGAAATTCTTAGGCAAATAGATGGAACTAGAAAATATCCTCCTGAGTGAGGTAACCCAATCAGAAAAAAAAAAACAAACACATGGTATGCACTCATAAGTGGATATTAGCCAAAAGATCACAATAAGTAAGATACAATTCACAGAATATATGATACTCAAGAAGAAGGAGGACCAAAATGTGGGTGCTTCAGTCCTTCATAGAAGGGGTAGCAAAATACTCTTTGGAACAAGTATGGAGACAAAGTGTGGAACAGAAACTGGAGGAAGGTCTGCCTGGAGACTGTTCCAGCTGGGAATCCATCCCATATGCAGTCACCAAATGCAGATATTGTTGTGGATGCCAGGAAGTACATGCAAAAAGGGGCTGAGATAGCTGTCTCCTGAGATGCTCTGCCAGAGCCTGACATATACACAGGCAGATGCTCTCAGGAACCATTGAACTGCTCATGGGATTCCCAATTGAGGAGTTAGAGAGAAGACAGAAGGAGCTGAAGGGGCTGGAAGCCCCATGGGGAGAGCCACAATATCAACCAACCAGAGCTCACAGGGTCTAAACTGCCATCCTGGGAAGACACATGGAGGGACCCTTGGCTCTAGCTGTCTATGTAGATGAAGATGCCCTTGTCGGGCTTCAGTGGGAGAGGAGGGCCTTGGTTCCAGGAAGGCTGAGTGCCTCAGTGTGGGGGAAATCAAGGGCAGAGAAGCAGGATTGGGTGGATGGGTGGGGCAACACCTTCATATACGTAGGAGGAGGGGTATGAGATAAGTGGTTTTGGGGGATGGGGAAAAGAATAACATCTAAAAGGTAAATAAATAAAACTTCCAATAATAAGTTTTTTATAAAAGCAGATAATGGAACTGACTATCACAGTCAAGCATTTGAGACGCTTTGTTAACAATTTAATTTTACCCAAATTACTGGGATTTCTTATAGTCCTCAAGGAAAAGGTATTGTGGAAGAGGCCCATGGAACTTTGAAACAATATCTTCTTAAAATAACAAAAAGGTGGGACATATATCCCTGTACACCACACATTTATTCAAATCACGCTCTTTTTATTTTAAATTTTTTTTTGAAAAATTTGGATGCCAAGGAACTTTCTGCTGAGTGTCTATGGCACCCTACAACCAGGTATACTTATGTAGAGTAAAAAGGAAGGATCCATTTACCGACGTATGGCATGATCACCATTAGGTACCTAATATGGGGAAAAGGGCATGTTTGTGTTTTTTTCTGCAGGATACTTAAGGAGCATGGTGTCTATGAGAGTGATTAGTGAGACATGCTGATGCAGGGACAAAGAATGATGCTAACCTATGAGCTTCCTGAGTGCTCTGACATTGGTGACTGGAAAGCTGTACTAAACATATGTTCCTGATACACCATTGCTTTCCTGTATCCATGACGGGATAAGCTGCCTTGCCTCAAGTTTTTAGATATTGTGGAACAGAGAATCAAAAAGAGAAGTTATGATGAGTCTTGTATTTTTCTTAAATATGACCAGTTATTTGGACTCAATCATGGACAGGTCTAGAAATCAATCCAATATTGGAAATAATAATCTTCATTTGGAAAACTGGATCTGAACATTTTCAGAGACAATTGGAAGTTAGCTGAAGTTCTCTATGACGTTATGCTAGCCAGAGATCAAGGTGGGGCAGGATCTGGATTTCAAACACATATTAGTGCATGTTTTAAGGCTCTTTTAATTGTCAAGTTAAAATTATCTTTTTCTTCTACAGTGTCTAATGTAAGTTGTATTGATTGCACACTTTCTATTTGTGTTATTGTGTTGAAACCTGGCATATCTTTTACAAGGGTCTATCAACCAGCTTTTTTTTTTTTTTTTTTGGTAAGTATTACAGAACCTTGGTTTTCTGGAAAAAGCAAAGTACTGCTTTGCTACTACAAGTATTGGAAGCAGTGAGTCAGCTTTAAGTAGAAGCAAGAGAGTACTGGGCTTGATTACTGTTGGTATAACAGCTTTAATTACATTAATTGCTAGCACCACTACTTCCACAATTGCTTTGACAGAAGAAGTTAAGACAGCTACTTTTGTTAATCATATAGCAAAAAATTGTTACTAATGTATTGAGTATACAAAAGGATTTAGACAGGCATTTTGAACAAGGGATTGATGCTTTTTATCCTATTCCAATTATTAGAAGGAAGTTCAGATTTTAAATGTAAGGTTCCATCTTGAGTGTCATGCCAAATACCAATGGAATTGTGTTACTTCTAAAATTGACAGTGATAGTCATTATAATTGAAAAAAAGTTTAAAGACACTTGCAGGGTATCTGGCATAAGTCTAACACCTCTTTGGATATTTTAACTTTGCATAGAGAGATTATGAATTTAAAGAAAGCTGATCTACTGAGCTTTGGTCCTGTATATACTGGTGATAAAATTATCTATGGCTTGAGGTTGATATTTCCATTTTGGTCAAGCTTCAAAAATGGCATATATAGCTTGACCATGCTAGCCCTTTTTGTCCTGTGAATACTTTTATTCCTGCTCATATTGTGAAAGCTTGTCTTTAACAACTTCAGCATTTTGGCAGCCAAAGTACATGACTTGAAACTGAAAATGGACTCATAGACAGAGTTATTAGTTTAACAGGCTGGTAAGCCAAGGACGAGTAAGATTCTGCTCAGAGTCTTACCCACCTAAGACATAATTACATTGCTTTCGATAATGCATATTCCCCAGTGGGTAAGGAAGGTATTCTTGTCAGAAAGACCTAAGATGGGCCCAATCTTGTTTATGAAATAAAAAAGAGGGAGATGTGGAGAGTTTTTGTGGCTGCTTGTCAGGAATCTGACATTGGACAAGGTCAAGGAAATGGGCTTCAGGCAGGAATATATATCTTAGGCTAGAACAAAGAAGTAATTTCAAACAGGAATCTAAGTCTTAGGCTAGAACAAAGAAGTAATTTCAGGTAGGAAACTAAATCTCAGGCTAGAATAAAGAAATGGGCTTCAGACATGAAAATGACTTTGGGCTAGGACAGAGAAGTAGGCTCAGGTATTTTGGTCATGCTGATAAGTCCGTAGAAATAGTGATCACAGGAGTGATCACTAGACTTTGTTTACTGCCTTGCTTGTTCTTTGACTATTTGTGTTTATTGTCTTGCTTAATCCTTGACTATTTGCATCTATTGTATTGCTCACTGACCTTAATACTTGCATGTAATTTAAATAGTATAAAAGCAAACAAAAAAGTGGATCTTCCCACTTTAAATTATTTAATTAAGAAGAAAATCCTTTACGGGTATTGTGGGGTGTTAGTTAATTCCAGACGCCATCAAGTTGACAACGAAGCATAATCATTACAAGTTATATGCACATATAGTTGGTAAAATATGTATACATCAGTAGTAACAGTTACTCAACTGACTTTAGGACATATCTCTGTCCGTAAGCTGTAATTTACAGAATTTGTTTGGGAGCAGAGTATACTACCTTGGCACAAAAAGGTCCTAAAACTATTTCATAGAGTAATTCATTGTACAGTTAGATAGAGAGTTACTTAGTTTCCAAAGCTAACTTTTATAGTGTTCTGAATAATGAATAGTGAGTTATAAACACATTTTGCGATCACCTCCCTAAAACTAGAGCAGCAGATAAGAATGCCATTTTTTCTTGTGCAAGGGAATTTATTATTCCATCCCTGAATATCAAGATTAGATCTGGTGCAATCAATTCTAGGCACTTAAGCTTTTGCTTGTGTAATCAAGGCTTCCTCTTTGTCTCCTCTGAAATGAAAAATGTACTAAATTACCCCTAGCAAGGTTACTAATTTTTTCCTGATTAAAATAATTCTGTTGACTTTCCACTCCTTTATTAGAAAAGCATTTTGAAATTTTTTCTTAACTTTCAGTCATAGCCTATCATTTATCATCATACACTCATTTAATACACATAAATTATCAGACACTGAGCTGTCCTGCCTTTACAGATGCTAACAAGTAGAAAAGAACATATATAATGCAATCATCCATTGGAGTGCTGTGTGTACAAACTAAAATATAGTTACTCATGATTCAATGAAAGATGTCTGCTTATATTCACATGGAAGAGTAAGCACTATATGTGCTGATCTTCAAAGATTAGTATGATTTAGCAGAGAAATAAACATAAAGGAAAAAGAGGACAAAGACAAAAACACTTGAACAATTGATCTACATATATAAAGATGTTCAATGTTGTGTGCTCTTAGGATAGTATATTTATTAAGATAGTGTAATGAGTATAGAGAAAGAACTGTCTCTATATATCTTTCTACCCAATTGTAAGCCCATACAATAAGCATAGTATGCATGCATAATACCAGTCACCTGACAGTACTAAGTCACATGTGATTTGCATAGTTTGTTTGGTATCAGAAACTGCTATTTAGGCAAAAACATGTCTCTGCACTATCAGTTTAATGACTTCATTTTCTAGTTAGCTAATTTCCAAATCTAGAGTTACATTCTTTGAAATTTTTATTCTCTGTTGATCTTGTGCAAATTAATATTTGTGTTTTTACATTTTGATAAACATATATACCATCTATATATTTCAATTAAACCACAAATGTGAGGTTAATATGATGATTCTCAACAATATAGTCACAACTCACATTCTTTTATTTCACAGACACAAACCTTCAAAAAAAACCTAGCATAATCTTCCCAAACAATAGTAATATGATAATTTACATAGCAATTGAATCTTTTACAAAAAAAAATCACATAGGGAAAAATTTATATTGTTAGTTTTAAACACTTTCATTTCAGATTTCTAAGAAGTCCTCTGTATATCTTTTACTATGTAAGACTGTAGCTTAAAACGAAAACATACTTATGTGCTTTTATTATTTAAAGTTCACTATTACCATTTTCTATAATTTTTAAAGTATCATTATTTGTTCTTCGTTGGCTATAAGAAAGAACAAGAATAGTTAAATTGATCAGTCTGGTGGATCCTTAGAAAATTGGACATAGTACTACCTGAGGACCCAGCTATACCCTTCTGTGCATATATCCAGATGATCCTCCAACATGTAATAAGGATACATGCTCCACGATGTCCACAGCAGCCAAATTTATAATAGCCAGAAGCTGGAAAGAATCCAGATGTGTCCCTCAACAGAGGAATGGATACAGAATATGTGGTACAGTTGCACAGTGGAGTACTAATCATCTGTTAAAAACAATGACTTCATTAAATTCACAGGTAAGTGGATGGAACTAGAATATATCCTCCAGAGTGAGGTAACCTAATCACAAAAGAACACACATGGTATGCACTCACTGATAAGTTGATATTTGCCCAAATGCTCAGAATACCTAATATACAATTCACAGAACATAAGAAGCTCAAGAAGAAGGAAGACCAAATTGTGGGTGCTTCAGTGTTTCTTAGAAGGGGGAACAAAGTATACACAGGAGAAAATATGGAAACAAAATGTAGAGCAGAGACTGAAGGAAAGGCCATCTAGAGACTCCCTCACTTGGGGATCTATCCCATATACAGTCTGCCAACAAGAAACTATTGAGGATTATGGAAGTTCTTGCTGACAGGAGCCTGATAGGGATGTCTCCTGAGAGGCTCTACCAGAGCCTGACAAATACAGAGACAGATGCTCACCACCAACCATTGGACTGAGCACAGGATCTCTGATGGAGAAGTTGGAGAAGGGACTGAAGGAGCTGAGGTGTTTTGAAGTCCCCATGAGTGGAGCAACAGTTTCAAACAGCCAGACCCCCTAGAGCTCCTGGGAAATATACCACAAAGCAAAGTGTACGCATAGATGGACCCATGGCTCTGGCCACATATTTGGCAGAGGATGGCCTTGTTGGACATCAGTGGGAGGAGCAGTCCTTGGTCCTGTGGGGATTTGATGCACCCGTGTAGGGGAATGTCAGGGCGAGAAGGCAGGAGTGGGTGGGTGGGTGGGTGGGAGAGCACTCTCATAGAGGCAGGGGAAGGGGGAATGGGATAGGGGTTTCCTGAGGGGAGACCTGGAAATAAAATTTGAAATGTAAATAAAAAAAATATCCAATAAAAGAAAGAAAAAAGTCGATAACATATTAATGTCATCTTCAGAATACAGAAATGATATCCATGCCTCAGTGCTATACCAAAGCCTACAATAAACTTAGCAATATCACTCTCTTTTCCTCTATTCATGTTGGTATGCTATGAAGGATATTAAAAAAGGCACAGAATTGTGGAAACACTCTGTAATGCTTTCTACAAACAGTTGCTTTGTTAAGTAGTATTTAAATGTTACAGTGTGAATGCCATTTGAAATCCATCGCGAAAATAATGATTAGCCAGAGAATCTAGTTACAGTAGGGCTTAACGCTAGTGTTTGTACAATGAGATATTAATTATTTCAAGGATGAGATCAGTGTTTCCCTTCACAATAACACTGAACTTACTAAATCATTAGAAAGCAAATATTTTTCTAATATTCATGAGGTAACATTTCTCAGGTATTGAGTTTTGTAAATCAAAGCTCTCAAATATATGACTAACATGCTTTGAAGCTATGCATTTCAGTCTGACTCGTAAACATATTTCATTTCACTAGACATTTTGCAGACATGTAGTTATACATAAACAAATGTCATTTCCCTTACTGAGAATCTACTGATGGATACTAGCTTCTGGAAGAGGAAATTCATTCTTTGAGCATGTAACAATTGACAAGTTTTCCATGCTCCAGTAGGTAGCCTCACACCCATGTACATATGAGTATCACAAACTGGATTTAGTGTGTTATCAAAAGAAATATCAAAAGGACAAAGTTTAGGAATGATGTTTTGTAAGAGACTTGAGGAGAGCAGTAGTGAAAAAACTGAACCTGGATGTAAATGTATTTTATCCTATACATGTTTACAATTCTCAGAAAATAAAAATATTCTAAAAGACATGTGAAAAGATGAGTATATATTTATTCTGAAAATAAATTACTTCAAAACTTTTTTTATAAAAACTAATGTTATTACACTGTGTATTTTTCTTTTGATTGGATACTGATAAGAAATTCAATTTCATTCAAGCACAAATGATAACTATTACTTTCACGTTTTTTTTCATTTTCGATGTTTATCAAACTGAATACATACTGAAATTTAGGCTATGCTATTTGGTTTATCAATATTATTAAACTATTTTTATTCTTTTGCTACAGTTTTACTTACAAAGATGTGGAGTAACATACAAGAAAATGTAGCTGGATAACTTACACCTAAAATTAATTTACCTTAAGGCTAACTCACTTCATTTTGAGTCCACTTACCAAACTTGAGTACCTTTAAAATGTGTCTTGCAAAATTTTACTTCTTGTAAATTTATTTTCTTGCTGCAAGTCTACTGATCTTTGACTATGAATTGTATTATGTTTAAATCTTTCAATGTGACCCTTAAATTTCTTTTCCTAGAAAAGCACACAAATCAGTTATTAGGGGAAAGGCCCGACAAGAGGCTACAGACCTCTCCCAAGTTCTAAAGACAGAATGTGGTACAATAAATGCTGTGATAAATACTAAGTTTTAAAGCTCAATTATCTTCAGTATCAATAGGTTTTGTCTTTTTGTAGTTTTGATATTATGATACATGTTATTCTTTTTATGTATTGATAAAGAGTTTCTAGGGGAAGCAAAATGCTCCTTTACTTCTGGAGCTGCTATGGATCATATACCCTTTCTTTCTTTCTTTCTTTCTTTCTTTCTTTCTTTCTTTCTTTCTTTCTTTCTTCCTTCCTTCCTTCCTTCCTTCCTTCCTTCCTTCCTTCCTTTCTTTTCTTTTCTTTTCTTTTCTTTTCTTTTTTTCTTTTACTGGTCATTTTATTTATTTTCATTTGAAATGATATCCCCCTTTCCTGTTTCCCCTTTGAAAACCCCCTATCACATCTCCCTTCCCCCTGCTTCTATGAGGGTGCTCATTTACCCATCCCTAATTCACTGCCCTAGCATTAACCTATGCTTGGGTATCCAGCCTCCACAAGACCAAGGGCCTCTCCTCTGATTGATGACAGATAAGGCATTACTCTATTACATATAAAGCTGAAGCCGTGGGTTCCTCAATGTGTACTTTTGGTTGGTGGTTTAGTCCTTGGGAACTCTGGGAGGTCTGGTTGGTTGATATTGTTTTTCCTATGGGGTTGCAAATTCCTTCAGCTCCTTCAGTCTTTCTCCTAATTTCTCCATTGGGGTCCCTTTGCTCAATCAGAAGGTTGTCTGCTACATTCACATCTGTATTGGTCAAGATCTGGCAGAGCCTTTCAGGGGACAGCTATACACAAAGGCACCTGGCAGAAAGCACTTCTTGGCATCAAAAATAGTGTCTGGGTTTGATATTGATTTTGAACGTTTCTTTAGGTGCTTCTTGGTCATTCAAGATTTCTCAGTTGAGAACTTTTTGTTTAGTTCCATACCCTATTTTTAATAGGGTTATTTGGTTCTCTGGAGTCTAACTTCTTGAGCTCTTTGTTTATAGTGAATAACAATAACCCTCTATTAGATGTAGGTTTGGTAAATCTCTTTTCCCAATTTGTAGGTTGCTATTTTTTCCTATTGATGGTGTCTTTTGCCTTACAGAAGACTAAATTTTGAGTTCCCATTTGTCTATAGTTGATCTTAAAGCCTGAGCCATTGGTGTTCTAATCAGGAAATTTTCCCGTTTCAATATTTTCAAGGTTCTTTCACACTTCCTCTTCTGTCAGATCCAGTGTATCTGGCTTTATGTAGAGGTCTTTGATCCAGGTGGACTTGCGCTTTGCACAAGGAGATAAGAATGGATCAGTTTGCATTCTTCTACATGCAGATGGCCACTTGATCAGCACTATTTGTTGAATATGCTGTCTTTTTGCCACTGGATTGTTTTGGATTCTTTGTCAATGATAAGGAGACCATAGGTGTGTGAGTTTAATTCTGAATTTTCAATTCTATTCCACTGATCTTCCTGTCTCTCTCTTTACCAATACCATTTGGTTTATATTACTATTGCTCTGTAGTACAGCTGAAGTTCAGGAATGTTGATTCCCCCAGAAGTTCTCTTATCATTGAGAATAATTTTAGCCATCCTGGGTGTTTTTGTTATTCCAGACAAATTTGAGAATTGATCTTTCAATCTCTGTGAAGAACTGAGTTGCAATTTTGATGAGGATTTCACAGAATCTGTAGATTGCTTTTGGTAAGGTGACCATTTTACTATGTTAATCCTGCTAGTCCATGAGCAGGGGAGATCTTTCCATCTTCTGAGGTATTCTTTGATTTTTTTCTACAGAGACTTGAAGATTTTATAGTACATATCTTTCACTTGCTTAGTTAGAGTCATATCAAAATATTTTGTACTATTTGTGTCTATTGTGAAGGGTATAATTTCCCTAATTTTCTTTCCTTGGAGTAGAGGAAAGCTACTGATTTCTTTGAGTTAGTTTTTTTTTCTTTTTTTATTGGATATTTTATTTACGTTTCAGATGTTATCCCAATTCCCCATTTTCACCTACCCAGAAACCCCCTATCCCATTCCTTTTCTCCTGATTCTATTAGGATGTGCCCCCACCCACTCACCCACTCCCAACTCCTCAGCCTTGAATTCCCTCACACTGAGGCATCCAGGCTTCATGGGACCAAGGACTTCCTCTCCCACTTCCTCTCCCCCACAAAAAGGCCATCCTCCCCTACATATACAGATGGAGTGATAGGTCCCTTCCTATGTACTCCCAGGCTGGTGGTTTAGACCCTGGAAGCTCTGGTTGGTTGGTATTCTTGCTCTCCCCATGGGGCCTCAAACCATTTCAGCTCTTTCAGTCCTCTCTCTAACTCCTCCATTAAGGAACCCCATGATCAGTTCAGAGGTCAGCTGTGAGCATCTGTCTCTGAATATGTCAGACTCTGAATATGGCAGACCTCTAAGGAGACAGCTATATCAGGCACCTGTCAGCATGCACTTCCTGACATCCACATCGGCTTCTGCCTTTGGTGATTGCAAATGGAATGGATACTCAGGTGGAGCAGTCTCCAGACAGCACTTCCTTCAGTTTCTATCCCACACTTTGTCTCCATATTTGCTCCCATGAGTATTTTGTTACTCCTTCTAAGAACGATCGAAACACCTACACTTTGGTCTTCCTTCTTCATGAGTTTCATGTGGTCTATGAGTAGTATAATGGGTATTGTGAGCTTTAGGCTAATATGAAATTATAAGTAAGTGCACACTATGTGTGTTCTTTTGTGATTGGGTTACCTCACTCAGGATGTTATTTTCTAGTTCCTTCCATTTGCCTAAGAATTTCATGAATTCATTGTTTTTAATAGCTGAGTAATATTTCATTGTGTAAATGTACCACATGTTCTGTATCCATTCCTCTGTTGAAAGACATCTGGGTTCATTTCACCTTCCAGCTATTTAAAATAAGGCTGCTATGAACATAGTGGAGTATATGTCCTTGTTATATGTTGGAGCATCTTCTGGGTATATGCCCTGGAGTGATATAGCTGGATCCTCAGGTAATGCTATGTCCAATTTTTTTGAGGAACAGCCAGACTGATTTCCAGAGTGATTGTACCAATTTGCAATCCCACCAACAATGGAGGAGTGTTCCTCTTTCTCCACATCCTTGCCAGTATCTTCTATCACTTTAGTTTTTGTACTTAGCCATTCTGACTGTTGTGAGGTTGCATCTCAGGGTTCTTTTGGTTTGCATTTCCCTTATGGCTTACGATGTTGAACATTTCATTAAGTGCTTTTGCAACATTCAAGTTTCCTCAATTGAGAGTTCTTTTTTTAGCTCTGTACCCCATTTTAATGGGGTTTTTTGATAGTCTGGAGTCTAACTTCTTGAGTTCTTTGTATATATTGAATATTAGCCCTCTATCGGATGTAGGATTGTAAAAGATCTTTTTACAATCTGTTGGTTGCCATTTTGTCCTATTGACAGTGTCCTTTGCCTTGAGAAGCTTTGCAATTTTATGAGGTCTTATTTGTAAATTTTGTTCTTGGAGCATAAGCCATTGCTGTTCTGTTCAGGAACTTTTCCCCTTTGCCCAAGTATTAATAGTTCTTTTCTACCTTCTCTTCTATTAGTTTCAGTGTATCTGGTTTTATGTGAAGGTCCTTAGTCCATTTGGACATGAGCTTTATACAAGGAGATAGATGAATTCTTTTTAAATGAATCAATTTGCATTCTACTCCATGCTGATCTTTGTCCAGTCCAGCTGGGCAATCAAGTGTGACCTGTAGACCCTGTGAAGAGGACTGAGATGCTCGAGAAAATTAAGAGGCAAAGCAAATCAAGAAGTCAGATCAAGCTGTCAAAGATTTTATTGTTCACCCAGATTATCTACTCTAAAAAGAGGATATAGGGTGGGGCAGCAAGGGAAAGGAGGCTTTGCAGGTGGAGGAAACTAGCTGAAGCTGAGGGGTCTAACTAGGTTATACCTGTTGTTCTCACAAAGCCTTGCCATTACCAGGGATCCTAAAAACAACTATCTAGCAAGTGAATCATGGAAGGTAAACAAAAAGAAGAATAGTAGATAGGAGAGCCAAGGGTGAGTCTTTGCCAAGAGTAAGGCCTTGCCATAGCTTCCACATACCTCCAATTGAACCAGCAACATATGTTGAAAATGCTGTCTTTATGCCACTGAATGATTTTAGCTCCTTTGTCAAAGATCAAGTGAACATAGGTGTGTAGGTTCTTTTCTGGGTCTTTGATTCTATTCCATTGAGCTTCCTACCTGTCTCTGTACCAATAACATGCAGTTTTTATCACTATTCCTCTATAATACAGCTTGATGTCAGGGATGGTGATTACACAGAAGTTATTTTATTGTTGAGAATAGTTTTTGATATCTTGGGTTTTTTGTTATTTCAAATGAATTTGCAAATTGCTGTTTCTAACTTTATGAAGAATTGAGTTGGAATTTTGATGGGGATTGCATTGAATCTGTAGATTGCTTTTGGCAATATGGCCATTTTTAATATAATATTTTTCCAATACATGAGCATGGGAGATCTTTCCATCATGAGAACTTCTTCGATTTCTTTCTTCAGGGACTTGAAGTTTTTGTCATACAGATTTTTCACTTGCTTGGTTAGATTCCCACCAAGGTATTTTATATTATTTGTGACTATTGTGAAGAGTGTCATTTCCTCAATTTCTTTCTCATCTTCTTTATCCTTTGAGTAGAGAAAGGCTACTGATGTGGAGTTGATTTTTATATCCAACCACTTTGCTGAAGATGTTCATCGAGTTTAAGAGTTCTCTGGTGAACGTTTTGGGGTCACTTAAGTATACTATCATATCATCTGCAAATAGTGATATCTTGAGTACTTACTTTCCAATTTGTATCCCTTTGACTTCCTATTGTTGTCTAATTGCTCTGGCTAAGAATCCAAGTACTATATTGAATAGGTAGGGAGAGAGTGGACAGCCTTGCCTACTCCCTGATTTTAGTGGGATTGCTTCAAGTTTCTCTCCATTTAGGTTGATGTTGGCTACTGGTTTTCTGTATATTGCTTTTATTATTTTTAGGTATGGGCTTTGAATTCCTGATCTTTCCATGACTTTTATCAAAAAGGGGTACTGAATTTTGTTAAATCTTTTCTCACCATTTAGTGAGATGATCATGTGGTTTCTTTCCTTTGTGTTTGTTTATATAAGTAGATTATGTTAATAGATTTCCATATATTGATCCATCTCTGCATTCCTGGGATAAAGCCTACTTGACCATGATGGATGATTGTTTTGATGTATTTTTGGATTCAGTTTGCAAGAACTTTATTGAGTATTTTTGCATCAATATTCATAAGATAGATTGGTCTGAAGTTCTCTTTCTTTTGGGGGTCTTTGTGTGGTTTACGTATGAGCTTAATTGTGGCTTCATAGAACAAATTGAGTAGTACTTCTTCTGTTTCTCTTTTGTGAAATCTTTTGAAGAGAATTGGTATTAGGTCTTCCTTGAAGATCTGATAGAATTATGTATTAAAATCATATGGTCTTGGGCTTTTTTTGGACGGGAGACTTAATATTGCTGCTATTTCTTTAGGGGTTATGGGACTATTTAGATAATTTATCTGATCCTGGCTACTGTCTCTGTGCCCATTGGTTAGTCTAGCTAAGGGTTTATCTACCTTGGTGAGTCTATCAAAGAACCAACTCCTGGTTTTCTTGATTCTTTGTATAGTTCCTATTGTTTCTACTTGGTTGATTTCAGCCCTGATTTTATTTCATGATGTTTACTCCTTTTGAGATTATTTGCTTCGTTTTGTGTTAGAGATTTCAGGTGTGTCGTCAAACTGCTAGTGTATGCTTTCTATAGTTGCTTTCTGAAGGTACTTAGAGCTATGAATTTTCCTCTTGGCACTGCTTTTATTGTGTCCCATAAATTTTGGTATCATATGCCAATTTTCGTTAAATTCCAAAAGGTCTTTAATTTCTTTCTTTATTTCTTCCTTGACCAAGTCTTCATTGACTAGAGCATTTTTCAGTTTCCATGCATATATAGGTTTTCCATTATTTTTGTTTTTACTGAAGACCAGCCTTAATCCATGGTAATTTGATAGGATGCATAGAATTATTTCAATCTTTTTTTATTTGTTGAGGTGTGTTTTGTGACCAATTATTTGGTCTACTTTGGAGAAGTTACCATGAGGTGCTGAGAAAAGGTATTTTCTTTTGTTTTATGATGAAATGTTCTATAGATATCTGTTAAATCCATTTAGTTTTAAATTTCTTTTAGTTTCACTGTGTTTGTTTAGTTTCTGTTTCCATGATCTGTCCATTGCTGAGAATGGAGTGTTGAAGTCTCCCACTATTATTGTGAGGTTCAATGTGTGCTTTCAACTTTAGTAAAGTTTCTTTTATGAATGTGAATGCCCTTACATTTGGAGCATAAATATTCAGAATTGAGAGTTGATCTCAGTAGATTTTTCCTTTAATGAGTACGAAGTTTCCTTCCTTATCTATTTTGATAACTTTTGGTTGAAAGTCTATTTTTTTTTTCGATATTATAATGGCTACACTAGCTTGTTTCTTGGGACCATTTGCTCGGAAATTTTTTCCAGCCTTTTACTCTGAGCTAGTGTCTGTCTTTTTCACTGAGATGTGTTTCCTGTATATAGCAAAATTCCTGTTTGCATATCCAGTCTGTTAGTCTATATCTGTTTATTGGGGTAATTGAGTCCATTGATGTTAAGAGCTATTAAAGAGAAATGATTTTTGCTTCTTGTTATTTTTGTTATTAGAGGTGGACTCATGTTTGTGTAGCTATCGTCTTTTGGGTTGGTTGGAAGATTACTTTCTTTCTTTTTCTAGGTTGTAGGTTCCCCCCTTGAGTTGGAGTTTTCCATATATCATCTTTTGTAGGGCTGTATTTATGGAAAGATATTGTGTAAATTTAGTTTTATCATGGAATATCTTGGTTTCTCCATCTATAGTGATTGAGAGTTTTGCTGAGTATAGTAGTCTGTGCTGGCATGTGTGTTCTCTTAGGATATGTCTTCTGGATTTTATAGTCTCTGGTGAGAAGTCTGGTGTAATTCTTATAGGTCTGCCTTTATGTGTTACTTGACTTTTTGCATTTGCATTTTCTTTGACAGTTGTGTCAATGTTTTCCACGGTATCTTCTGCACATGAGATTCTCTCTTCTATCTCTTTTATTCTGTTGGTGACACTTGAGTCTATTACTCCTGATATTTTTCCTAGGTTTTCCATCTCCAGGGTAGTCTCCCTTTGAGGTTTATACTTCAATTTTTAGATCCTGGATGATTTTATTTAATTTCTTCACCTGTTTGGTTGTGTTTTCCCTGCAGTTCTTTAAGGGATTTTTGTGTTTCCTCTTTAAGGGCTTCTACATTTTTACCTGTTTTCTCCTGTATTTCTTTAAGGGAGGTATTTATGACCTTCTTAAAGTCCTCTATCATCATCATTAGAAATGATTTTAAATCTGAATCCTGCTTTTCCAGTATGATGGGGTATCCAGGACTTCCTATGGTGGGAGAACTGGGTTCTGATGATGCCAAGTAACTTTAGTTTCTGTTGCTTATGTTCTTGCACTTGCCTTTCATTATCTGGTTAGCTCTAGTGCCTCAGAGATTCTGAAATCCTTCTGCTCTGAGTGCAGTCATTCTTCTGCTGCTCTGAGTGCAGTGGTTCCTCTAGGATGTTTCAGGATATTGAGTCTTCATGAGAGCAGATAGGCTAGGAGTCTGCCCCAGCCAAAAGAACCAAGTCAGGTGCTTGAGCTAATTTTATATTCAGCCACTTTGCTGAAGTTGTTTCTCAGCTGTAGAAGTTCTATGGTGGAGTTTTTGGGTCACTTAAGTATATTATCGTATCATCCGAAAATAGTGATATCTCAACTTCTTCCTTTCCAATTTATATCCCTTTGACCATATATTTTTTATATATTCTTTCACAAAACTTCATGAAAAGTGCAAGGAAACAAATCAATGGAAAATAAGTAACAGATGAAGTCTAAAAGATCTCTTACATATAATTATCCTATTCCATGACCTTGAGTGCTGGTTATTGCAGCACATCTTTAAATTTTATGATTTATTTATGGTACTCTATTCTTCTCTTAAGCTCATATACATTTTAAAAAATCATTTGAGCTAAAATCCATTATATGTTACACAAATTTTCCATATAATTTATGATCTTTAAAGACTGACATCTAAGAGGCTATTTTCTTACTCCAATAATAAGAGTGTTTTAAAGCTTCTGATGCATATTGGTAAATTATATTACATGATAGAGTATGAATATGTAGTGCATTACTAAGAAGTGAGAATTCATAATATGTAAGTTTATAAAAGACCTCTGAATGATGTTGCATTTTTGGATTCAAATTGTTTATATTTCCAAATATATTTTATTTCTCTAATATATTATACTAGTTACTATTTGTCTGTGTTCTAGTATAAAATACAATGATGGTGGAACTGATGGACCTATTCAAAGAGATCAAACCCATTGGCAAAGCATATTATTAACATCTAAATGTATCAAAGAGATCAATAATACTTTATTACAATAAAGGAGGCTGGCAATACAGAAGGGGCACCAAACAGAAGTCAATATATGAAGGTCTAAAAATGTCCGGCTATAGAAGACTTCCTGGGGTGTTTGGCCACACCCCCAGAACCCAGAGACCTAACATGCCGTCTCACCTCCATTTAACCTGCATGGTGGGTCATGTAAGGCACAGATAGAGGGCGTGACTAACAGGCCTCTGCCTCGAGATTGACATATTAATGAATTACCTAAAGCCCGGGGGCATAGATAGCTAAATTTTCATCTCCCTAACCCCTCCTGTTTCCTGCTCCCAATATAAGGGGGACCCTCCTGGCATTTTGTGCGACAGCACTTCATCCAGATACAACTATCATGACCAAAAAACTTCCATGTCTTCGACTCCACCTGTCTCCTGGAACTTTGGACTCTATTGTGTAAGTGGGAAACTCGCCCGTGTGGAAAGCCTCCTGCCCTCTCTGTTGCAGCCGTCTGTGGGGCTCACTCCCCAGCAGCAGAGGCCTGTGCACCCGCACCCTCTCAGGCAGCCTTCTTCCCTGCTCCAGGGACTCCCTCCCCCGCCACCGAGCTGCACGGGGTCCTTGCGCCCCTGTTCCAGGGACCCTACCCCACCCCACCCCACCCCCGGCACACACCATGCTCCAGTTCTTTCCCTTCACCCTCAGTTTGCGGGCGGCTTGCACCGCTGGGTCCAACAGACCACCAACTGGGCCGCTGCTCCAGGAATGGCACCTGACCCATGCCCTGTGCCCCTGTGCAAGTTTTAAACCACATAAAAAAATAAAAACTAGGCCCTGAGTAGCTTGCTATCCCAGGGGGGCCTCCATTCTCCTGCTGCCTCTACTTCCACATTCATCAGACTCACGAACTAAACTGGTGAACTTGACTTCCCCCACTGATTTTCCCTGCTTTCTTAGCCCTCTGGGCCAAGCCAAGCTGTTCTGAGCATCCTGCTATCCCAGTGTCCCTTGACTCTTCACTGCCCAAACTTTCTTCAGACTCAAGAATTTTGAACAAACTAAGGAAGTCCTGGAGATCGAAAACCTAAGGAAGAGAACAGGAACAATATCACCAACCGAATACAAGAGATGGAAAACAGAATCTCAGGCATAAAAGGAATTGATATGTCAAATAAAATGTTAAATCTTAAAAATTCCTGAAAAAACTCATCTAGAAAATCTGAATACCATGAAAAGATTGAACGTAAGAATAATAGTAACAGAAGAAGATGAGGAGCCCCAGCTCCAAGTCCCAAAAAATATTTCAACACAATCATAGATAAAAAATTTCTCAATCTAAAGAAAGAGATGCCTATAAACACAAAATAGGCTTATAGAATAACAGTTCATCTTGGCCAGAAAAGAATATCCTTCTGTCACATAATGAAAACACAAAATTTACAGAACAAAGAAAGAACACTAAAAGCTTCAAGGAAAAAAAAAAGCCAGGTAACATACAAAGGCAGACCTATTAGAATTACACCTGACTTCTCAACAGAGACTCTAAATGCTAAAAGAAATCTTGAAGTCTCTACAAAAACCACCTAGACTATTATACCAAGCAAATATCTAAATCATGATAGAAAGAGAAAACAAGATATTTCAAGACAAATCTACTTTCAAACAATATCTATCCACAAATCCAGCCCTGAAGAAAATACTAGAAGGAAGACTCCAGCCGAAGAAGGATAACTTCATCTAAGAAAACACAGGAAATCAGTAATCCCACACTAACAAAAACAAGGAAAGCACACACATACACACACACACACACACACACACACACACACATACACATACAGAAACACTATCAACATCAAAATAATACTTCTCAGTACTTTATAGATCCTTTTCCAAAATTGACCATATCGTGAGTCACAAAACAAGCCTCAACATATATAAGAAAATTAAAATAATGCCATGTATCTTATTAGTATATCAAGGAATAGCACTGAATTTCAAAAACAGCAGAAAAACTGGAAGACATATACATCCATATACTTTCTCTTCTATGAAATTAAGTATATTCTGTTTTATATAAGTGGGAAATAACCTTGAAAGCATTGGTACTGGAGACAATTTCCTGAGCAGAACACAAATGGGTTACACTCAAAGATCAACTATTCTTAAAAAAAAAAAAAAAAAAAACTGCTAATAAGACAAAATGGCAACCTACATATTAGGAAAGTGTCTTCATCCACTGTACATTTGATAGAGGGTTGATAACTAAAATTTACAAAGAATTATAAAATTTAAAATTCAGCAAATTACACACCAACAAGCCAAATAGCCCAATTAAAGCTGGGTAAAGATGGCTAGATGACCATGAGACTGAATGGAAATCTGTAACTGACAGAGGGTGGAGGTGCAAGGCATCTCCAGGAGGAAACAGAGTCTTGGGATCAGTGAGTCACCTAAGAATCAATAGGGGTGACCTTAGTTGTGACTCACAGTATTGTGAGTATTGAACCTGAAGATGCCATCTCCTTTAGCCAGACAGGAACCTCAATGGAGCAATAAAGACACCAACTCACCCACAAAAAAATTGACCCAAACTTTATCCTATCTTGAAGAAATTCCGGGACAAGTGATGGAGAGAAGACTGAGGGAATCACCGTCCAATAACTGGCCAAACTGAGACCCATCCCATGGACAAGCACAAATCTCTAACACTCTTATTGATGCTCTGTTATGCTTACAGACAGGAGTTTGTTGTCTTCTGAGAGATTCTACCCAGAAGCTGAAACAGACATATATAGACACCCACAGCCGAAGAATAGATAGGGCTTGGGAACCCTTATGGAAGAATAGTAGGGATTACTGGAGGCCCCAAAAAGAATCGGAATTCTACAGGAAGACCAACAGAGTCAACTAACCCAGACCCTTGGGGCTCTCAGAGTGTCAATCACCAACCAAAGAACATATGCAAGCTAGACTTGGCCTCTTCACATATGTTTAGATGTGCAGCTTGGTCTTCATGTGGGTCCTGAACAACTGGAAAGGAGACTGTCACAAAAATGTTTCCTGTATGTGGGATATGTTCTTCTAGATATACTGCCTTGTCTGGTCTCAATAGGAGATGAAGCACCTAGCCTTGAAGAGACCTGAAGTCCCATGGTAGGGGCTTACCCAGAGGGTTCCCACATGATCAGAGGAGAAAGGGTGTGGGGAAAGGATTGTAGGAGAGTGTGATCAGATGGGAGACAGTGAGAAGGATATCAAGTCAATAATTAGTCTGTTTAACTCTGTACCTCATTTTTAATGTGGTTATTTGGCATTTTTGGTGTCTAATTTCTTGAGTTTGTTGTAAATTTTGGATATTAGCATTTTTTAGAAGTTTGGTTAGTGAAGTTCAATGTAAGGAATGATACAGGAACCTCTAGGACAGCAAATAACAGTAAGTCACCCCCAAAGACAATTTTAATTGTATAAAAAGACTTTTCCTGCATGGAAAAGAGATGGGAAACTCTGTCAGATTTCATTAATGCAAGGGTAGGAGTTGAGAGGCTAGAACAATTACTTGAAACTACCATTGCAGCACTTATGGCAATTGTGACCACTGGAGTACATGCTTCCCTACTTTCAGTTGCAATCTTCATATATTTTCTCTTCAAAAAGATTGAAAACATAGCTGTATAACAAGAAAAATTAGCTATGATAGTACAAAAGTTTAAGAGACAAAAGACAGAGGAAGGAAACAGAAATTCCTTAATTGTGAACTTATAGTATCTATTAAAATTAAGAATTAAGGTAGACAGTCTATTGAATCTATGGCACCACTTTTAAATCAAGAAACAAATGCTAGAAAAAAGGGAAGATTCACAAAATGAACAACCATCCTGGAATCCTAATAAAATACAAGATCTTAACCATTTAAAATAATAAATAGTAACTTATGCAGTACACTCACAGTATGTGAGACAAGTGTTAAATATGCTGGCTACCCAAAGCAGGATTATCTTCCAAGACTGAAAAAAATTAGTTGTACTGGAATTTGGTTCTTATTTAAGTGGCTGACATGATGTTAAGAAGAAGCTGCAGTTATGAAAAATTGTAATATGTCTAAAGGTGTTAATATCATGAATGGCCAATTGTTAGGTGAAGGTTAATTTGCTGATTTAGGACAGCAGATACAATTTGATGACTCTTACTATACACTGTACTTTAGCAGTTTTAAGAGACTGGGATAAGGTGGAAGAAAAAGAAAAAAGGAAAATCTCAGGAGGAAGCCTCTGAGATGACAATTACATCAGGCAAATAAAAATTATATTTACACACAAGAATAATAGAGTGACTAACCAAAACTGTAATACCAGGCATGAGAAGTCTCTGAGTTGGTTGATCATCAAAGGAGTCTGAGTCTACCCAAATGAAAATAGACTTTTGCCATTGCCTTTGTTTTCCTCCCAGAACTTGTAGATGAGAGCCTCATTTTGCAGACCCTACACAGTTCAGACACAGGATTTGAAAAACTTGAGCTGGAACTAATATGACAGCCCCATTGACCTGAGAACAATCTCTCATAGATGTTATGCAAATGACCAAGAAAGAAAAGCAGTTAATAGGCTTATCCACCTGTAAAATCTACAAATCACAACCAACAGGGCAAAATATACCCAAGAATAAAATAATAGTAATTATATTTTAGGGATATTGAACAGCAATATAATTCGACTCAAAATCCACATAATGGGAAGAACTTTATATGTGGTACTGTAAACATAACCAATTAAACATGACTGATGAGGTCATGAACACTAACAATGAATCTACTACTTCAACTTTTCTCAACCAGTTTAAGACTCAACTGCATTTTAGCATTTATCCTTACATACACAGATAATGATATCATCTCTTACTCCTATCAGAGAGGTTGCTTTTGCAGTGGATGAAACCGTTATAGGAATATACAACTGCTGAAAATGAAATGAAATGCAGAGATCAACTGATTGGGAAGATGCCCATCACCAGTTGATACAGCTGCAATAGAAACCCTAAACCTAAGACTCAGGGAACTTTGTAAAAAAAAGTAGGGGCAGAAAGATAATAAGAGTTAGACAAATAAGAACATCTTGTCTGAGCTAGTTTCTTTTGTACATGACAGAGAGCAATACCAATGAAATCATAAAAATAATGCCTAAATAATAACCAGTTGACATTTAAATCTTTATGGGAGAAATCTCACTAGGGCCGAACACCTAGATAAAGAGCAATAAGCAAGAAACTAATGGCTACAAAAGAGATAAAATGAAACTTCTCTAAGGACAAGCACTCTGTCCTTATATCCTTTCTCAACTGTTTAACTTAAATCCATATACAACCTAAGTCTCTATATACATAACATAATTATAAATGAATGAAACATATCATATTTATAAGCATATTCAATATATGCACTGGGATACAATATAACAATAGAAATTTTAAAATGAAGAAGTCATGAATTTGAGAGGTCTTTTGGGTGACACAGGAGGATTTGAAAACAGGACAGAATGGGGTCAAAGTGGTGTAAATATGACACCAATGAATGTACTTCTAAAAATTAAAAAAAAAGATTCAAAGAGGAAGTCATGAGTAAAGAAATAATGCTCTTTAATAACTTTCTTGGGCAAACATTCAAAGTCTAAGATCACATCTTAGAAAATCATATCAGCTTGATCAGAATTGATTAGGAAAATGAAATGTCATTTAAAATCTAGTTAACACCTAGTCAACTACATCAATTTTGTATGAGAGAAGAAATAAAATGGCAGATGAGTAGTTAAATAAATATGTTTAACATGTACAGGAGCTAATTACCAACAAAGGCTATTCTCAGTGGAAAAAGAAGTCTAGTGACATGTCTGATAGAGAACATTTACCATCAATGAGCTTTAAAAAATGCCCTTAAAATATTCTCCAAAAGAAAAAAAAAGCCAAATGAAAATAAAAGCAGAACATTCATTTTTTCTGCTTATAGAATTTCAGTTCAGAAAATAGACAAGTCAACTTTATTACAAATTTTTTCAAATGAAGAAATGTCAGTAATGAATTGCATATATATATATATATATATATATATATATATATATGTGTGTGTGTGTGTGTGTGTGTGTGTGTGTTTCATATATATTTCTTCTGAACTACTTCCAAAATATTGTTAGTCTCAAATATAATAAATTTTAGAAAGAAAATTCATATAGAAATACAACTTGTATACATGATTAATAAATTAATTGGCTTTCTTATTAGATGACATACCAAAACTAGCTATTCATTAAGGTTAGTACAAAGAACTACATCCTCTGTGAAAATCTCACAAACAATAAAAAAAATCTAAAACTCAATTCATTTTCAGAGAGAGAGAGAGAGAGAGAGAGAGAGAGAGAGAGAATGAATGCATATCAGATATTTTTCAAGGCTTCTTTCATATGAAAGTTTCCTATCTTTAGAAATATTAAATGGGTTGGTTTGGATTCGAAACAGTTTCTGTGATTCATCTTGAAGGTTAATACTCTTGAGCCTTGAGATTAGGACATAATCATTATTTATTCCTTTATAAACATTGTAAGTTCATCAGGAAAGCACCTATTGTATGGGAAGGTCTAACCTATACTATACAATAATCTGTTTTCTGGAAGAGAATTCTGAATGTTTGAAATAGTGTAGACATTGACATAATATCACCAAATCAAGAAATGGTACCATAATTATTAATCAAGTAAAGAAAAAAAGTACTTGAACTTTATTGATTTTGTGATTTTTATATTATAAGTCTGTGCTTGAAATTTATTTAAGACATTGAAAGAAATGTGAATTTTAAGGACTAATTATGTTTCAGCTATTTTATGAGGATTAATATTTGAAGTTTAAATTTATTCTTTTTAACTTTTTAAATTGTTTAACAACTAAATTACACATCAAGATGATTAGTTATTTAACTTAAAATTCTAATGTATTCAATTTTGTTTAAAACATGCCTTTCATTTCCTCCATGCAAAACATTCTATAAAGCATTCACTAAGTTTCTTTTCTAAAATAATTTTCATTTTTATATGTAGGTGTGATATTTAGAAAACAGTGCCCAGTCTAGCTTGTTCCCAGGTTCCACCATGTTCCAGCTGCTCCTCAGCTCTGAATGGGGATCTGGCTAGCTAGATGCACAGGCCCTGGCACCCAAAATATGCTAGCATGGGGGATGGCTCTGCCAATTCCCCCATGCTGCATCCACAAAGCTTGGCTGAACCCCAGACAATATCTGCCATCCTCTCAGTACCTGGTAGAAATGACACTTTTAAAGTTTCATGATTATCTAAAGAATTTATATATTTAGAAATGCTCAATTAATAAGATGCCCACACAATTAGAGTTTTTACCCAATATCTAACCTTTTGATAGAAGTTGCTACCCAGGACTGCTTTCGACCCATCCGTGGTTTTTCATGGCTGACAGACTCCTCCTCCTCTTCTTTGCTTTCTCGCCTCCCCTTCCTCTTTTTCTCCCTTCTTCTTCCTCTCCTTCTCTCCCAGCTCCACCTCCTCTTCTACTCCCTAATCAACAAACTCCATTCTGAGTACATTGTAGCAGAATAAGTATCCTGCTACATTTATATTTTACATATATATTTTAAATGACCACCTCCAACTTGATAGCAGTGTCTAACTCATATCAAAACTGTCTTCTTTCATTTTGATCTATGGACTTGACACATGTGCCTTCTAGGTAGGCTTTCTAAAGTTCATTTCTTTACCTCTCATTTTGTCTCAATGGTGACAGCATATGACAATTTTTATTTGCTCAATTTACATTATTCATTAAGGATAATTTTCTTTCTAACTTGGAAATTTTATTGCTGTTTTCCTTACAGTAGTACATGATATGGTAGAGTTTCAGTAGTAAAATTTCTAAATTAGCATTTCTGATAAGATCTTTATTTGGATATACATTCAATCACTTTTTAACTTTTTTATCAACTTTACTAAAAAATTATTGCAAACAAGACAAAATTATCAGAGCAAAATCCTAAACATTTCAATCAACTTGTAAATAGAATAACCATTTGAAATTTAAGCTGTGTACCTTTACATGGGATTTTCTTATTTCCTCTGGCACCAGATAGACTATAAGTATCATCAAAGGACCTCTATAATACCCATGAGAGGCCATAGATACTAGTTGAGATAAAAATAATTGCTGAAAAACCATGGAGGTATTGAATAGATGTCAGAAGAATGCTGCTAAAGAAGCTTTATTCTGTACTGAGGTTTGTGATTGATTTGAGTCTATGACAGTTTGATGATGGCAAGATGAGAAAATAACTCTAAATAAAACAGTATGTATATTCTCTCATTTAAAATGCCAACACAAAGCCACATTTAAGAAAAATGAATAAATTAATGTTTACTTTTCCACTAACACCATAATGGCATCCAAGAATGCTAGTTAATATTAATTGTCTACTACTCAGTATTTTTTCAGATAAGATGTTTATATAATACATATTTTATTGAAAGGCATATAGTAGAAGACAAGCCAAAACTCTATGCAGATTGTGTCACACTTCTGTCTAAACGATGGTAGATAATGAAAAATCAGAAAGATTCAACAAATTATTTTGAGTTCCAAGGTCAACAGAATCCTACAGAATCCAAAAAAACAAATAAGTTTTAAAAAGCAGTAGATAAGAGAATCGTACTTTACTCAAAGAAGTATAAATATTGGTCTTTTCAAACATTCAGTTAATTAGATGACACATCTCTAAATTGCTCAGAATATTCTGTTTTATGTCTTTTTCTAACTTAAATATTAATTTCAAACAAAGTCATCTGAGCAAAAGCAGAGTAATGTTAGATCAAATATAACTATACTTTAGAACCACGTCACCTCACATTAAAACTAAATGGTAGGCTAATCTTATATTTCCCTGATTTAACACTTAGTGACTAAAATAATTAAAACACTGATCATGGCTTATACAGAAATTATAATTTGACTCAAATAATAATGTCACCACTATTACTCCATCAGAACTAGCTATAAGCTAATACAGAGCATTCTGCTAAAAGTAATCAATTGCTTTGAAGGGAGTAACAAGGAATATGTCATTTTTTCTCATAGCATCAAACTTTGCAGCTTGTCAAATACGCATTCACTAAGTGTTTTTTTTTCTTAATGAGAGTGATCCGATTGTATAAAGATTTGCAATTTTCCATGTTTTCATCCATAAAAGTAAATAGATGTACAAGAATCTATAAGAAATATCCAACTTTTTCAATATTAATTAGAAAAGTAGATATCTACATTAAGAACAATATTTCATGACCTTGTCTTTAGACAGTATTTCTTCAGATTGCATGTCTGCATATCTAAAATTATATATTAATTACCTCAAAACAGAAAAAAATATATTAAACCATGAAGTTATTTGAAAATCATAAGAGATGTATATTGCATGGCACTGATTGTGGTAGAAATTTCCTGACAATGTATGTGCAGCAGAACCCTGTCATTGGATAGGGAAGAGGGACGCAGAGGTAGGAGTAAGGAAGAGGGAAAATAGAAGGAGAGAGAGAGAAGGAGGAAAAAGAGAAGCGATGGAGGCAGACATACATGTCTCTAGCAGTCTTGAGTAATTATTCATATCAAAAGTTTAGGTAATTAGGATAACAATTCTAATTGTGTGGGCATCTTGTACATTGAGTATTTGTTGATATATAAATCTATTTGGTTAATATTAAGCTTTAGAGTTTTGATTTACTGAGTTACTGGAAGGTGGGTCCTCCAACAACCAGGTGGTTATGGCTGCGAAGGAACTAGCAACCCCAGGGACAAGCAAACCAGAGCTGGAAACATAGTGACAGGTTGCTGTGGGAGTGAGCTAGAGAACAGTCTGGTGGAACCAGCTCTGAAGCTCCAGACCTGCTGGAAAACTTGCAGAAACAAATGAGCTTAGAGTGGGAACATGGTGGCCAGGCTGGGAGATAACTGGACTCATCTTTTTTTTCTAATACTTCCTTCAACAACTGATTTTGGTTTTAATTTTTTGTTTTTAATGTAACACTAGAAAGCATAGACAACATAAAAATATCAATAAATCATATTATAAAAATTAAAATGTTTTGTGTATAAAAACACTATCTGCAGTTAAAAAGCAAATCACATAATGCAAGAAATCACTTGCAAATTGTCCATATAATATGATATTAATATATTGATTATATTTAAAATCACCTACTAGGACAACAATTTCCTAACATGGCCAGGGTCTGAGATCTATCATCATACTAGTAAACAAAACAAAAGATAAAAGACAGAAAGGGAGTGATCTTTGGGAGGAGAGGAGGTAGAACAGAACTAGGAAGAGTAGAGGGATGGAAAACTATAATCAATATATATATTTTAAAAATCTATTTCCAGTAAAAGAAAAAAGGAAGAAATAAAAAGAAAAAAAAAACTGACACAAAACAAAAACTACCATAATTCAGCAACATCAAAGAAACAATATAATTAAATAATAAGGACTTGGATGGATTATTCCACCAAGAGAATATTGCAATGGCCAGGAAAGCAACAAAATATGCTCAAATGAATTTATCATTACGAAATGCAAATCAAAATCACAATAAGCCATTATTCCACACTCAAATTAATGGCTATACATAAATGGCATACATAAAGAAAAATCAGAACTTATAAGAGTATAATACAGGGAACAAGGATTCATCAGTTAATAATACTTTCTGCTCTTCTATATTGATTATTAGAATATATGCTGGTCTAGAACCTCAGCCCCAAGGGTTTCACCATCCTCTTCCGGTGTTTATGCTGACACACATATACTCACATGCACACATACACACACATACATATATGCACACACGTACACACAAACACATATATATGTATATATACATGTGTTCACACACATAAATTAGATTAATAAATATTTAAAGTGAATTTATTAAACATTATTTAACATCTTATTTATTTTTAGGTATATGATTGTTTTGAATACATGTATGTCTGTGCACCAAGTATGTGGCTGGTGTCCAAAAAGAAAATAAATGAGTGTTGGATGCCCCAGAACTGGATTTACAGATGGCTGTGTACTGCCATATTGGTGCTGGAGATTAGACCTGAGTTCTAATACCCAGTTCTTTTAATTGAAGAATCATCTTAACATATCAAATGAAACAGTTCACATAGAAAACAATAGTTCAGAAAATTTTGACTGTAGAACTACTGTACGACTCAGCAATTTTTCTCCTTGTTTCATTGTTTAAAAAAAAGAACACAGTGACCTACACACCTATTCTAAGAATTGTTTATAACAGCATTATTCACAATATTCAAAAGAAAGAAAATGTCAAATATCCATGTACATATTTAAGTACAAAATTCAGCATATTCTTGAACAATGTGGAAGTAGACATCCCCTCACAAAAATGTTCCCATACAAAATCTTTCTGAAAACATAAGTAAACTTTCTAATGACAGAGAACCTTGCCCACAATGTGATCTATCAAGTAATATGTTTTTAACATTCTATGAATAGCATCTAGTGAAAAATATATAAATATTTAGAAAGATAAATTCTTCAATATACAATTTATTAGAGGGAGAAATCACTCAAAGAAATGACTAACCTCTCTTTTGCTTTGAAGCAAAATATTTGAAATCACTGGGTTTACTACCACAGCAACAGGAAGTAATCATTGAGTTATTAATTGGGGATAGTATTACTAAAGCTGATTTTATATAGTTAAATTTTAATACAACCTCTTTATGTAAGTCTCTCTTGATGACCATGGTTTCACTTATATGAGATCCACAGAGTACTCAAACTCATAGATAAAATAGATGTAGATGCAAGGTGCTGTCAAGAAATGGAGAATATATAATATTTTCTAATATGTATGTATCTATATACTTATATAGATACATATACTAGAATATATATATATATATTCTAATAAATATTCTCTTAGATTTGTATGTATACACTTAAAAACATAAGTCTTTTACATTTTGTAATTTGATGATGGCAAATTATATATTATTAAGTGTACACATTGTATACATTCATGGTATATCTAAATTTTTTTACTTGATATTTGTAGGCTATATTTTTTATATTGTTTAAATTATTGCAAATCTGAATGTAAAGTATTATTCATTCCTAAACAAGAAAGAAATTCAAATAAGTAATGCAATATGGAATAGCTCTAAAATAGTATATAAAGTATTATCTAGATATATGAGGATACAAGTTGTACATGGTTCTATCTGAAAGAGATCCACAAAGTAGTTAAATTCATTGATAGAATAGAGGTGGGTGCAAGAGGCTATCAAGAATGAAATAGAGAATCATTTATTAATGGGCAAAAAGTTTAACTTTAGAGAACTTAAAAAGGCATGGGGTATAACAATAATGACTGTATTTAATGTCATTGAATTGTGAACTTAAAATAGCGAAAAATAAAATATTTATTTTGTCTACAATTAATTTTTTTGTCTTTTAATTTTTTTTACATTCAATATTTTATTCTCCGACCCGGGTCCACCCTCTAAAGGTTTCACATCCCATATGTCCTCCCCATCCCCTGTCTCCATGAGAATGTCCCCACCCTCCATCCCCCAGCCCCCACTCAACCAGATCCTTAAACTCTCTGGGGCCTCTAGACTTTTGACATTTACTTGCATCTTCTCTGACTAAACTCAGACTCGGTAGACCTCTGATGTATATGTGCTGGGGGCCTCATATCAGCTGGTATATGCTGCCAGGTTGGTGGTCCAATGTTTGAGAAATCTCGGGGATTCAGGTTAATTGAAACTGCTGGTCTTCCTACAGGGTCACCCTCCTCCTCAGCTTCTTTCAGCCTTTCCCTAATTCAAACACAGGGGTCAGCAGCTTCTGTCCATTGGTTGGGTGTAAATATCTGCATCTGACTCTTTCAGCTGCTTGTTGGGTCTTTCGGAGGGCAGTCATGATAGGCCACTTTTTTGTGAGCACTCTATAGCCTCAGTAATAGTGTCAGGCCTTTGGACCTCCCCTTGAGCTGGATCCCACTTTGGGCCTGTCACTGGACCTCCTTTTCTTCAGGATCCTCTACAGTTCCTTCCCTGCAGTTCTTTCAGACAGGAACAAATATGGGACAGAGTTTTGACGTGGGATGGCATTTAGCCTCCCTTACTTAGTGCAATGTCTTCCTGCTGGAGGTGAGCTGTATAAGTTCCCTCTCCCTACTGTCGGGCATATCATCTAAGGTCCCTCCCTTTGAGTCCTGGGGTCTCACACTTCCCAGGACTCTGGTGCATTCTGGAGGGTTCCCCAAACATCCTACCTCCGAAGGTTGCCTGTTTCTATTCTTTCTGCTGGCCCTTAGGTCTTCAGTCCTTTTCCCTCACCCAACACCAGATCAGGTTCCCCTCTCCCCTAAATGTTTATAGTATGTATTTTCTATAAAAGATGAAACATTTAAGGTATTGACAAATCTGCTAAAACATATATTTTAAATCTGTATTACTATTTGTTAGATCAAACTAGTACATTTCTCTTCACTGTAAAAAATAATCTGAAAGAAGAAACTTAAGAAGGAATTATTTTTTTTCTTTTTTTTATTGGATATTTTATTTACATTTCGTATGTTGTCCCCTTACCCCATCCCCCCCCACCTGGGAACCCCCTATCCCCTTACCCCTCCTCCTTCTTCTCTGTGGATGTAACCCCTACCTACCCCCCACTCCCACTTCCCCACCCTCAAAATTCCCACCCCCTGGGGCATCCAGGCTTCATGAGGTCAAGGATCTCATCTTCCACCTATGCCCAGCAGGGCCCTCCACTCTTACTATTCAGCTGAAGCCCTGGATCCCTCTCTAAGTGCTCCCAGGCTGGTGGTTTAGACCCTGGGAGCTGTGGTTGGTTGGTATTGCTGCTCTCCTCATGGTGCCACAAACACTTTCAGCTAAGAAGGAATTATTTTGATCCATGATTTGAAGGACCTATTCTATAATGAAAGGAAAGACATGCCAGTAAGGACTTGTGCAATTATTTGCTGCATGACACCAACAAGGAGGCAGAGAGTCTAAGACCAGAATTAGAGCTATGTAATAATTCATGTGATCTAACCTTACAACACTATTTATGCAAGCTAGGACCTATGACCCTAAGATCCATAACCTCTGAAAATAGCATTGCCAGATAGAGTCTAAGTATCCAAGTTCATGAACCTATGGGTTGGAATTTTACATTCAACCAATAACATTCCATTGTCTGTTAGAGACCCATTGCCAGCTTATAAAACATCCATTTACTTTAACTTCAAATTGCCAAGAGTCTTATACTTACAATCCTACTGAAAATTCTAGGTCAAAGTCTCTTCTGAAAATAAATGCAACTTCTTAAATGTGAGACTCTAAAATAAAATAAGGAAAAGAAGTTACAAACTTCTCATGCAAAGTGGCACAGGGTCAACATTCCCATTCCAAAAGTCAGGTCTTAAGATGGATCTGAACCATAAGGATTCAGTTTTACATTAAAGGAAGTTCTGACTAAAGCAAGATCAAAACACAATAAGTAAAACACCAAAACCTTTTGGGTTCTATGTTTACAGTCAAATGTATATGATAATTTAATCTGAATTTCAATGAGCTTGCATAGCCTCACCTTACAATATTTTGCCTGGATTACATCTCATGCTTCACTTTGACTCTTTCATATAAAACCTACTCAGTATATTTCATGCAACAAACTGAATATTGATATAGATTTTCTGGCCTCATTACCTATCTAAAAGAGCATATATATATATATATATATATATATATGTATATGTATATGTATATGTATATGTATATGTATATGTATATGTATATGTATATGTATATGTATATGTATATGTATATGTATATGTATATGTATATGCGTATCCCACAAATCACACACAGCAGATCTCAGATCAATTACCAGAGTGAAATGATGACCTGTAGAACAAGAAAATATTTCTAATAAGCAAATATCAGGAAGTGTTTAATATCTTCAATATATAAATGCCTTCAAAAGTTAAACACAAAAGGAGGAAATACATATGAGCAATAGACTTTTGAAAAATTGTTCAACATCCTTTGTCATTAAGGTAATGCTGATTAAAACTACAGTGAAATTCTATCTCTCCATAGTCAGAATGAATCTCACAAAACCAAACCACAACAAGCCAAACCAAACCAAACCAAACATCGTGGAAGGTTTGTGAAGAAGTTGAGCTGAATGGATGGGAAAGAAACAGTTACGCATTGTTGGTAGTGATGTAAAATGGCTAAGATATCTTGGTAATGTATTCTGTGGTTTCTTAAAAACTAAAAGTATGACCTAACTGTATAATTCCTTGATACTTACTCAAAGGATAGCAAGTAAGCATATGAGAAATACTTGAACATCTATATTTAACCCTTCGCTATTCATAATAGCAAAAAATTGGAAATAGTGTAGCTGTTCATCAACAGATGAATGGCTAAAGAAAGAGTGTTTAATAAACACGTGCAATTACATTCATCCATAAGAAAAGTTATGACATTTCCAGGAAGTTATTATATTAAGCAAAAGAAGTCAGATTCCAAAACACAAATTCCTTTTATTTCTTCTCTAATCCAAACCTATATTTAAGTTTCTGCTTATGCGAAGACATTAAGTTATTTAAAGTCTTGATGAGGATGAGATATGCAGGGACTCAAAAAGAATTTTTGATAGTATATTTATATTTCTCTACATCTGTATACCTCATAACAATACCCTGATTAATGGATGGCATTCTTCGTAGCCTGTCATGCTGAGCTAATCATTTGGAGGAAATTAAATTATAAGATCATCTTTTGATGACTTTCCCCATTGTTGATGGCTTTCCTTTACAATGGTGTGCTCAATCAGTTTGATTCTAACCTTACAAAATTATTAGTAAATGCTTGCTTTTTCCTTCTCTTTTTTTCTGATTCCATCTAAGAATGAGAATACACAATACATTGTTGCACATTAATAAAATTTCTTTTTGTATTTTAGGGTACTTTGCAGGTTCTGAAATTACATAAAGCCTTTTATTTTAGAGGTACTTTCCAGGTTCTAACATTTAAAATGAAGATCAATATTTGTCATGGTTGTTAGGGAATCTGAAAGAGAGCAGACTAAACCTTCAATGAGCAAGTTTTATGAGAATCTGCAAGGGATAAATAATGCTTTATTATTTTTTAGTATTGTTCTCTAGCTTTAGTAAGACAGGATCTTATTCTATAGCTCAGGCTAATTAAGAACTAAGTAGATATTTCTGGTTGGAAATGAATTCATGGAAATCTTTCTGCTTAGCCTACCAAGAGTTGGGATTGCAGTTGTGAGGCACTACACACAACTTGTTATTGCTGTTCTAATTAAATATTATGAAAAATAATATCAAAAACACAAAAGACTCAACAGCCATTGTATTCCCTTTTAATCTGGGCCATTACCTACGTTCTTATTGTGGTTACAAATATTTCAAATGGATAAAGACAGCTCATTTAAAAAATTGTATACCGCCTTAATAATACCCTTATCACCTCTGCTCCCTTATTACAACATTTTCTACTTAAGTATTTATATTCTAAATTGTAATTAATTTTCTACTGTAATTTTTTCACTAGTTTAAAAAAAAGATTCTCATTTTTAACAAAAGATCCATTAAAATTTGTGTATTTATATGAATATATACATACCTAAATAACAAAATTTATCACAGAAACATAATGAATGCATGCCTTATGCATGTGTCTTTTATATCCTATGTCATATGTTATATACTTTGTATGCATATACATCTTACATATCTATAAAATATGCACATCTATTACAGATATATCCAAAAATTAAACCTGTTATTCCATTTCTGGAAAACTAAAGTTTTAAGAAGTATAACAGAAGGACCTATGTCCGATTTTAAACATTATTATTTTTATAAAATACTAAGCCGCATGTTAATCAATCCTATGCTTTACAATATATTCAGTGTTATAAATAAAATAATAGAATGAGCAAAATCAAAGTTTGGAGAGAAAACTCAAGTTTATAGAAAACATCTTACTCTCTTAAAAAGTAGAATGAAATGTGAATATTAGAACATAAAATGATGCGACATTGGCAAGGCTTTCTCCAGTAAGGCATATCTTCCTCCATTTTGTTCATTGATTCCCATACACATAACTTATTTCCACAGTTAGAATTTCTCATGACTCACCTGCTGCTAGGCACGGTCTCTAATGCAGTTTTCTGTGGCATCCTCCAGCCTAGACAAGCACAGTTTACTTTGATGTTGAAAGGTGAAGGGCAAATCTCAGAAGGTTCCCACATGAATTTCTCTGACAGGTCATTTTAACTCAGTAGTTTGTTGCTCCTGACAACACAAATAATGTGGATAAATTAAACCAAATTTTCAGCAACAAATTTCAAAGAAAACATACTTTGAGCCTTTCTTCAAAAAACTTACAGGGTTAACTGTACAGTTTTTCATGATCTGATTACTTTTCCATTAAAACATTGTAATGAGATACCTGGTATTGTTTTTATTGCAAAATGAATCCTGGCACCTCAAGTCTCTGCAGGACCAGGCACATCCTCTCCAGATGGCACCAATCAAGGCAGCCCAGTTAGGAGAACAGGATACACGGGCAAGCAATCAGAAACAAAGTCAGGATAAGCCAGGCTCCAGTTGTTAGGGGACATTCGTGAAGACCAAAATACACATCTGCTACATGTGTGCGTGGGCAGGAGGCTAGATCCTATCTTTGTATATTCTTTGGTTGGTGGTTTAGTCTCGTGGAGGGCCCAGAGGTCCACATTAACTGACTCTGTTGGTCTTCCTGTGGATTCCCTATCCCCTATCCTGGTTTCTTCAATCATTTCTCCAACTCTTCCACATGTGTGGCCTAAGTGAGAGATGTGCCTAGTCCAGCAGTGACTTGAGGTTACAGAGCAGTTTGCTACCCGGGGGTCGGGGGGGACTTCCCTCTTCTCAGAGATAAAGAGGAATGGTGGTGGACTGAGCGGCCATTATAAGGTTGAACTGGGAGGGGGGCTTCAATAGAGATAGAAAATGAGTAATTAAATAAATTAATGAAAAATTGTAATGAAAAGTAAAAGCTACATCTTATGCATTTAAAACACAGGCTTTATGTATTTAGAACTCATGGGATGATAAAATATTCACAGGTCAAATAGGAAAGGAAAAGGTTTCAAATTTTCATATCTTTTACATGAAATTATTTTCTGTACAGTTTTTTCTTCTGTATAATATCCTCCACTTGTTCTAAATATCCTAGTTTTATACTCAGGACCTCTATATAATCATATTCTGCCAATACAAACTCAAAATTTTATGGGTCATGTTGTATGCATATGACATATTCTTCTGCCTCACAAGTTCATAGGCTTGTTATATAATTAAAGTAATAAATTGTATTGCTTCCCAATGCAAAAGAAAACTCCCATGCCTCATTGTATGTATTATGCTGATTAAACTTGTGTGATAAGGAAGAGACTGTATAAGTTAATATCCTAGCAGTGTCAACTTGAATGATTTTTATGAATTACGAATTTAAATGAACATGGTATTGCTTGAACTATTGGCAAGAACAAAATTGGGCCAATTACTGAAGAAAACCAGTGTTTGTGTTTCCCCAAATTTCTATCATTAAGAAGGAAAACTAATTGCTTTTAAGTTAAACTGACAGTTTTAAGTGGGGTAGTCAAAAATAAAATTTTCTTATGTGTTTTCTTGGCATATATGATAATTTAATTGATTCATGTTTTATAATGTATAACAGAGCTAGTATACAAACTATTATTTATCAATAAATATGAAATATAACTAATTATGAGTCGCTATAAAGAGGAATGTGTAATTTTGGGGGGGAACTTATGACCACTGCACTTTGTCAAAATGAGTAGAGAAAACTTAAGATATTATTATATTGCTCTCTAATCCTGGGGCTTATGTCAAAAAGGAAATTGCAGACTAGAGGTGCTTATAAGCCAAATTATGTTATCTTATGTCACAAGGGAAACATTAATAACTGAAATATTCAGATTAATTCCACCGTTAATTTAAATGTTTATCTGCCATTTACAAAAATATTAAACTACATCTAAAGCATGTTAATTTTAAATATAAATGTAATAGTAGAGAAGACATTTAGATTTAAGTTTTTAGAATTGATTACACATTCACTCATTTAATCTAAAAATACATTACATTTGGAACATTATTTTTACTACATATGCTTTGCATAGGAGGGAGGTTGAATTGTGAAAAGACATAAACTTTGTTCTAAGAGAGGTTAGAGATTAGAACTTTGGGAGTTGAACTTTTTTTCACTCTTTAGTGCTCCTTCCAGTATCTTAGGATCAACTGCCTCTAAATAAAAATGTAAGCCTCGTGAAGCAGAAGAGAAAACAAGCAAATCAGGTGTAGAAATTTTGATAAAGACTCAGAAAGGAGTCTCTGTAGATTCAAATGTTAGGTGTTTGTACTCCAGAAAAACTAAAGTCACTTTGGACAGTGAACCTAAGCCAAGACTAACTCGAGGTACCAAGAAAGACACAAAAACTCTGAAGAATGATGAAGAGATTTTATACACCAAAATGTTAAGAACAAGATGTCACCAGAAAAGTTAAACTATGTTGCAAAGACATTAAAGAAGGAAAAACAAATTTGGCTTAGTGACAAATTCCAATGTGATTTTCACCTCCAGTGTAAAGGTGAACTGTAAATAATACTGCCCGTGTTTAAGGAAGAAAGCTTTGAGCTTTCCTTGTTATACTCTCTTCAAGCTCCAATGGAGATCATGAAGGAGAACACTAGGGGGTCTCAGAGCAATAACAGCTTAGTGTTTGGGGTGAGCAGACAGAAAGGTGGCCCTCTGTCCTACCCAATAAAGCTCTGTGAAATTAAAAAAAAATGTGAGATCACACTGGGAATGAAATTTTTCAATAATACTAACATCTGTGTCCCTAGAAATATATTACGGAATAGAGCAATTCAGATAATATGAAGAAAAAGTAATTAAATGTAGGCTTTATTTTTTCCTTATTTCCATAGCAGTATGAAGTGATATAATCATAAATTAAACAAAATTGCATTTGCATCTTTCCTTCACCACTTGTTTTGATATATGGTTTAGTGGAAAGAGATGTTCTGTGCAGACATACAGAAATAGATACACAGTTAGCAATGTTAGTAATGTTAGTAATAGGTTTTATGGCTGGTGTAGAATTATATTAGCTTTGTAAATATTTTAACAAGTTTCCTTCAACATAAAATAGTATATGTGTGTAAGAGCATCAGTGTATATGTATCCCACTAAAGCCATTAAAACAGCTCAAATGATGACCACATTAATAACCTCAAAATGCATCTCATATCTGTTACTCAGTATTTGACACCATAGCTTCCTCATGATTAAAATTGATAAGCATGAATGCAACACCATATAGCAAATTATGACAAAATATAAGTGAATAATATGGTATGTAGTAGAAGATGGGATGTTTTTCCTCATGTTCCATTTAATGAGAATCTCTGAATAATCATTTTGAGAGTAACTATGACTTTGATTGACTCTTATACAATAATTCAGTATCATCTTTTACTTATCACAGATACATAAAAGAATAAAACTAACATTCAATGAAAGTTTGACGAGCTTCTTAGAGAAGAAAGGGAAAAAGTTAGATGTTTGAACTGTACAGAAACTAGATGGTATATACAGGCACAAGCCCTGATACTGAATGGCAGATGTACACTTCCCTTTGTAAATTTAAAAGAGAAAGGCACATCCATTCTTTCAAAGTAATTACCTAAAGAGTGTCTGACCTTTCACCCACAACTGGAGTTGAGGAATGGGAATTTGAAAGGTCATGTGCAAAGAAATCAAAATTTGACGGGCACACAAGGGTATAGTGGGGTCCTGTCCAGGGGAATTTGTGTTTATATGAATTTAGGATCTAGTTGTAGAAAAGCATAATTCCCAAATTATTTCTTTATACTAAAAGACATGAAGCAGTGATAATACTCATACATAACTGTGTGACCATATGGAACGTTCCAAGATTCTGAAAAAACATTCATGTTTGATTCATTTATATTTAAAAGATAAATGATAATTATTCATCTCCACTGAGCAATGCTAGAAGTCATGCTATTTTTAGGTTAGAGAGGCAGAGAGTTTGTTAAATGTTTGTTTCTGAGCTCTGTTAGAGACTTAATAGAACTAAAATAAGAATGTGCCATTTTAAAAGCTGAGGAAATATTGTCTATACACATATGTTTTAAGATCATGTTGTCTGCAGTTTATATATTTTTTACAGTTTGAAATTTATGGCAACTTAATAGATGTCCATTTTTAAACACTTAATGTTATATGACTAAAATGTATTGAATAAGAATCTTGTCAATATCAAACAGCTAACCAACTTCAGATAAATTTCCAAATGTGGGATTTATTCACTGTACTTTAATATATCTAAATTTTGTAATCTGTTAGTTTTTGTCCTATGGAAAGTAGTACTGATTGGTCAAGGTTGAAAAGTAGTAGTGCATCTATAAAAATTCTAGAAACACAGAAAAATGTCCTTAGGAAAATTCCTCCAAAGAACATAAGGAATTATTTGGGAAATTTATTCTTTGCGTGTTTATACTTTGTTAGCTAGATATAGACTCTTAGTAGGAAGTTCACCATTGTCTGGTTGTAAAGTATCAAATCAACTTTTCCTGGGTTTGATGACATATAATGCAATAAACTCCAATTTTACACGTTTAGTCATAGAAAATTTACATCTGTTTGCCAGAGGGCTATAATATGTATACTTCCTTCTCTTTTTCATATTACAGAGCACTCTTTTGCATATCATACATGTTCTCTATAAACTTGATTTCATAATAGAAAAAGTAATGACAGACATTGTTCTGGGAACAACATGCTTTCTTCTTCAGCTCCTCCTGAGCTCTAAAATATGTGCTACCCTTCCTATAGTCTCTTAAGCAGATACGTAGCTTTCCCCAAGGAACTTAAAAAGCATCAGGGGAGTAAGTTATTTTCAGCTTCTCTGAAGGCATGTGTCCTCAGTAATGCTGCAAATGAACATCCAGCAGGCTGAGAAACAAGCAGCAAACCAGACAAACTGGACTCAAAAAATAATGAAAATTTTCCAGGAAAAATGTATCTCTGGTATTTAGTAGTAACCTCCAGATATCAGTACAATTTACAATGCTAATGTCATATTTTTAGTTTAGAATATGGCATTTTCTCTAACACTGCATTATATTAAGTAAGTATCTAAGTTATAACAATCAAGATATAAGGATTTCATGTAGAGAGAGTACATAGAACTCTCGAAATATAAACAAGCACTAGTAACAATGTTTTGCAATTGAAAGATTAAAAGTATTGCCACTGTGCATGTTTACACTTCCTTTTTTGTGCCTGTGCTGTATGAGTTCATATAATTTCCTGATTTATAGATACTGAATGTTTCTCTCCAGTCAAAAATTCAGAAATTTTGTGAGTTATTTTCAGTTTTAGCAAGTCTTTCAGCTTTGATTTTTTTTTTTTTGCTTCTCTCCTATATTGTAATTACCAAATACGACTGCAAGAATATTTCCTACACATTTGAAATACATCTTTCTATAATGGCACAACTTCCTTTAAAATACATGAAATCATACTCCTTCTCCAGTTAATCTGGTTGGATTTATGTCTTGTTTGCAACTGAGGGAGTCAAGAAAATCATGCTGCTTTATTTTTAAATCTGTTTTGTGAAAGAGATCATTGTTTCTGTCTTTTCATTAGCACCTTTCCCCTATGCCTCATTAGGAATTCAAGCATGTCTGGAGGCTGCAATTATGTAAAGAAGATGAGTCATGAGAGTGATTGTGTTCTGTCCGTTTAAAACTTTAGTCTTAAAGTCTTCCTAAATTAAACAGGACATTCTTGTTAATGTAATTGTGTTCAGAATGATGTAGTAGAGACCAAATGGCATGCTGGCACCAGGTGAGAAACCATCTCATATCTCATAGAAACATCCTCTGTTTGTCAATTCCTCCCAGGGATTCAAATTGTGTGTGTGTGTGAGGGGTGTATTTAATTATTTTATGTATTTATATCTCAAATATTGTCTCCCCCATCTCCCAGCACTTATGTAGCAGAGGGCTGCAATGTCTGACTTCAAGTTTCAGATTCTTAATGGGTTCTATCTGCACTGTGTCAAAAGCAAATATTGTGTATTGCAAGTATTTTAAATTTCTAATCCACAAAATCTAAAAGCAAATGAAAAAATAGTATTTGTTTTCTAAATCAACACTAACTTTGTAATATTGTGCACATTTTTAAAGCAGACACAATACATAGGGTGTACAGTGAGTTTATTTATAGGAAATCACCTAAGATGCAAGTGTGCTTCTTTTGTCTGAACATATTTCTGGTTTTATATGTTATACCTCAAAGTAAACTACCATCATAAAACTCCACTTCCACAGAAACCACTGAAACTCAAGTCTTTTTTAAAACTGATATATATGTGCACGTCTGTGTGGAAGTGTAGTCTGTTTTCTCTTGAGCTAGAATCTTACTCTAAAGTTCAGAATTGTTAAACTACTTGCATAATCTTTTCCTGAATATGAACTGTCCTTTCCTGTCTCTTTTGATTAATTTTGGTTGAAAGTCTATTTATTAGATATCAGAAAGTAAAAGATACATGACTTGTGAGCAACGTATTTCTATACTTCCTGACTAAAAATGTAGCCTGCCTCAACACCCCCAGCAACATGCCTGATCTTTTATCAGTTAAGCAGGTATGGGCTTGCTTAGTGCTGGATGGGTAAGAGGATAATTTTTATTGGTAATATTTTGTCTGATTCATGTTTCAAATATTTAATTTCCAGCTTTCAAAACCAATAGCTTTCCATATATCATGTTTCATTTATCCCAATTCTAGCCTCATATAATATAGATATCAGTGAGCTTCATTTCATGGAAAGAACTAAAATTGTAGTTGTGTTGTCATTAGTCACTATCTCTATAGAATTAAACAAACACTCACAAAAATAGATCCAGAATACAGAGTTATACATACCACAAAATGCCTTCACGTTTGGTCTTTTTCCTTTAGAAAAGATGGCATAAGATGCATAGAAAGTAGGATCCTACATCTATTTTTGCTACAGAACTGACAAAGGCAAGATGCAGGAACCTTTAAGCAAACTATTTTATGGATCAAATTTAACAAGATTTTTCAGCTTCAATCATCTTTGAAAAAATCTTGAGCATGACATACTGCTCACATGTAAATACATTCACAATTTTACAGAATTCCTCATCCATAAGCAAGTTTTGGAATTTTAGATAGATAGAGAGATAGATAGATAGATAGATAGATAGATAGATAGAGATAGATAGATAGATAGGTGATAGAGAGATAGACAGATATATGCATACATATATAAGTACATAGATACATAGATATAGATATATAGATATAAATTATATATATTATATAAAAAATATATATATATATTCCACTGTCATCTGTCATCTGAAAAAGATGTCAAACTATATTCTACATCATTATCTATTGGTATCAATTTGATGCCTGTCAAGAACCTGAAGACACTTAATTTCGTTGTTCTTTGGTTCTTTTGAGATTATACTTTAATTTCAACATTTATCACTTCCTTTTTCACCTTTCAAACCCTCCCAGCTATCCTTCTTTTCTCTCTTCTAAGTACATGGCCTCTCTTTTTGTTGCTATTGCCTGCATAAGTGTATTTATATATACATGTATATGCCTAAATATAATCAGATGAATACAAAAAGTGTTATTTGTGTGTATATTTTCAAATTGAGATAACTATTTGGCATTGGATTACCAATTGGTATGCCCTTCTCTGGAAGGACCTCTTTTCCTGTCCCTCTAGAGTACTTGTTTACTATAGTACTTTATGTAAGGTTAAGGGAGGACGCATGTGCTTTTTTTCCAGTCTAATTTTGTAAGTTCATGAGCATCAACCACACTCATCTCATATTTTGACAGGATCTTGTTGATAAAATATATAACTATAGGTTCTTTCCAAAGAACAATCTATAAACATCTGTTTTCACACCCACAGATAAATGTAGTTTCATCAAGGAAACTTCCCTTTGCACGAGAAAGGGAGAACTACATAAAACTACAACCAATCTAAATGCAGACTTTTTTAGCCCAATCGCAATGGACACATCTAAAAAACACTTCCCTTGCCTTAAGGTTTATGGAACATTATAGAAAAGATGACCAGAAACATTTGAAGATCCAGAGGAAATTGAGTTTGCTGTGAGAATATATCTCCTAGTAACATGAGAGATACATCTTAAGCGTTAAAGCAATCCTATGTGACATTTATATACATACATATTCCAGGCATTGTTGATTAACACTCCTATAGAATAATGAAGACAGAGTGTTAATAGAGGTTAATTGAAAAAAAATCTTAAAGACTGGACAAGTCTCATAGTCTTAGGTGGGCATCCATCATGGGTTGAAGTCAATAATAATTTACAATATTTGTATTTCATAGAAGTTTCCTAAATTTCAAAAGCTTAGAAAAAAACCTCACAGTAACAAGGTTGTTATGAGTTGGATGATCGTGATATATTATTTTTCTGAATTTTTATGTATTATAAGAATAAACTACTTTTTAAGTGAAGATCACATATAGGTCTAAATAAGACCAGTAGTACTAAGAAAAGTCACATCTTAACAAGTTACTAGATTTGTTCTTGGATAAAACTAGAAAGAAAGGATCTTCAAGCCACAGGACATGATTTTGTGAAAGGCTAATCTCTGTTTCCATGGCAACCTGGATGTCCTGACTTTCCTGAGATGCAGCATCAAGTAAAATCTATCAAATCCCTGCTGGAAAAATGTTTTAATCCTTCAAATGGCCCTGTAGTACTAGTACAGTCAATATGTCAAGCTCCTCTGGGGAGACATGAGACTCATATCTTTATTTAATATAAAGATAGTTGTAAAGTAAGACATATTTTTGATTTAAGGGTCTTGGCAATGCAGTGGCTACAGATACTTTACCTCAGTCTAATACCATCCATCTATTGGACTTTGTACAATTTATCTGATCTCTGTAAATTTTTCCTGTAACAATGATTGTTTTAATGATTCAGAGTTGGTACTGTCAAATAACCAAGAGTTAAATAACAAATACTGTGGACATTACTATGGGACATAATTATTTTGCAGTTTTCATTTATTAAATGGTTGTTAGCTACCAACATTGTGTCAATAGTATTCTACGAATTTAAGGTGCATTAGAAGAGAAAAGATAGAAATATAAAAATGCTTACCAGTTTGTAGAGTGAAAACATAATCAAGACAAAAATTGAAAAAATGGAAATATCATTATGGAAAGCTGACTTTTCACTTCAAATACATGAAAGAAGAGAGCTAGGAGCCACATAGTTATCCAGTTAAAGGGTATTTCTCATAAAATGAGTGGCTAAAGAAATTCCTTATCTATCCTGGAAAGCTATTCCATTGAGTACTCTTTGTCTTTTGTAATGAAACACCATGAAAAGCAACATATGGCAAAAAAGAGTTAATTGTGCCTATGATTCCATATGAATAAGAGTCCATTATATTGGGGAGGTGTGGCAACAAGTAGCAGCCATGGTGGCAGGTAGCTGAAAAATTACATCTTTAACCTAAGGCATGAAGCAGAGGGTGAACTTTGAGAAACACAATGCTTCAACTTTTCAAAGTATGTTTCCAGCAATGTACTTCCTCTAGCAAGACTATATTTTCCAAAACCTTTCCAAAGACTGAAAGAAACAAGGAGAAAATGTCTCCAAATTACTGAGCATATAGGGGAAATTTGTTATACAAAATATTACAGATCTTTTACTAGTGACAGATACAAACAGACAGTAAGGAGAATGTATACCTCAATTTCAAGGACAAATATATCAGAGAGAAGCTTACCTAGGGTATAGATGTGGAGATGCTAAGAAGTTGTCCTGTCTTTGGCCAGCATCTTTTGATGGGATATATGGTGGGATGTTTAGAGAATACCTAAACCACGAAGTGTCTAAAACTAATGTTTTCTGCTAATTTGAATCCATATAAAAGCTTAAGACCAGAAATATAATTAGTCATAATTGTCAGTTTCATTGGATTGAAAGGAGACTAGCAAACCTATTTTAGAGTTTGTATAAGAATGTTTCAAGAGATAAGGCAATGAGGGATCTGGCCTAATCAATAGATTAACCTCTCATTTATGGGTTCATAATATGCAGTATTATTTGAAAGTAGTCAAAGTGAGAATTAAGGCCTAGTTGGAGGAAATGAATCAGTGGAGAAATGCTCGTGGTAACTATGTCTTACTCTGGCTCCATCTGAAGTATATTTCTCTACTTGATGTCTGATATTGTGAACTACTCTACAATACTTTCTCCAGAATGGCAGACTGAACCCTCTGCTACTGTGTCAAAAGTTATATGCTCCTTCATCTGTTTTTGATAGGTATTCTATCACAAGACAATAAATTGTATCCTTAATTACCTCCTTGTAGGAGTTGAGGAAAACCTGAGTGATGGGCATGGCCTGATCAAAGAGCAGTACCTCAGATCGATGGAACTGCCATTGTCTTCTTGCAGGGTGAAGCTACACAAAGATAGCAGGCATTCCTTTGGTTCATGTTCAAATGGTGTCATACTGTAAAAACTAGCAAGTGTAGCTTCACCATCCCAGATATTAATAGCTTGAGACACCTTGCCTACACATAACTGCTACTAAGACTATTTAAGTCTTATCCACTGTACTGTGAATAACAAAACATGATGAGTTTGCCAGATGCTGGTTAGTTAGTATGGCTCTAAGAGAGCATGAATATCATACCTCTTCCTAGCTTTGCTATGCATGTGTCTGTATGTCTACCATGTCTTTATTCCCTTGTGACCCCTAGTTTGGTTTCCAAGACCTAGATATGCAGGTCTTAATACCTTTTATTAAGAGTTTAACTTGTATTTGTATTATTTGATATGAATAAATAAAAATATAGATATACCTATGTTCATTTTGTCTTTCTAACACCAAGTATTTACTGACACCAGTAAGCTCAACACAGAAAGGTTATTAAAGCATGAAAAAAGGTTTAGATACATATCAAAGAGTGCTATCAAGAACAAGGACCTGAGAAAATTCCTGTGTGGTAGATTTCTGGCAGATCAATGCTGACTCATTTATTTATTTATTTATTTATTTATTTACCCATTCTCGTTTCATCTGCCTTTATTATATCCCTTCTCGGGGGCATCAATGCTCCACAGGATCAAGTGCCTCCCTTCCCACTGACACCAGATGAGGTAGGCCTCTCCTACATATAAAGCAGAAGCCACGAACCAGCCCATGGTTGGTAGTTTATTCCTGAGAGCTCTTAAGGGTCGTGTTTGTTGATACTGTTCTTCTTCCTATGAGATTGCAATCCCCTTCAGCTCCATAAGCCCTTCTCCTAACTATTCCATTGGGGTCTGCAGGCATAGTCCAATGGTTAGTTGTGAATATCTGCATCTGTCTTAGTTAGGTGCTGGCAAAAATTTCTCAGAGTGCAGCCATACCAAGGCTCCTGTCTGCAAGCACATCTTAGTACCAGCAATGGTGTACAGGTTTGGTGTCAGCAGATGAAATGCATCACACAGCGGGGCAGTCTCTGGATGGTCTTTCCTTCAACCTCTTCTCCATTTTTTGTCACTGCATTTCCTTCAGACAAGCAGAATTCTGAGTTAAAATTATTTAGTTGGGTTGGTAGCCCCATTTCTCCACTGGGAGCCATATCTATTTAATGAAGGTGGTCTTTTCAGGTTCTATCTCCCTGTTATTGGATATTTTTAATTCCTGTCTTTTTTTGTTGGTGATGGTGGTGGTGGTGGTGTATGGTGGTGGTAATGGTATGTATGTTTACCTTCATCTTAGCACCTTATGAATCTTTTGTCAAAATTAGACACATGCTGTGTCACAGAGCATGCCTCAACAGATACAGAAAATAGAAATAACCCCCTGTATTCTATCAGACCACTACAGATTAAATCTGATTTCCACATGAGAATCAACAGAAATCCATCCGTTAAATAAAAAATTGGAAAGAACAAATAACATATGATTATCTCATTACATGCTGAAAAAGCCTTTGACACAATCCAAAACTCCTACATGATAAAAGCCTTTAAGAGATATGGGATATAAGGTACATACTTCAATTCAAACAAAGGAAATTTACAAGTTTATAGCCAATATCAAATAAAATCAAAATTAAGCCATGGTCATCAACTCTTCCCATTATCTATTTAATGTAGTACTTGTTTTAGCTAGAGCAATAAAACAAAAGAAAAAGATCACAGGGACACAAATTGTAAAGGAAGAAGTTAAACTACTGCTATTGCAGAAAATATCATAGTGTTCATAAACAACAACCAAAAATGTATCAGGTAACACCTTCAGCTCATAAACACCTTCAGGAAAGTGACTGGTTACAAGATCAACTAAAAATATTGCAATGCTACAAGAAAATGATTCTTTATTTTGCTTAGTTATCATTACTTCAAAGTTAAGTATTCACTTGTGATTTAGGTCTAAATTATTAGATTGTATTAAGTATAGGACATAGAATTTTCAACAAAGAAGAGATCTGATATTTTATTCTCATATGAGTATGTACCAGAGACTCTTCAATTGTCCTTCCAATACAAATGAATATGTTATTTCTCCAAATGTCAGGTAGGCAATTTATGCTTCAATGTGCTCCTAATTAGGGTCACTTTTTACACTAGCTGCCAGTCATGACATTAAGAACTGTAGTCAGAAGAGAGTTGGATGGAAGTATACATAATGTATAAACTTATTAAACATGCATATAATTACTACCATACTTAGAATTATTAGTAAAACTTGAACAGGTCATAGTTCTACTGTATTAATAAAATAAATGACTTGTCTGTGAAACTTGTGAATTATTTTCCCAAATTTTAAGCTGTAACTTGCTAGTGGAGTTGGATTTAAGTATAGGAATTCTTTATAAAGTTAGGTATGAAAATCAAAATGTTTACTATACAGTTAGAGCAGGAAAAAGTCTCTCTCATCCAAGGACTTCACAGAAGACATTCCTGATAATTCCTTGCAAAGAAAACAGTAAATGATAAAATTTAGCAAGCACAGAAAGAATTCTTGTTGTTTAGCCAGTCACCACAAACTTATGGTTCAATCTACCAGATAAGCAATCTGACAGGTAGCCAAGATTCAGGCTAAAAACTAGAGAGAAGGGATCTATTCCTGTAGCAAGGAATATACAAGGCAGAAAACTATATGTTTATAACAGTATTGGAACACCATAATGTAGTAACTAAAGTAATGTTTGACTTCCTTAAAATTTCATCTCCATAATTAAAAGTGATACTATGTTCAGAGTGTAATCTTGCTTAATTTTTAGTGGTTAACAATATTTTAAAATGGCACATTTTATCCATTTATTCTAAGTTAATAGAAAAATAAAGTCCAGAAGGATTTGTGGGTGGGCATATAAAAGTTAGAAATAGCCTTGCAAAGGCAAGACGTGTTTTAAGGGTGTTTTGTTTTGTTTTGTTTCTTTTGTTTTGTTTGAGGGGGAAGGGGGAAGGATAAAGTTCTATATTTTCAGTTTGAAAAAAATGCTTTGTCTTAACAAACATGAAAAGTCTTGAAAGAAAAGTTTTGAGACATATTAGATCAGTATAGTGTATAAGATCTTTTGTCCCAGCATAAGTCAAGAACTCACCTAATCTTACCAAGGAGATACAAGTGTTTGCATCTGAGCCTTCTTGTTTCAAATTCCACTTCTTTGATTCTCGGATTAGTGTACCCTCAATGAAACCTGTTATCACTAGGTTGAGGAAGAGAGAGTTGGATCACAGTTGCTTAACTGAGAGTCTGGTTATAGGGGGAAAAATGTTCCTTTAATTTGAAAGAAACTATATTGATAATTCCTCCCAAATTTGTAAAATCAAAGCGAAGTCCACTTTAATGAATATTATGACATATATAGTCTTCAAAGGAAGAGTCTACATTAACTTTGCTTGAGGAAATAGGATAAAGTTTCTGAGGGAAAATGTACAGATTTAAGAAGTATAACAAAGATGATCATGGTAATAAGCACCTATAATTCCAACGTTTGAGATGCAAGATCAGAAGAGTAAGGAATTTGATGCCATTCCTAAATAAGTACCATTTGTAAATCTATCCTGGGATGCATGAAATACTATCTCATAACAAACAAACACACCAATAGAAACAGAAATTAAACTTACCCCACAATCAACAAATTGATGATCTGGATATAGAAGTACCTAGAGTTAGGCTAAGCCTGCTGAGGCTGTGAAGTAGAATTATTGGGAACACACCATCACTTATACAGAGATGGCCAATGAGAAAGAGCATTGTGTGAGCAAGAGAAATAATTACAGGCATGTTCGTGGATATTGGTTATAGTAGTCTGCTCACATACACTTATATCTGGTCATAGAAAATGACTGTACATGCAATGTAGTGATGTCTTTGATAGTTCCTAACATTAATCCTACTTATGAGAACAAGTACCACAATATTTTGATATTTTTTAGTTCTACCTTCTTTATTCATAGGAAAGTGAGATTTAAAAAGAACAATTTTGGTCAATGCTTTACTGGCATTTAAAGTTCAGTATTTTCTGTATATTTTCTCATTATGATCCTAAATCATATAGGAAAGCCCAGGTTCATTTATAAGTATTTTAACTTATAAATATGTTTTATAAAAGCACTTTATACATAATTAATGTTTCCTCTGCTGTCATGGAGATTATATCAATTAGCATATTGTTAAAAGTAATGCGTTGCCTCTGGTTGATACAAAGGAGACCCAGATTTCCAAATTAGTATATTTGAAAGATAATAGAACAGCTCAATTTTAAAAAATGAAATGATGGTATATGAAAATTGCCAGGTAAGTTAATATTTATAATGAATTAATTCTTGAGTAATACAATGTTAAATAAAGAGATTCATTCTGAAACATTATTATTCATTATTAATTTTCTATTTAATAGTTGATTTTTACACTGAAGAATGGAGAATAAAAATGTGTTATTAGTAATTTTAGACCTAGTTTTGGTTACCTGTATATGATGATATGATATTTTTTCCAGAAACAATATGTTCATACACATGATAAGTTGTCACAAAAAATATTCTTTCCAAGATATGTTTTATCAGTGTGTCCAAACTATCCCTCCATTTTCACTGTTAGATTTTAAAGTACCTAGATTCTGAAAAGAAAATGTTATGGAAATTCTCCAAACTCCTCTATCCCATCAGCTGTAGCTTTCACTTCATTCTCCTGCCCCCCTCACTCTCTCTCCTGTCTTTCCCCATACCTGTTCCTGAACCACCCATTCTCATCCCCATTTTTTCTCAGATCCACATTCCTCCCATCATCTACCTCTTACAGACTTTTATTTCCCCCTTCAGTAAGATTCAAGCATCTTCACTTGTGTCATTTTAGCTTATTTGGATTAGTGGAGTATAACATGGGTATTCTATGGGCAATATATACTTATAAGTTGGTACATACTACACGTATCTTTTTGTGGCTGGGTTACCTAACTCAGGATGGTATTTTTCTAGTTCCACCCATTTGCGTACAAATTCATGATGTCCATATTTTAAAGGCTGAATGCTAGTCCAATGTGTAAATGAACTACATTTTTTGTGTGTCTATACTTTATATGAGGGACATCTAAGTTGTTTTCAGTTTCTTGCTATCACGAGTAAAGCTGCTATGAACATATTATGGAAGGCAAAATTTCAAAGATATCCCGACCAAAATTGTTATCCTCTGATTATTCACTCATATGCTAATGTAAATTCTAATACAAAAGATTTTACAGAATTATTATGTTTACTAATTACATTGGCTTAAAGAAGATGGCCAGTGACGAGCACCTTGATTTTTATATTTATGTATTCCTGAGAAAAGAAATCAGAAGAACACGCCAAAATGTATTCTGAGAGTCAATACTGACTGTCAATTTTTTTGTGACTTGAAATCATCTAGAAGGCTCTCTTACTCTCTTGCCTCTTGCTTCTCCTTGCCCTTCCTCCCTTCCCTTCCCCCTCTCTCCACGTGGTCATGGTCGGCCTCCACTTCTCTCTATCTCCTCTTTCTCCACCATCTTCTCCCGTTTCTCTCCCTACCTTTGCCCTCTGCTCTGAATAAACCCCCTCCCCTTTAGAAAAAAAAGGAAAGAAAATAAAACATCTAGAAGACATATCTGTGAGTGTCTGTGAGGTATACTCCGGATATTATATTGAGAATAGAAGATTTATCTTGAATATAGGTGGCACCACCCTGTGTGCTGGAATGTTTATGACGAAGAAAAGAAGGAAGGAAGGTGAAGTGAGCCAAGCAGCATCATCCTTCTCTTTCTACTTCCTAATTGGACCCAATGTTCTGAGCCACATTATGTTCATATCACTATTTCTCCATGATGACTAATTAGATCTCCACAATCTGAACCAACACAAGCCTTTCCTCCATTAAGTTGTTTTTATTAGGCTTTGATTAGATGACAAGAATTGATGGGGGAGCATGGGGGCAACATGGAAACCTAGTGCCGTGGCAACTTCCTAAATCCTCTAAGAGTAACTCTAGCAATAACTACTAGTAATGGTGGTGTCAATTCTGAGGATGCACACTGAGGAAAGCTGGAGGCATGAAGTGGAGCTAGCCCAAAGAAGATGCTGGTAAATATGGTAAGATTTCAAGAATTGGCTTATTCAAGACAACTGGACCACATCATAAACCCAAATGACATGCATAGAGGTTACAGAGTTTCATTTTTGACAAGCTGGATTTTGGTCATGCTTTGATTTGAGCTTTCCTATTTGTATTACCATTCATTTTAGTTTGTTATGTTTTGGAGTATATTTTATACCATTGTTTAGTGATAGCATGTAACTTTTTTTTTTTTTACTTTTCTGTGAATCACTAGATATGACTGAATCTCACAGGCTTTAGAGTTTGAACTATTGCATAATTTTTGTGAATCTTAGACTAAATACATTTTGCATTATGAGATATCTGTATTTGAGAGTAAAAAGCAGAATATTACAACTTAAAACAATGCATTTGAGTATTATCTTGACAGACCATGGGCTTGTAATAGTTAATCCACAATCTCTGTGTGTGTGTGTGTGTGTGTGTGTGTGTGTGTGTGTGTGTGTGTGTGCATTTACATGTGTGCATGTATGTTGACAATTCCCTATGTATTCTCATGTGGAAAAACTGACATCAATGTTGGTTGTCTTCCTCTACCACTCTCTGCTACATATTTTGACAAAACCCGGAGCTAGTCACTTCAACAAGAGTGGTTTGCTTCTATGTGGATGTTGAGAATTTCAATTCAGGACTCTGTGCATATACTCCACGTATTTTACCCATCTCCCATCCCCATGATCATTAATCTTCATTGTCATTTGACAAGATTTGGAGTCAATAAAGGATTAACGCAGAAGAGTTACCTTGAGTTTGGAAAGCACCTTTTAATGGGATGAGTTCTGAGAAAGTTATAAAGAAAGTCAGGAAAAAGCAAGATAGGCAACAGTATTCATCTCTTTCTGTTTCCTGATTCCAGGCACATAGTAAGGAGTACATCATAATCCTAGCAACATTCCATCCTCAGAATCAAACCATTCCATTGCTAATTTTATGTGATAAATGTTATTAAAGTAATATGAAAAGTAGCTAAATTGTGAGATAAAATTAAGGCACTGAAGAATAGTTTGTAATAGTATCAATAGTAAAATACTGTTTATATTAATTCAGCTTATTTTCTACATCCCTTTGGACAAATATTAAACCTTCTTACTGAAATAATATTTGGATAAAAGTTTTACAAATATTTAGCAAAATTTTAAGATTCAGAATAGAATCAAATTTTGATGGAAGACTCAAAATAAGTATTTTGTATTTAATGTAATAAATTAATTTTAGATACTCTGTAGCTCACAGAACATATTTAAAATTCAGATATTCTTATTCTTAATATGATGATAACCTTAAATTGGAAATTCCAGTAAATTCAGTGAATCTAATTTTCATTTGGTTAAAGATTCAGAAGACTGATAGAGTCTTCCTGTGAGTTCAGTAACTAATTACAAATTTGCATTTCATTTTTATTATCACAAGAGTGAGACCTCTAGTCTCAGGACTATGTGATGAATCCTTTGGTAGCTTCTGATCCTGAGACTGAAGCTTCAAGACTATGAATTGACTTTGTCAAGGATTAAATCCTCCAAGAGTCTACAAAAAACAAAGAAATTAATACTTAATTGAGATTCACCATTAACAGTACTGAATACAAATAATAGGCAGAATTAAAGTCTCTTCAAAAAATGTCAATAATGATACAGGGCTTGAAAAGGGAAAGAGTAACTGTTATAGGAAAGGCATGGAAACCTTGTCTTATCAATCTGTATTCTTTCTCTTATAGAACAGAGTCATTAACACACTGAGTTAAAAGTAATATCATTGTCATTACTAGGCATTAACATAATTGCAAGGAGAAGGACATAAAAATGACAAAAAATTATGTTTCAAAAGAAATATAGGAATATATGTTGGATTTAGCTGAAAATATGAGAGAATCATCAGTGTTGAAATCAAGACTAGGGTCAATTTGAAAATTTAAAAACAGGGGCCCCTTTAACATCTCTACACATTACCAGGGTAAAACTCATGTAAGAAATAACAGGAATATACTACTATTTAAGAAGCACAAACATGCAAAGAATGGCAGTTTCTGACAAAGTACAAGGAACACACAAAGGAAAGCAGAGGAGAAGTAAACCCAATCCTAAGCATAGTACAGTGGAAGAATGTAAAGCGTATGTGCGACTAAAAATAATCGGAGAAAAAAAATCAAATGCCAAACTCAGATCAACTCTTAGATTGTTTCTCCTTCTTCCCAAGCCACAAAGACATACAGGAAAATATTTCCTTTCACTAATAATACAGAAAAAAATAGTATATTCATCTTTCTCAAAGCACCCAGATGTCAAAAAATACAAAGCACAAAAAATTGTTGACAAAACACTACATTTTCAGAAACAAGATTTAAAATGAGATGTAACAGTTTATCAGACAAAACACAAGATATAGGTAACACAGTGAACTTACAACACATTAAACTATGTTTGCTATAAAAAGTGGGGTGGGGCAGAATGTGGACAAAATGTACAATTTCATGAAATTGTGAGAAATAATGGAATAAAAATAGGATGAGTAAACATTGTTCTTGGTGCAATATGAGGGACTCTTTTTTATTTTAAAGCAGGTTTTCTCCTTCTCAGACCTTGTCCAGGGAATTCTAAACCCCCACATACTTCTCTCTACCTGAGGAATGTTGAGCTGCCTCAATTAACTTTGTAGGACCAATCATTTCTCCTGGCAAAACCTGTTCAGCCAGCACCTGAGATTCCTGAAATACTTCATCATGGTAATGAGGCACTCCAGGTGTCCTAAACCCCCAACAATGACCTTGTCCAATTCTGAATGTCTCTGCCCTCAGCCCTCCAAACCTATTTTATAAGCCTTCATTCACCCTAAGTAGAGTTGATCTGCCTACTGACTGCTGGTCCCAATGTGATTTATTCACTCTATGTTACATGTTACTCACAGGGCTTCTGAACCCCCTGTTTGATGTCTCTGCTCTCACTGCCTTAGTGGATTGTATCAGCAGTCAATGCAGGAGAGCAAGGAAAACAACAAAGACACTGATGGAAATGATACTTCATGGTTTGGTAGATGACATAGTTGCTAAAGTGTTTATTTCGTAAGCATGGAGACCAGCACTCAGATAAAATACTTGTTTATGGCATTCTGTATCTGTAATGTCAGCCATGGGAAACAGAGAAATTAGGATTGCTTGGGCTTGTTGGGAAGCTTGTCTAGCCAAATCTTTGAGCTCCATGACCTCCATGTTCAAGGAAAGATCCTGTCTCAAAAATTAAGGTGGAAGTCCAGCCACATGGCTCAGTAAACAAAGATGATTGTCATTAAACCTATTGATCTGAGTCCCATCCTCAGAACTCAGAAAGTAGTAGAGAGATATATTCATTAATAGACTCTACATATACAAGGAGGAAAATTAGTGAACTTGAATAAAGCTTCTCAAATTGAAAAAATTTGAAAAGATAGTAAAACAGGGCAAAAGCTATGAAATAACAGTGAGCCAGTTTATATTATGTTACTACTTCCAAAATACAAATGAAGTAGAGACTAGAAAAGTATTTAAGGAAGTAATGGCCCATTATTTTTCAAATTAATGACAGTCCACACAAATATGGATTCAAGGATTTATACAGATGCTGAAACAATAAATATGAAAATATATAAACACACATATGGTCAATTTTATACTCAAACTATTAAAGAAAAAATACAGAAAGACAATCTATAGGGCTAGTGCCTCACTATAATGACAATATATTAAATATTGAAGGACAAAGACTAGAAAACATCCTGGAATCTCAGCTGCAACTTAGGCTCCTAACTCATGATATACACCAGAAACTAGTAGCATTAGTATATAGTTAAAGAAGCCTCTAAGAGCTAAATTGGGGAAATACTTCTTCAGCAGTTTCTTTCCAGGAATAAAGAAATCCTTTGGTAGCATTAAGAATTTGGACTCTTTCTTTCATATAATTTACATTTCTCAAGTCAGAGCATTTGAAGAGTGAATAGCAGCCCCGTCAATATAACACCCAGGTGCCTTCCCTCTTGTCTCAATGAAAAATAGGTTTTTCTTCAATTATAGTCTCATTTCAGAGTGAACTATGGCTGCAACTTTAATCATGATTGTGATCTTTTCATTCACAAACTACACATCTTAAAAATGTGTTTCTTCTTCACTTTCTGATATTTTCACTGTAGACCTCAATAAGTGTGGTGAGCTACAATAACACCATGTATAAACTGTTAATCTGTATTTCTATAATGATCAAGAATATTGAAGGTTTTTTTTTTTACTTATTTCCTAGTCATTTATAAATCATTGTTGTATCTACACCAGGCAGGTGATTAGTGTCTAGAATATACAAAGAATTTCAAAAATTAAACATCAAGAAGACAACAACTCCATTAAAAATAGTCTATGGAACAAAATAGAGAGTTCTTAGTTCCTCTGCACTATAATGATATGTTTTGAAGTTTTCAGATTAAATGACTAATTGCTTTGTGCTTTGTTACTGCAATGAAATGATCTCCTCTAAACAATAAACATCATTTGAGATGAACTGTGTGAAACTATTGTAACCTTGTAAAACTCACCTTGAAAAATGCTTACTTATAGGCTAGAACATGAGAAACTGAAACATTTCAAAACCACAGAAAATCAAGATCCTGTGATAAGGTCCAAATACTTGAAATTCAATGTTAAAGCTTTTGCAAACCAAACATCCTTGAAGATATCAATGATACAATTATCATTAAGGATTTTATTGTACACAGGGCCAATAGCATGCCAGGCCTGATTAACAAGTTTATTATGAGAAAAAGATGCAGTTATGACTATGATAAGACTCCTGTACCAAGAGTGTTAAGAAAAATCACATAATGTAGAAGAAACATGATAAAGAAGATCAAGATGAGGATAATGGTAGAAAGGAAATTAACTAAAGGAAGTGAATATCACTATTGCTCTATTATACAACTTGAGGTCAGGGATGGTGATTCCCCCAACCATTCTTTTATTGTTAGTATTGTTTTCACTATTCTGGGTTTTTTTTTTTTTTTGGTTTTTTTTTTTTTTTTGCTTTTCCACATCCACATGAATTTTAGAATTGCTCTTTCCATGTCTATGAAGAATTGTGTTGGGATTTTGATGGGAATTACATTGAGTCTGTAGACTGCCTTTGGTTGGATGGCCATTTTTGCTATGTTAATTCTGCCAATCAATTAGCATGAGAGATCCCTCCATTTACTGAGATTTTTGATTTCTTTCTTGAGAGACTTGAAAATATTATCGTACAGATCTTTTATTTGTTTGGTTAGAGTTACCCCAAGATATTTTATATTATTTGTGGCTATTGTGAAGGGAGTTGTTTCCCTAATTTATTTCTCAGCCTGTTTATCATTTGTATAAAAGAAGGCTACTGATTCATTTGAATTAATTTTATATCTGGCCACATGGGTAAAGTTGTTTATCTGCTGGAATAGTTCTCTGTTAGAGTTTTGGGGGTCGCTTATATATACTAACATAATATCTGCAAATAGTGATACCTTTACCTCTTATTTGCAAGTTTGTATCCCCTTGATCTCTTTTTATTTTCTTATATTCTAGCTAGCACTTCAAGTACTATATTGAATAGATACAGGAAGAGTGGGCATCCTTGTCCTGCCCTCGATTTTAGTGAGATGGCGTCAAGTTTCTCTCCATTTAATTTGATTTTGGCTGTTGGTTTGCTGTATATTGGTTTTATTATGTTTAGGTATGGGTCTTGAATTCCTGATCTCTCCAATACTTTTAACATGAAAGGATGTTGTAATTAGTCAAATGATTTTTCAGCATCTAAGGAGATGATCATGTGATTTTTTTTCTTAAGTTTGTCTATACATTGGATTATATTAACGGATTTTCATACATGGAAAAAAACTTGCATCCCTGGTATGAAGCCTATTTGATCACAGTGAGTGAAGGTTTTAATCTGTTCTGAGATTCAGGTTGGAAGAATTTTATTGAATATTTTTGCATCAATACTCATAAGTGAGATGGTCTGCAGTTCTCTTTTTTGGTTGGATCCTTGTGTGGTTTAGGTATCAGAGTAATTGTAGCGTCATAGAATGAGTTAGGTAGTGTTCCTTCTGTTTCTATTTTATGGAATAGTTTAAGGAATATTGGTATCAGGTTTTCTTTGAAGATCTGGTAGAATTCTGCACTAAGTCCATTTGGCTCTGGGCTTTTTTTTTTTTTTTTTTTTTTGGTTGGAAGGTTTTTTATGACTTCTTCTATTTCCTTATGGGATATGAGACTGTTTTGATAGTTTACCTGCTCTTGATTTAACTTTGATATGTGTTATGTGTCTAGAAAACCATCCATTTCATCTAGATTTTCCAGTTTTGTTGAGTACAGGCTTTTGTAGTAGGATCTAATGATTTTTCGAGTTTCCTCCATTTCTGTTGCTTTGTCTCCCTTTTAATTTCTAATTTTGTTATTTTAGATACTGCTTCTGTGCCCTTTAGTTAGTTTGGCTAGGGGTTTATCAATCTTGTTGATTATCTAAAAGAACCAGCTTTTGGTTTTGTTGATTCTTTGCATTTTTCTCTTTGTTTCTACTTGTTTGATTTTGGCCCTGAGCTTGACTATTTCTGTATTCTACTCCTCATCAGTGTGTTGACTTTCTTTTGTTCTAGAGCTCTCAGGTGTGTTGTTAAGTTACTGGTGCAAGATCTCTCCAGTTTTTTTTTACCAGGGTGCTTAGTAATATGAATTTCCCTCTTAGTACCATTTTCATTTGTGTCCCATAAGTTTGGGTATGATGTCTCAACATTTTCATTAAATTCTAGGAAATCTTTAATTTCTTTATTTCTTCCATGACCAAGTTATCATTGAGTAGAGAGTTGTTCAGTTTCAATGTATATGTGGGATTTCTGTTGTTTTTGCTGTTATTGAATACCAACCTTAGGCCATGGTGATCTGGTAAGATGAATGGGATTATTTCAAACTTCTTGTATCAGTTGAAGGTTGTTTTGTGACCAATTATATGGTCAATTTTGGAGAAGGTAATATGACGTGCTGAGAAGAATGTGTATTCTTTTGATTTAGGGTGAAATGTTCTGTAGATATCTGTTAAAATAATTTGGTTCATAACCTCTATTAGTTTTACTATGTCTCTGATTATTTTCTGTATCAATTGATGAGTGGGGTGTTGGAGTCTCCCAGTATTATTGTGTGGGGTTCAATGTGTGTTTTGAGGTTAAGTAAAGTTTCTATTACGAATGTGGGTACCCTTGTATTTGAGGCATGGATGTTAAAATGTGAGACTTTCTCTTGGTAGATTTTCCCTTTGATGAATATGAAGTGTCCTTCCTCATCACACTTGATAACTTTTAGTTGAAAGTCCATTTTATTGGACTTTAGGATAGCAACCCAGCTTGTTTTCTGGGACCATTTGCTTGGAAGACCTTTTTCCATCTACTTACACTGAGATAGTTTCTGTCTTTGTTGTTGAGATGTGCTTCTTGTATGCAGCAAAATGCTGGATCTCTTTTATGTATACAGTTTGTTATCGAATGTCTTTTTATGGGTGAGTTGAGTCCATTAATATTGACATTAAAGACAGACAACAGTTGGTTTTTGATTTGTTTTTATAGGTGGCTTTATGAACTTGTAGCTCTCTCCTGGCTTTGATAAAAACTACATGGTATTTGTATTGAGAGAAACACACTGATTAATGGAACAGAATTGAAGACCCAGAAATAAAACTACACACTTATGGGTACTTGATCTTTGACAAAGAAGCCAAACATATACAATGGAAAAAAGAAAGCATCTTCAACAAATGGTGCTGGTCTAATTGGCTATCTGTATGTAGAAAAATTAAAATAGATCCATATTTGTCATTTCGCACACAGTTCAAGTCCAAGTGGATCAAAGACCTCAACATAAAACCAGATACACTGAATCTAATAGAAGAGAAAGTGGAAAAGAGCTGTGAACTCATTTGCACAGGGGGAAATTTTTGAAACAGAACTCCAATGGAACATGATCTGGTAAGCTTTTGTAATGCAAAAGACATAGCCAATGAGACAAATTATCAAACTACAGATTGGGAAATAATCCTCACTAACCCCACATCCAATATAGGGCTAATATCCAAAATATATGAAGAACTCAAAAAGCTAACCATCCAAAAACCAAACAACCCAATCAAAAAATGGTATATAGAACTAAACTGAGAATCCACAACAGAGGAATTTCGAATGGATGAGAAATTTCTAAAGAACTGTTCAAAGTTCTCAGTGGTCAGAGAAATGCAAATCAAAATGACAATGAGATTCCACCTTACACCAATAAGAATGGCTAAGATCAAAACCTCAGGCTACAGCACATGATGGCGAGGATGTGGAGAAAGAAGAACAGTCCTCAATTGCTGGTAGTTTTGCAAACTGGACAGCTACTCTGGGAATCAATCTGGAAGTTCCTTAGAAATTGGAAATAGATCTACCTAAAGACCCAGCAATATCACTCTTGGGAATATATCTAAAAGATCCTACACCATACCATGGGGCACTTGTTCCTTTATGTTCATAGCAACCTTGTTTGTGATAGCCAGAAGCTGGATACAACCCAGGTGTCACATGACAGAAAAATGGATATAGAAAATGTTGTTCATCTACACAATGGAATACTATTCAGCTATTAAGAATGAGGACATCCCGTCATTGGGCTAACTCACAGCCATCCTAGTCTCTTGTAAATGTTCAAGTTACCAACCATTTGTCAGTTTGGGTTAGCCCAATGACGGGATTATTGTAGGTCCACTTCCCAGGGGCCCACCCAATGCAGCCGAAAAGGAGTGCGTGGTGCTGGGAGTGGGTGCAGCCTACATGGCCTAAGACAGGGCTCTCACCCTCCTTTCACCCACATCAGAGTCCCTTGACGTTGCCCATCGTCGACAGCCTAAAGCCTTCGACCATAGATGTGACTCGTCTCACATCAGTGTTTTGGGGTTGTGAACTTGTCTAAGACCCCCCATAATTAGACATCCAAATTCAAAACTCACATAGTTGGGATTGAACATAAGACGCCTTCTCTAACTAAACAGAGAAGGGGGAGATGCCAGAAGCCAGGACCCTCGCCCTTACCCTTACCCCCTACCTTTCCCCACCTGCACAATGTCCTCTGAAGCTTGGCAACTGCAAGATCCTGCTTAGCAACTGCAGATAGACTCAAAGCAGAGTACCATGTCTTCTTAAGAATAGCAGGGAGACCATAACTCAAGCAGTGTACCATGTCTTCTGAAGAACTGCAGGTAGATCATAATTCAAGGCAGTATACCATATAGACCATGACATGTTTCAAGGCACAGGCCAAGAAGATTTTGTACTTTTCCACCACCTGGACCCTCTTACCCCCTCCCCTTGTAAAACATGCTATAAAAAAGCATTTCATGTTCAAAAAAAAAAAGAAATTAAAAAAAAAAGAAAAAGAATGAGGACATCCTGAGCTTTGCAGGCAAATGGATTAAACTAGAAAATATCCTGAGTGAGATTGTAAGGACCCACGAAGAGGACCCCCAACTCAAGTCCCAATCAGCGTGCACCCAAGGAGACATGAGAGACTGATTTGATGCAAAATAGCAAAAGGCAGTTTACTAACAAGGGCCCTTGGATCGAAACTCATCCCATGCAGGGGAGAGAATTTCGATGAAGACCCCTGGAAGTTTAGAACTTTTATAGGGGGAGGCACAAGGGGGAAGGGAAAAGAGGGAAATTCTGGCGTGGTTACATATAATTGGATATTTCAAACATCAGCACTTTGTGTAAGCAATCATTTTGACAGGCTGGATGGCCCACTATTTTTGACCATGAAGCCTCAGACCTTCTAGGATAAACACCAGGTGGCCCATTACTCACTTGGGCTTGTTTAGACTGGTCAAGATATGTCTTTGGCTGTTTCTACATTTCTGGTTACCTCGTCCCTAGAGGGGCTTGATATTTTTATTATGACTATTCTCAGCAAGCTCAGCAAGCCATCCTGTGGTTTTTGCCAAGTTGTTTTTAATTTTTACTCTTACAGAGATAACTCAAACACAAAAGGACATGCATGGTATATACTAACTAATAAGTGGATAATAGCCAATAAAAAAAGTACCAAATGCTCCAGATAGAGTCCACAGAACTCAAAAAGGTCAACAAGCTGAAGGATCCAAGTAAGGATGCCTTAGTTCCACTGGGGAGGAAGAAGAAAGCAATCACAAGCAGGGAGGGAGGGAGGGAAGGACCAGAGAAGGAAAGTGGACAGGGCATTGAAGAGAGGGTAACCTGATCTGCTATTGGGTGAGGGAAAATGACTGAAGCTCTGAGAGCCAGTAGAAAGAATGGAAACAGGCAAGCTTGGAGTTAGGATGTTTGGGGGATCTTCCAGAATGTACCAGAGACATGGGAGGTAAGATACTCCCGGGACTCAAAGAGAGGGACCATAGATGAAATGTTCAAAAGTTGGGAGAATGAATAGAGCCCACCTCCAACAGGAAGATAGGACATCAAGTGAGGGATTGGGCTGTCATTCCACAATCAAAATTGTGACCCGTAATTGTTCCTGTCTGAAAGAACTGTAGGGATGGAAGTGGAGAGGAACCTGAGGAAAGGAAGGTTCAACAATAAGCCCAAAATGGAATCCAGCTCAAGATGAGGTACCAAGGCCTGACACTATTACTGAGGCTATGGAGCACTCACAAAAATGGACCTATCATGACTGCCCTCCAAAAGACCCAACAAGCAGCTGAATATTTACAGCAAAGCAGATATTTGCACCCAACCAGTGGACAGAAGTTGTTGACTCCTGTGGTTGAATTAGGGAAAGGCTGAAAGAAGCTGAGGAGGAGGGCAACCCTGTAGGAGAACCAACAGTCTCAATTAACCTGGATTTCTCAAACACTGAACCACTTAACCAGGCAGCATACAGCAGCTGATATGAGGACCACAACACATACATATACATCAGAGGACTGCTGGCTCTGGGTTTAGTCAGAGAGGATACACCTAACCCTCGAGGGACTGGAGGCCACAGGGAGTTTAGAGGTCTGGTGGGGTTGGGGATGGGGGAATGGGGACATCCTCATGGAGACAGGGGGACAGGAAGGCGGTATGGGATATGGAACAGTCGGTGGGTGGACAAGAAGTGGAATAAAATGTGGAGTTTAAAATAAATAAATAAATAAATAAATAAATAAATAAATTTATTTTTAAAAATAGTGAATATTTGGTCAGTGCTTGCCTGTCATAGACATTTATGACTACTGCTATAACCATTTCTGAGGCTATGGTAGACATATATCTTCACCAGAATTTAAGAGTCAAATTACACTCTGTAAGCAGATACTGTCTTTCACATTGTATACCTGGTAGTTTGAGTCAAAACTTTTGGTGTTTGGCTAAACACCAAGACTGCTGCCTATGGTCACATAATTTATCATTTGTAGTATTTTCTCTACAAGGAATTGTCATGAATGGATTCTGTGAAATCCTTGGATAAAAGAGTTTCTTTCCTGCTATAACTCTATATTAACCATTTTGATTTCATACCGAATTTTATAACATATTCCTATATGTAAATCCAACTCCACTAACAAGTTACAGCTTAAAATTTTGGAAAAGAACTCAAAAGTTTCATAGCCAAGTAATTTATTGTAATAATACATTGGAACTATGATCTGTTCAAGTTTTACTAACAAATGAAAGTATGGTAGTAATTATAGACATGTTTAATCAGTTTACCCATTATGTATACTTCCATCCAACTAGCCTGTTAATATAATTCTGACTGTCATGACTCTCAGTTAATATCAATAGTGACCCTGATTAAGAGCACATTGAAGTATAAATTCCCTACCTGCCATTTGGTGAAATAACATATTCATTTGTATTAAAAGTTCTAGCATCTCAAGGACAATTGCAGAGTATCTGGTACATATTTATACGGCAGTCAAAAAAGCAGACCACTTCTTCCTTGGAAATTCTTTGTTCTGTAGTTAATACTATCTAAAAAATTAGACCTAAATCACAGGTGATATATACCTTTAAAGAAACTATAACTAAGCAAAGTAGAAAATCAATTTCTCAGTAGCATATTTTTTTTATTTTTACAAGAACTCTCAGTTAAGAGACTTTAGATTTTAAAGAGTTTTTAAAGGCTATAATTAGATTTTTAAACTTTGACCGTATTTTAGATTATCTTATTCACATAAGAATTTGGGGAAAATAGTTGGGAATCTATGGCTTAAAGTGGTGTGTCAACTTGATAAGGGGGTATTGTGTTAGTTTAACTGTGAACTTGACATGATTTAGAATCACATGAGAAGAGAGCTTCAATTAAGAAATTTTCTGGATCAGATCAAAATACTGTTTGTGTTTTATGACCACCTATTTTGATTGTTATTTGTTGTAGGTTCTATATGAATTTGAATATTGTTTTCTACATAAGAATCCATAAACAGTAAGACCCAGGGGAAAGCCTTACAGGTAGAATGAATTTTAAAAAAGGAAAATATCAGGTTGAAGAAAAATAAAAGGTTCTAGATGAAATAAGCAAAGAATATAAAAAAAATTTCAAAACTAACATGAATGGAACCTGCAGAAAATACAGGACACCATTAAAAGGACAAATCTTTTCATTATAGATATAAGCAAGGAAAAAGAAACCTCAAGACAGAAAAGAAAGTCCTCGTGGAATAAAACAGTTAAAATACTAAGAAAACCCCACAAAGAAAAATATTGAAAGCTGCAAGAGAAAAACATAAATTACATATAAAGGAAAACCCAGCAGAATGACAGCTGATTTCTCAGTGAAAACACTGAAATCCAGAAAAGCCTGGAGCCATACTCTCTAAGTTCTGAAACACTACATTTTCATTCTGGAATACTGTAGACAGTAAAACTATCTACCATAGTAACAGAAAAAAAAACTTTAGACAATTCAAACAGCATATACAAAATACATATTCACCACTGCCAACAAAAAACAATAGAGAAAATATTGGAAAAGATATTTTTGAACTGAATGAAGGAATGAGCACAACCAAGGGACTTTAGAGAAAAAAACAAAACAAAAACAAAGGAAGCTATAATTTAATGAAATACAAAGTACAAGCTAGGAGCACAAACCAGAAAAAGAAAATACATCCAAATGACTACAATCTACAAATACCTTCCTACCACTCACAGACAACTCTAAATGTTACTAGCCTCAATTCTACAATCAAAAGACCCAAGCTAGTTCTATGGATTAAGAAATAAAACTTATTATCAAAAATAAAATATTGCAGTAAGTGTATAAACTTAAGGAAATTAAATAACTCATTACTGAACAAACATATGTCAAAGAAGAAATCAATTAAAAATGAAAATATTCTGGAAGTAAAAAAAATGAAAATGCAATGTTACAAATCTCTATGACACATTAAACAGGAGTTCTAAGAGAAAAATTTATAGCTGAAAGTGCCTATAGTAATAGATCAGAAAGACAACACATAATGGACTGTACAATATAGTTTTATGACAACTTGACACAAACTAGAGTCATCAGAGAGGAGGGAGCATCAATTGAGATAAAACCTCTATAAGACTGAGCTGTAGGCAACCCTGTAATTTCTTAATTAGTGATTGATGGGGGAGGGTCCCTGAACTGTGGTGGTGTCACCGCTGGGCAATAAGAAAACAGGCTAAATAAGCTATGAAAATGAATCCAGTATGCAGCATACTTGGCCTTTGCATTATCTCTGGTCCCCAGGTTTCTGTCCTGTTTGTTTCTAATGTGGAAGTGTAAGCCAAATAAGCCCTTTCCATCCCAGGTAGTTTTGCTCATAGTATTTCATCACAGCTATAGCTATAGTAATGTTAACTAGGTTAGTGATGTAACGATACAACTCAAGAATTTGGAAAAACAAGAACAAACCAAACCTAAAACCCACCAGATGGAAATCGTAAGAATCAAAGAATAATTAAACAGAAAAAAATTAATTAAATAGAAAAAAAGAAAAACAACAAAATAATTAGTGAATCTGAGAACTGGTTTGTTTGTTTTGTTTTTAAATAATATTTACAGACCCTTGGCCTAATAACCAAAAGAAAGAGATGACTCAAATTAACAGAACCAGAAATAAACAAAGAAGTACAACAGATACCAGCGATATATTGTCATAGTTAGTAAGGGTTCCTATTGCTCTGAGAATTTTTTTTAATTTAACCTTTTCTCTGAAAAGTGTATCCATTTCTTCTACTGTTTCATCAATACTCAAGTATCTCTTCTATCTTGCTGAGGCTTGCCTCTGTGGTTCCTGTTCAAATTTTTTTTGAACAGATTTTTCATTTTCAGATTTCCCTCGTTTGGATTTTCATTATTGTTTCTATCTCTACTTGCTTGATTTTAACAATTTTATTCATTTTGTTTGACTGCTTACATGTATTTTCTTATATGTCTTAAGAAATTTGTTCATTCCCTCTTTATAGATCTCTGTCATATTCTTTCAGTCTGTATTATCGTCTTTTTGCTTGTGCTTCTCCTATGATGGAATACTAAGGCCCTGCTATGTTAGGGTTGCTGGGACCTAGTGGAGACATATTATCTTGGCTGCTAACAATTGTGTTTTTATGCTTGGGTCTAGGTTCTAGGTTGGAAAGATTGTACTTTAGGTGCTGATATTGTTTTGCCAGGAAACTTTCATGTATCCCAAAAGATCACCAAGAAGTTCAATCAGATGTAATTGCATTAGGGTCTCTATACCCAAACTCTAGCTTGGGCTCTCCGCCAATCCTGACACAGCAGGAAGATGGAGCCCTGAGCCTAGTTTTAGGCAAGCACTTAGGCAAGAAGGGGGTATCTAACCTGATACACAGCTTATTGGGGGAATATTATGGCTTTTAACTTAATTGGCTGGTGTTAGGAGCCAAACCATAAATTAACTCCTGGTTTCCTCTTGAATAGTGTCTGTTAGGAAGTGTCAGTGGTGGGCTTGTAACCTGGGGATTCAGACTTGTTGGGGAATAATCTGGAAAGTAGTTCTGGATGCAAGTTTTGTTGGGGGATAAACTGTAAACTAGAGTTAAACATAGGTCTTGCTGGTAGGGTAACCTAGACATTGGTGCTAGGTACTGACCTGTTAGTTTACTTGTGTTCATCAACCTTAGGTCAAATTCTCTAAGATGATACACATTATGAGGTTGACCAACTCAAAAGCCTGGATCCTGGGTGGTAGATGAACTTGTCAGCTTTTTGGCTCTCTCTTATCCACACCACCCTGAGGATCTCTCCAGAACTGCTCCCTCTAGGCCATCCAATGCTGCCATCAGTAGGAGGCAGAGTGAGCTCTCCTGCTCTTCTACCCTCCAGACTTGCACATCTACAACCAACCATAACTCCAGAGCCAATTCCTGCATTGGCCAGTCAATGGCAGGGGCCCACTCTCTCAAGTGCTGCAGATTGTGAGGCTGTACTCTGCTCTTCTCACACCATCAAGGGTGGATCATTCATGCTTCTGCCATCAGGGCCAGCTCCAACTGTGATGCTCAAGCAAGGTGCAGGGTCTGCTTTCCCAAATGTCAATGCCAGTGCAAGACAGGACCAGCTCATCTGCTCCCATGACCCAGCAGTCAGCTCTCCTGGCAGACGGCATCTGTTCCTGCCCATGCCACCTCACCACAGAGAAGTGGCAGGGCCAGCTCTCCTATGACCTTTAGCCCTTGGGTCCCACATACCTGCACCCCTATCACCAGGGTTAACTCAGCCATGCTATTCAGGTGAGGTGTAGGGCCCACTCTTCTGAGTGCTGCAACTGATGTGGTGCACAGGTAGCTAGCTCTCCCTTGCTCATGACCCTGTGGGCAACTTTCCTGACTGCAGAAGTCAGCTCTACTGTACTCTCACCCTTGGAGCAGGCCCACCCACTGTGATGGTTTGAATATGTGTAGCCCAGGAAGTGCCACTATTTGGAGGTGTGTCCTTGTTGGAATAGGTGTGTCATTGTGAGTGTGGGCATTAAAACCTTCATCCTAGCTGCCTGGATGTCCTCCCCTAACAGCCTTCAGATGAAGACTTAGAACCCACAGCTCCGCCTTCCTCGCGCCTACCCAGATGCTGCAATATTCTTGCTTTGACAATAACGGACTGAACCCCTGAATCTGTAAGCCAAATCTAATTAAATGTTGTCCTTATAAGAGTTGCTGTGGTCTTGGTGTCTGTTTACAGCAGTAAAACTGTAACTAAGGCACGCACATACTGCCATCAGGGCCAGCTTCACTGTCCTACCTGGTTCAGGGCCTGTTCTCCCAAGTGTTGCCACTGATTAGAGGTGAGGAAAGTTATCCAGAGCCCAACAGCCCATGAGAGGCAGGGCCAGTTCTACACAGTCCTTCTACATCAGCGTGTTCCCCCTGGAGCTACCCTGACCATGGACATCCTCATCTTCTCTAGAGGTAATATGAGCCTCAGACATCAAGAGCAAACCCTGCTGCTGCATAGCCAAAGACCCACACATGGGCTGCAGTGGCAATTCAGGCTGGGACCTCACCATTGCCCCAGTAACAGGGCTGACCACTCACAAGAAGCTACTCCCCTTCACCCTCAGTCTATATTTCCACCTCTTCATAATGCACAAGTTGCTCCACTTATTTTTCTCTCCCCCCTGTCTATCACATACTTTCAGAGTGTGTTGCTCATTGCAGCTAGTGGACGCCTTAATGACATCTTCCATCTGAGCTCTGGGGTGTGGCAGTAAGAGGGAACCTATGGCTTGCATATGCTATGCATTAGAAGGCAAGTCTGTGGGCTCTTGCTTCAAATGCACACATGGCAAAAAAAAAAAAAAAAACTAGATTTATCTTCCTCCTATCCTGCTCCATTGCCTGTATTTGATTTGACTTGATTTGATTTGATTTTTATATTTCCGAGGCTTAAAGCAGATTTGGCCACCATATCAGGCATTAAGTTATGGTACACAAAGGACTGCTATCTACTCTGTCCCTGAGTGATAGAAAAGCAATACCACCAAGATGTCACATTGTCCATTACCAGGGGGCACAACCACCATTTCTTATTTCAAATTACCACATTAAGTAGCCAGGATAGAATCTTTGCTTCCCAATGAAATTGCACAAACCTGGCCTGCATCATTCCAATTGATCTCAGCATTATCCTCTAAGTTACCCCAGAACAACCCACTGAATATTGAGCACTCAATATCTTTTCCAAGTCTAAGTTCCAAATTTCTTTAACAATCCTCCCAAAAGCACATGGTCATGATTGTCACAGAAATACCTTACTACATTAAACCAATTGCTATAATTGATAGTCTTTCTATTGCTGAGAGTAAACACCATGTCTAAAAGAAACTACAGGAGAAAAAGTTTTGTTTCAGCTTATATTTCTATAGCCTAGCCAATCATTGAGGTAAGTCAGAGCATGAACTCATACAGGACAGGAACCTGAAGGCAGGAACTGATCCAGAGGCTACATAAGAGGGTTGTTTACTGCCTTGATCATTATGGAATATTGACCCTGCTTTCTTATAACACCCACAACTATCAGTCTAAGGGTGGCACCACCCACAGTGAGACATCCCACCATATACATTGATCACCGATCAAATAAACATACCCAAATTAGGTAAGAACACAATAAAAAGAGAGAACTACACACTGCTATGCCTGATGAACATACGCACAAAAATCCTCAATGAAACACTAGAGAAACAAATATAAGCACATATCAAAACAATGGCTGTATCCTGGAAACACGGGGTCAATTCAACAATCAATACAATGAATCATATAAATGTATTTAAAGGCAAAAATCATATAAACATCACAACAGACACAAAAAAGTTTGGCAAAACCTAATATTCTTTTATAATAATAAAAGTCTCAGAGAAAGTAGGACTCTCTGTCTATTATACCACAACATAATAGACTATATATGACAAACCCACAACAAACATTAACTTAAATGGAAAACAAGTTAAAGTAGTCTCATCAAAATTAGAAATTAGATATGTCCTTCTAATATCCCTACTCAAATTTCAATGTAGTATGAAATTACTAACCAAAGCAATAAGGCAAGAGAAACTACAGGGATACAAATAAGAAAATAAGTCAAATTATCTCCATTTGTAGATAATACACTGTACATAAAAGAACTGACATTTTCCACCAGAAAACTTGTACTATTGAAAACGTAGCCATGTGACATCATCATCTTACAAAAATCAGTAGTCCTTTATATACCAACAGAAGCTCCTGAACAAAATGATTATGAATACTTTACAGTTACAATAGCATCAAAGAGAATAAAATATGTAGTAATAAACCTAGCCAAGAATGTGTAGGTCTCACACAATAAAAACTTTAAATCCCTGAATAAAGATACTTAAAAACATACTAGAAAATGGAAAGTCATCTTAGGTTTATGGATCAGTGAAAATGTTAATTCTACTAAAATCAATTTACAAATTCAGCACAGTCACAATCAAAATGCCTCCAGCATTCTTCAGAGATCTTAAATGGATAGGACTTATAGTAGTGACACACATGAAATTCAGATCTATAAAAGCAGAGACACTACTGTCATTGAATCTAGGTCTTGTTAGCCACCTAGATGGAATATACTTCAAACTATAATATGTAAATACAATTAAGTTATAAGGTAACTTCAATGGATTCAAAATTTTAATATGCATTTGCTTGTAGCAAATGAGAAATAAACTTATCTTTGCTCATATGACCTTATGTGCACAGGATGGAGTTCTAGTGTTCTTGAATTTTAAGGTATCTTAGAATAAGATGTGAGAGCTTTTATATAGTCAGTGGTTATGAGTGCTCACTAACATGCTTAAAGGTAGGAATGAAGGTTAAAGGACAAAATGTAGGTCATTTCTCTTTTTCTTTCCTCCATGAGGGGCTGGGAGATGCAACTAATTTAACTTAATGATTATAAGATTAGTCAGACTATTTTTTTGAAGTAGATGAGTAGTCTTTACTTTTAAAAATAACTTTTCCTTTTAATGCCAAATTTATTCACAGAAATTTTCATAGTATTCCTTTTATATCTTTATTTTGGCATGTATACATGAATAGGTAATTTTTTGTGCATGTTTGGACTGTGTGTGGGTGCATGTTTTGTGCGTGTGTTTATGTTTGTAGGCTTATGATGATGCTTTCAAGTGTCATCCTCAATTGCCCTCCACTATATTCACTGAAGCAGGTTCTGCCAATAGACCCGACAATTCCCCTGTTTGGTTTGTCAAATTCTACTTGCATATAAATTATGGCAACAGACTATAATTTTTAATTTTGAAAATATAATTTATTTGTGAGTTCCTTTAAAATCTCCAGAAAGTAATGCAAATAAAACTGAAATTTCTTGTATTTATAATGGATTAAGTCATAGTTACAATTTTTATAACTACTTCAAGGGTTTTCTATAGTACTACAATTTCATTCTCTTATTTCTTTTATTTGTGTGTTTATAGCTCCACATCCATTGAAGTCTCGATATTTAAGCAGATAATATTAATGGTAGGAATTTAAAAAGGTTATTAGATCATGAAATTAGTGTCTCATGAATGAGACTAGACCCCTTATGAAAAAACTACAAGGGAGAAAGAAAGAAGGTGCTGTCTATGAGCTTTCAGCAGACATTGAATTTGAAAATGCTTTGATACTGGGTTTCACAGTACTGTAACTATGCAAACAGAATGTTTATCACTGATAATCTACCAAACCTATGGTAGTTTATTTTAAGATGCTGAATGACTAAGATACTTTCATAGCCTGTCAGAAAAAGAAACAAACAAACAAAATCTCCACATGGTGGTATTTCTTTAAAATGGGATGGATCTCTCTTTCAGTAATAAAATCATAAAAGCTTGTAGAGGATTCTTAGAGTCCTACTATATGAACTAAGACTGTAAAAACTGTATCATTCAAACTACTGAAAAATTATGCCTACATGAAATGCTGAAGAATGTCAACTATACAGACAATAATGTAAACTTCCAGGCAGTGTGCTACAGGAGATAAGAATGAGAACACATGATATGTTGAAATTAGTGAACACTTCTATGCCATCCTTTAATAGAAGTTGTGTGACATTTTACATTTTTGTTACATTTTTATTCTTTTAAAGGGAAAACAAAGTAGGACTGGATCAGGTCTGATCCTTTTATTTTATAAAACTCTGCATTTTATTTCATTTATTTACTTATTATTTATATTTATATATGAATGCAGACATGTTAAGGCATGTGCAATGTAAAAGAAGTGTGAAATTAGTGGACAATTTTCCTAAATAGGTTCTCTCCTACTCTGGGGCCCAATGAATGAATCTCAGGTTACTAAACTTGGCATCAAGTATCTTTTTCTTCTGAGCCGTCTCAACATCTCTGCATTTTTAAAATACATACAATAGTAATAATAATAAATCTTAAAACAAAAAGAATAAACAGTAACACACACTTTAGTTTTTGTTTAGAAAGTACATGAATACTGATTTATATTTTTTTAAAGCCATGTCATAAACATTACAACAATCCAATAGTAGAGTAAAATGGATAGGGAGATGTACTATATGAGAGCATTAAAATTTATAAATATATCCTCTTAATTTTTTTGTAAACTAAAATTGTTCTAAAATAAAATCTGTGAATTTAACATGTATTATAATGACAAACATGAAATACTTCTCATATTTCTGACAAGGAAATTCAACTTTTTAGTAACTTACATAAAAATAATCAAAGCATATGCTCATAAAAGACATAAATACAAAAGTCCCTAGGTGCTTTATTTGTAAACGAATCAATCTTAAAATACATATATGATGGGCAACAATAGGTAAATGAGTAAATTATTCTGAATATTTCATACTATATAATATTAAAAATAACAAAATAAGAACTGAGTACTGGTATATGGAGAAATATGGATGAATCCTACAAAATTTTAATTAAGTTTAAAGAAGACAGTATATATTATAGTGTCATATATGCACTTTATGTATATATAACTATATTTAATCATCAAATGAAATTTAATTCACCTTAATAGATAAAATCTTATAAATTTTTTCTAAGAGTGTAATCAGCGTGTAGAAGTGGATATTGTATCAATAAAGGTTTATAAAATCTAGGTATGATGGCACATACTGGTAAGATATGCTGAAGAGAAAGAACCAGGCTAATCATGTGTTCATAGCCAGCCTGGCCTACACATTTGGACCACCAAATGAGTAAAGTTACTTGTTGCAAAAACTTGATGACCTGAGTGTGAGCTCCAAAACCCATGCAATTGTGAAAGGAGAAAGTTGACTCTACAAAGTTATCCAATGATTCTATGTTCTCTCAAAAACAGAGCAATTTAACCCTTTGAAAAAACTTGGAGATTATTTGGTTCTTTTCTTATCTTCACAGTTATGGATATTCAATGGAGATATTTATTTCAATCAATGCATACTAAATTTTAAAATTTACAACTTACTGTATATAGAGTTCACATACATAAACAAAAATTAATATCATTCAGTTGATTAATATACATGTATATGTTACTATAATTATATATATGTATACATATATACATATCATACACACACACACACACACACACACACATATATATATATATATATATATATATATAGAGAGAGAGAGAGAGAGAGAGACAGAGAGAGACAGAGAGAGACAGAGAGAGCGAAAGAGATAGAGAAAGAGTGGTAGAATGAAAAATAATAAAATCATGGGAAAGATTACTTGAGATTGGAATAAAAATACATAAAATTGACAAATCAATGAGATGACAAGAACTTAACCAATTTAGCTAAAGAAAAAAGAGAAAGCAGACGCTAGTAAAATTACATTTTAAAAAAAAAGAAATACAGAAAATCAAAAGAGAATACATTAAAAATTTATACTCCAAAACATTCAAAATCTAATAGAAATAGATTATATAATTTCCTATACATTTTTCAAACATTATTTATTCATGTTCTAAACCTTTTCTCACCTTCTATGAGATGACAACATATGTATGATAAATACAGAACGAAAATCAAAAAAATTTCTTACCTTAGATGACATAGTTCTACATTTTAAAAAAAAGGCACAAAAAAATCTTTGACACAACCAGGAAACTCATATAAACCTGATAAACAGTTTTGTCAAAGGAGGACAAAAAAACAGCATATAAAGCCTAGAACCTTTTAAATGTACTAATAAAGAAGTCAAGAAGCCATCAAACAAAAAAATCTACAACATAGAAAAGGCAAGAAAGTAATCTTTTTCCAACAAACCCAAAAGAAGATAGCCATACAAACATAATTCTACCTCTAAAAACAAAAATGACAGGAAGCAACAATCAATTTTCCTTAATGTTTCTTAACATTAATGGATTTAATTCCCCAACAAAAAGATATAGACTAACAGACTGGATATGCAAACAGGACCCAGCATTTTACTACATACAGGAAACACACCTCAGTAACAAAGACAGACACTAGCTCAGAGTAAAAGGCTGGAAAAAATTTTCCAAACAAATGGTCCCAAGAAACAAGCTGGTGTACCCATTTTTATATCGAAAAAAAATCAACTTTCAACCAAAAATTATCACAAAAGATAAGGAAGGACATTTCATACCCATTAAAGGAAAAATCTACCAAGATGGACTCTCAATTCTGAATATCTGTGCTCCAAACGCAAGGGCACTCACATTCATAAAAGAAACTTTACTAAAGCTCAAACCACACATTGCAACTCATAATAACAGTGGGAGACTTCAACACTCCATTCTCAACAATGGACAGATCATGGAAACAGAAACTAAACAAAGACACAGTTAAACTAAGAGAAGTTAAAAACCAAATGGATTTAACAAATATCTACAGAACATTTCATCCTAAAACAAAAGAATACACCTTCTCTCAGCACTTCATGGTACTTTTCCAAAGTAGACCATATAATTGGCCACAAAACAGACCTCAAGAGACAAAAGATTGAAATAAATCCATGCATCCTATAATATCACCACGGATTAAGGCTGATCTTCAATAAAAACAAAAATAATGCAGGAACTACATATACATGAAAACAGAACAGCCCTCATCTCAAAGATAACTTGGCCAAGAAATAAAGAAAGAAAGAAATTAAAGACCTTTTGGGATTTAAAGAAAATGAAGTCATATCATACCAAAATTTATGGGACACAACAAAAGCAATGCTAAGATAAAATTCATAGCTCTAAATACCTACAGAAAGAAACTGGAGAGAGCATACACTAGCAGTTTAACAACACACCTGAAAGCTCTAAAACAAAAAGAATCAAATAAACCTAAGAGGAGTAAAAAGCATAAAATAAAATCAGGTCTGAAATCAACAAAGTAGAAACAACAGGAACTATACAAAAATTGAAAAACCAAGAGCTGATTCTTTGAGAAAATCAACAAGATGGATAAACCCTTAACCAGAATAACCAAAGGGCACAAAGACATTTTCAAATTAACAAAATCAGAACTGAAAAGGAAGACAAAACAATAGAAAATGAGGAAATTCAGAAAAATAATCAGATCCTACTACAAAAGCCTATAATCAACAAAACTGGAAAATTTGGATGAAATGAAAAATTTCTAGACAGATACCAAGTACCAAAGTTAAATCGGTTTTAGTACAGAATTCTGTCAGATCTTCAAGGAAGACCTAATACCAATTCTCTTCAAACGTTTTTACAAAAGAGAAACAGAAGAAGCACTACCCAATTTTTTCCTATGAAGCCACAATTAAGCTTATACTTAAACCACACAAAGATCCAACAAAGAAAGAGAACTTCAGACCAATCTCCCTTATGAATATTGATGCAAAAATACTCAATAACATTCTCACAAACTCAATCCAAAAACACATCAAAACAATCATCCATCATGATCAAGTCATCTTTATCCCAAGAATGCAGGGATTGTTCAATATATGGAAATCTATCAACATAATACACTATATAAACAAACTCAAAGGAAAAAAAAGCCACATGATCATCTCATTAAATGGTGAGAAAACATTTCACAAAATTCAACACCCCTTTTTGATAAAAGTCCTTGAAAGATCAGGAATTCAAGGACCATACCTAACCATAGTAATAGAAATATACAGCAATCCAGTAGCCAACATCAACCTAAATGGAGAGAAACATGAAGCAATCCCACTGAAATCAGGGAGTAGGCAAGGCTGCCCACTCACTCTCTACCTATTCAATATAGTACTTGGATTCCTAGCCAGAGCAATTAGACAACAATAGGAGGTCAAAGAAATACAAATTGGAAAATAAGAACTCAAAATATCACTATTTGCAGATAATATGATTGTATACTTAAGTGACCCTAAAACGTCCACCAGAGAACATGTAAACTTCATGAACAATGCCAGAAAAGTGGCTGGATATAAAATCAACTCAACCAAATCAGTAACCTTCTTCTACACAAAGGATAAAGAAGATGAAAAAGAAATTGGGGAAATGACACTCTTCACAATAGTCTCAAATAATATAAAATACCTTGGTGGGAATCTAACTAAGCAAGTGAAAGATCTGTATTACAAGGACTTCAAGTCCCTGAAGAAAGAAATCGAAGAAGATCTCAAGATGAAAAGAACTCCCATGCTCATGGATTGGCAAGAATAATATAGTAAAAATGGCCATATTGCCAAAAGTAATCTACAGATTGAATGCAATCCCCATCAAAATTCCAACTCAATTCTTCATAAAATTAGAAAAAGCAATTTGCAAATTCATTTGGAATAACAAAAAAACCAAGATAGCGAAAAGTATTCTCAATAATAACAAAAATTGTGAGGAATCACTATCCCTGACATCAAGCTGTATTATAGAGGAATAGTGATAAAAACTGCATGGTACAGAGACAGGTAGGAAGATCAATGGAGTAGAATCAAAGACACAGAAATGAACCTACACACCTATGGTCACTTGATCTTTGACAAAGGAGCTAAAACCATCCAGTGGAAAAAAGATAGCATTTTCAATATATGGTACTGTTTCAACTGGAGGTCAGCATGGAGTAGAATGCAAACTGATTCATTCTATCTCCTTGTAAAAAGCTCATGTCCAAGTGGATTAAAGACCTCCACATAAAACCAGATATACTGAAACTAATAGAAGAAAAAGTAGAGAAGAGCCTTGGGCACATTGACACAGGGGAAAAGTTCCTATTCTAAGGTCAAGAATTGACAAATGGGACCTCACATAATTACAAAGATTCTGCAAGGCAAAGGACACTGTCAAGACAAAACAGCCACAAACAGATTGGGAAAAGATCTTTCCAAATCCTACATCCAATAAAGGGCTAATATCCAAAGAACACTAAGAACTCAAGAAATTAGACTCCAGACACTCAAATAACCCAATTTTAATTAATGGGGTACAAGGCTACACAAAGATTCTCAATTGAAGAAACTCGAATGTTTGAAAAGCACTTAGTGAAATGTTCAACATCATAAGTCATCAGGGAAATGCAAGTCAAAATAACTCTGAGATTCCATCTCACACCAGTCAGAAGAGCCAAGATCAAAAACTCAGGTGATAGGAGATACTGGCAAGGATGTGAAGAAAGAGGAACACTCCTCCATTGTTGGTGGGATTGCAAATTGGTACAACTACCCTGGAAAGCAGTATGGCAGATCCTCAGAAAATTGGACATAGTATTACCTGTGGAAACAGCTATAACACTCCTGGCCATATACCCAAAAGATTCTCCAAAATGTAAGAAGTTCTCATGCTCTACTATGTTCATAGCAGCCTTATTTTGAGTAGCTAGAATCTGCAAAGAACCTAGATGTCCTTCAACAGAGGAATGGATACAAAAATGTGGTACATTTAGACAATGGTGTACTACTTAGCTATTAAAAGCAATGAATTCATGAAATTCTTAGGCAAATGAATGAAAGTAGAAAGTATCATCCTGAGTAAGTTAACCCAATCACAAAACAACACATATGGTATGCATTCATTGATAAGTGGATATTTGCCCCAAAGCTCAAAATACACAAGATACATCTCACAGACCACATGAAACTGAAGAAGAAGGAACACCAAAGTTGGGGTGCTTCGTGCCTTCTTAGATACCCTGTTCTGAAAGATATCTGTACTTCCCATGAGCACCCATGCTCCAATGTCATCCCCTTCCCTATGTCCTGCCTTTTTGTGTTTATAACCCCTCTGTGAATAAGTAAAAATTACGATTTGATTTAAACAAAATAAAATAATAAATTAAAAAAGAAAGAGCAACAAAATACTCACAGGAAGAAATGTAGATAAAAATTGTGGAACAGAGACTGAAGGATGGGCCTTAAGGAGACTGCCCCACATGGGGATCCATACCATCTGTGTTCGCCAAATGCAGACCCTGTTGTGGATGCCAGGAAATACATGCTGACAGGAGCCTGATATAGCTGTCTTGTGAGAAGCTCTGTCAGAGTAAGATATATACAGAGGCAGATGCTCGAAACCAACCATTGAACTGATCACAGGGTCCCCAAATGGAGGAGTTAGAAAAGGACTGAAGGAGCTGAAGGGGTTTGCTGCCCCATGGGGAGAGTGACAACACCAATGAATCAAAGCTCCCATGGTCTAAACAGCCAGCCTGAGAACACATATGGAGAAGCCCAATAGCTCCAGCATCTATGAGGGTGTGTCCCCACCCACCCACCCACTCCCACCTCCCAACCATAGAATTCTCCCACATGAGGGACTCCAGCCTTCATGGGACCAAAGGCCTCCTCTCCCACTGATGCCCAACAAGGCCATTCTCTGCTTTTCCATTGTCTACATTGTTTTTCTATCCTTGCTGTCCCAAATCAGATTAAAACAGATAATGGAACTGGCGATTGCAGTCGAGAATTTGAGACTTTTTGTCAACAACTTAGTATTACTGGGATAATATTACTGAGATTCCATATAATCCTCAAGGACAAGGTATTGTAGAACAGGACCATGGATCATTAAAACAACATCTTCATAAAATAAAAAAGGGGGAGGTATATCTTTGTCCATTACAAATTTATTTAAATAATGTTCTATTTATTTTAAATTTTTAAAAAATTTGGATGCCAAGGAATATCTGTTGAGTATATATGGCAACCTACAACTAGCCATACTTATGCCTAGGTGAAAAGGAAGGATCCACTTACTGGCATATGGCATGATACGGATCAGGGATTTAATATGGGGAAGAGGGCATGTTTGTATTTTTTCTGCAAAATACTTAAGGAGCATGGTGGCTGCCAGAGTGATTGGTGACACATGCTGATGCTGGGACAAAAATCTACGCTGACCTGTGAACTTGCTGAGTGCCCTGACAATGGTGACTAGAAAGCTGTATTGGACATGTGTTCCTGGCCTACCTGATTGCCTATATCCCAGATGGGACAAGCTGCCTTGCCTCATGTTTTTAGACCTTGTGGGACAGAGAATCAAAAAGAGGTGTTATAATGACTCTTGTATTTTTCTTAAATGTGACCAGTTATTCAGACTCAATTGTGGACTGGTCTAGAAATCAAACCAATATTGGAAATAACAGTATTCATTTGGAAGGCTGGTTCTGGACATTTTCAGAGACATATTTGGAAGTTAGCTACAGTTCTTTCTGATGTTATGTTAGCAAAAGATAAAGTTAGACCCAGATCTGGATTTCAAGCTACTGTTAGTACATGTGTTAAGGCTCTTTTAATTGTCATGTTAAAATTACTTTTGTTTCTTCTACAGTATTTAATGCAAATTGTACTGATTGTACATTATTTGTGTTAGTTTGCTGAACCTAGCATGTCTGTTACAGGGTCTATCAACCAGCTCTTGTTTTATTGCCTGAGTATTACAGAACTTTTTTTTTAAAGTATGCAAGTACTGGAAGAAGTGAGTCAGCTCTAAGCAGAAGCAAGAGGGTAATGGGCTTGACTATTGCTCATATAACAGCTTTGTCTACATTAATTGCTAGCGCAGCTGCTTCTGAAATTGCTTTGACACAAGAAGTTAAGACAGCTACTTTTGTTAATCATCTAGCTAAAAATTGTTACTGATGTGTTGTATATACAAGAGGATTTAGATAGGCATTTGGAATAATGGATTGATGCTTTTTATCCTATTCAGATTATTCGAAGAAGATTCAGAGTTTAAGAGTAAGGAGCCATCTTGAGTGTCATGCCAAATACCAGTGAATTTGTGTTACTTCTAAAATTGACAATGATAGTCATCATAATTAGAAAAAAGTTTAAAGACACTTGCATGGTATTTGGCATAATTCTAAAAGCTCTCTGGATGCTTTAACTTTGCATAGTGAGATTATGAATTTAAAGAGTGACACTCTGCTTATCTTTGATGCTGCAGATGTTGCTGATAAAATTATCCATGGCCTGAGGTCAGTATTTCCATTTTGCTCAGTCTTCAAGAATGGTATATATAGCTTGATCATGCTAGCCATTTTTGTCCTGGGAATACTTTTACTCCCGCCCATCATGTGAAAGCTTTTCGTTAACAACATCAACATGTTGACAGCCAATGTACATGGCTTGAAACTGAAAATGAACTCCCAGACAGAGTTGTGAATTTAACAGGCTGGCAAGCCAAGGACAGGTAAGGTTCTACACAGAGCCTTACCAACCTAAGAAATAAGTACATTGCTTTTGATAATGCATATTTCAGGATGGGTAAGGAAGGCATTCTTGTCAGAATGTCATAATAAAGGCTCAGTCTTGTTTATGTTTTAAAGAGGGGCAGATGTAGAGAGCTTTTGGAGCTGCTTGTCAGGAATCTGACATTGTCCAAGGACAAGGAAATGGGCTTCAGGCAGGAATCTGATATTAGGCTAGAACAAAAAATAATTTCAGGCAAGAATCTGAATTTTAAGCTAGAACAAAGAAGTAATTTCAGGCAGGGATCTAAATCTTAGGCTAGAACAAGGAAGTAGTCTTCCGGCATGAAAATTACTTTGGGCTAGGACAGGGAAGTAGGCTCAGATATTTTGGTCATGCTGATAAGCCCTTAGAAGCAGAGTTCACAGGAGTGATCATGGGACTTTTTATTCACTGCCATTTTGCGCTTTGATTATTTGTGTTTATTTTCTTGCATGTTCTTTGATTATTTGCATCTATTTTACTGCTAGTTCCTCAACATTGAACTGACCTTAATACTTACATGTAATTAAAATGTTATAAAAGCAGAATAGGAAAAACTTAAAAAATAAAATTCAATTTATAATAGCTTCAAAAATAAATACTGGGAGAATAATGCTAATCAAGAAAGTGAATGATTTCTTCAATGAAAATTTAAAAATACTGAAGAAATTGAAAAAGACATGCTCATGGATGTTCAGAATATTGTAAAGATAGCTATGTTATCAAACATAATCTATTCATTTAATGTAATCCTCAGCAAAATTCCAGAAAAAATTCTTCACAACACAAGAAAAAATAACAGTCCTGAAACTCATATGGAAATACATAACAACCTGGGTTAGGAAATCCTTAACAGAAAGATAAATGCTAGACATAGCATCACATAGCTAATCTCCAATTATATTATAAAATTATAGTAGTCTAAAGAGCAT
>NW_021604640.1:1748263-1790412 GCF_004785775.1 Grammomys surdaster | reverse complement strand
TCATATTAACCACAGAGACAAAAAAAAATACCAGAAAAATATACTTTATATTTTAAAAAATTAAGTTGTATATAGGACAGCAGAAATTTTTTTTGTTAAACCTGTATTAATAAGCCCGTTAACAGACTGAGAAAAAAATTTATTTTTACTTATTTAGAGGTGCCATGAGTGAAGTAGATTATTGTTTCAAAAATTAGTAAGATTTAAAATTTCTTTTTCCCATACACACTTGCATGCATACACACACATAATAAGTACATTCTATGTCTATCTGTAATGTGAACAATTAAATTCAAGTGAAACAGCAACTTGGGTCCTTGGTTTATTTTTATCCATTTATGTTTTTAGGAAAGGAATGTAGAAAGATAAAGGCTATTGCTAAATAGATGGTAAACAATTTTAAATATAATAAGATACAACTTCTTTGCTAAACTCCCTGACATAGTTTGCTATTCCTGCAACTTCATGTAAGTTTAACTGTCTTTTAAAAATTAATCTAGGTTTTAAGTTTCTGTATATGTATATGTTATACATTGGGAATATTCTTCTTTTCATTTCCTACTCTTTAATTCTCCCCTTTCTTACCTCTCTACACTAATGTCAGTTTCTGTTGTTTCCTCAGACACCGTTATTTCTACTGACACTCTATCTGTCTGCCTGTCTGTCTATCTATCTTTATCTCTATATCCATCCATCTGTCTGTCTGTCTATCTATCTATCTATCTATCTATCTATCTATCTATACACATATATTACTCTTTCAATGTCTATAAAAATTATGTTTGAATTTTAATGGGGTTGCGTTGAATCTGTAGATTGTTCTTGGTAAGATGACCATCTTCACTATGTTATCCATGAGGATGTGAGATCTTTTTATCTACTGATATCTTCTTTAATTTCTTTCTTTATGGACTTGAAGTTCATGTCATGAATTACTGAAAAGGTAATTTCCCTAACTTCTTTCTCTGCCCATTTATCATCTGTATAAAGGAAGGCTACTGATTACTTTTTATCCAGACACATTGCCCAAGTTATATGTCAACTGATGGAGTTCTCTGGTAGAATTTATGGGGGTGCTTATATATACTATCATATTATCTGCAGATAATCATACATTGACTTCTTTTCTGACTTGTTAGCTGTTTTATTCCTCTAGGTAAAACTTTAAGTACTATATTAAACAAATAGGGAGAGACTATGTACCCTTGTCTTGTCACTGATTTTAGTGGATTTGCTTTAAATTTCTCTCCATTTAGTTTGATGTTGATTATTGACTTGCTATATATTGTTTTGATTATATTTGTTTATGTGTCTTGTATCTCTTTTCTCTCTAATACTTTTAACATGAAGGAATGTTTAGATTTCTTCAAAGATATTTTCAGCATCTAATGGGATGATCATGTGATATCTTTTTCCTTAGTTTGTGTTTATGGTAGATTATATTGATGGATTTTCATATATTGAACCATCTCTGCATCCCTGGACTGAAACCTACTTGATCATGATGGATAATGTTTTTGGTGTGTTCCTGGATTCTGTTTGCTAGTATTTTATTGAATATTTTTGCATCAATGTTCACAAGAGAAATCACTGTGAAGTTTTCTTTTTTGTTGGGTTTTGAGTAGTTTAAGTATCAAGGTGACTGTGGCTTCTACACAGTGTAAGAATCAAAGTTACAAGCTCATTCTTTTGACTTTTCGACTTTTGCCTTTTAGGACCTGTTGAATACTGATATCTGGAGACATTTTTTCTTGTTTCCTGGCTTCCTTAGACACTCCAACTTAAACGAAGACACCTAGATATTCAAGGGTAGCATGCATATATTAGAAAGAGTACAGAAAAAGGAAAATAATTATTGACCTTTTAATTGAATAATTCACTTCACTTGATCTTTTAGCAGGGTTAGTTCATTGGGAGTACAAATGCAAGGCCCTTTCTATCCTATTCAGGACCTGGAACATTTATGCTGCTTCCTGAGTGTACACATGCATACCAATCCATACCTGCCTTTATATTAAGAATCTTGCACTTAATGTCATTTCACATATTTTTTGTAGTACATAATTCTGCAAGCATATATAAACTGGTACTTTTCTATGTTGTTCACTTAGGAATCTAACATAGGACTTCTTTTCACTTGATCTTGCTTGAGGTCTAATTCCCTGTGAACTTACTAGTAGTCATCTTCACACACTTACTTGCTGTGAATCCATTTAACTGACTGTGAGTCCATTTAACTTGGCCCTCATGTATTTGGAGACTATTTCCTATATGGATTTTTATAGGGCATATTCTGATTTCTCAAGAATTCTGTGTAGGACCTCCATTCATTTGGCCATCTGTATAAGTGGAATTGAGGTGAGCAAACATATTACTCAACACACACACACACACACACACACACACATACACACACACATACACAGAAACCACAGTATATGTGAAACAGATGCAATATAGATTATATTTACTCTTAGTCTACAGTAAATTAGATATTTCACAAAATAAATCTTGGTAGCTTCTGTACAAGGGCAAACTGTAGTGCCTTCTTCCCATTATTCTTTAAACCTTTTAAATATAAGGATTTAAAAATGCTTACAAAATGCTTATTTAATCCATTAGGAACTGAAATTCTTTGATCAGGATACAAGCTTCTTCAGTACTTAACTAAAACACCAATGTTTACTTTATTCAGGAATTTTGATATATGAATTTTTCTTTCTTAGTTAAGAATTAACATAATTCCAATTTTGGGAATACTTTCACAATTTACTGTAGGATATCCCAAACTGAAATTTAACGACCCAGTTTCCAGTTCTGTGTGAACTAAAACGTCAGTTAATGTCAACAAGCCTCTGAGGTCCGACATTAAAGATTATACATTGTGACAAGCTAACAGTCTCAAACATCTATGGAGTTATGAGAATATTGTGTGATTCTTTGGGGACAGATACCTAGTCTTCCAAAAGTCATTGATTTTGAACATGGCCTATGTTACAGAACATGAGATTCAGGGCATAGCATTAGTTGATGAACTATTATGTCACATTTGTCTTCAAGTTTAGTGATTACAAATAGATGAGGAAAGAGAAAGTAATACATAAAAAAAAAGAAGAAAAAAAGATTTATGCCAGATATTTTCTAGATCACTAGAGCACTCCTGATATACAGGGGATAATAGTTTCTAAAATGCAGTATTCTATCATGCATGAACTGAAACCCAATGAGAAATTTAATAGTTTTATATCCATCATTGTAATCAGATACTAAGCTGTTCACAATGGAGACAGGAATTGATTTTTCTGTACAAATCTATGAAGCCAGCTCCAAATATCCATTGTCTTATCAAGGTAATTTACCATAAAAATAGATGATAATGATAGTTTTCCTGTTTTAAGGCAAGGACTTAAGAGACACCCTGCATTTCTATAGCCTCTCATTGCTCTTTACATTCAGGGAATATCAGCTTTTTCAATGAGAAGACTGAGACCACAGTAGAGACAGATCCTCCATTGTAAGTCCCAGAATAAGATACATAAAGTGATATGAATCTGACTTAGCTTGAAACAGAGCATACTCTAATCTCAAAAGACTCTGTATTATCTCATGATTAAATTCTTGCTTTTTTATACTTCATGTATGCTATGAATATTGTACATGTTCTTATGTAAGTCTAACAAATGATGGTAGTAGGGCTGAAAGTAATAAAAATAAACAACCTCATTTATTCCTCAGCAGATTCTTCCATATTTCTTCACCAATGAGTATGAAGAGGAAAATTCCACAGGATCCCTCCCCTCCTGGAAAAGAAAGGTCATGGAATGCTTAGGCGCCCCTCCCCTCCAAAAGTTAGAGGCTAATTAACATTCCTCAGACCACAGTGGGTGGGGACTGACCTGCAGGAGTGGGGGCAGAGCACTTGCATCATTGTCTAGGCAGAGACAAGGGGTGTCCTTGCTGCCTCATTCTCTAAAGACCAATCAGTTTAGAAAGTCACTTTGTTCTGCCAATCACATTGTGCCTAATGCCCTAAGGACTGTACAAAAGATCACTGAACGAACAGCGCTGGGTCATCTCTCCATTTGGGATGTGGAATGTCCCCAGCATGCTGGAACATTAAAATTCCTATTGCTTTTTGTAGTGATTCTCTTCTCCGTGTGATTCACTCAGGGGGTCTCCAGTAAACTAAGAGTCTGCTCACTAGAGTCTTACAAGTAGAATATGAGGGTTTTTTGACTGATAAATTGAGAAAATTGTTATATATTTGTAATCAAATGGAGAAGAAATTCTACATCTGTGAGTTATACTTCAATAGGAAATGAGAAAAGAAAACATGTTTGTACCTATACATGGTGCGTACTTAGGTGTAAAAGTCCCTATCCTCTTGCTTAATGGAAATGTACTTATTATATGCTAACTAAATATGTACTAGAATTTTGTACCTTTGATGGGATTATTACAGCTAGTTATTTGAGGGTTATGATAAAATTATGAGAATAATGGAACTTCTGGCACCGCAGTTCATTGTTTTCCAAGGGAAATTATGTTTTCAATATGAGCTTACAATGATGTGTATGTACATGTGTGTCCTTATATGTATGTGAATGTCAAGCTCAATGCTTGTTTGGAAGGTATGTTACTGGAATGTGGCAGAAAATGTTCCATAGCTTTTTAAAGACAATTTTCACTGAGTTTAACTATAAAATTCAGAGTCAGGTTTATACTTGGAAAATAAATATTCTACTGGAAAACTGTCAGGAAAAGAGAGAAATTTGATGACCCAATTTTTCCCCATATAGCATTGCTGAGTAGTGGTTTTTCATGGAAGCATCATGACAGCCAAACTCTAATTGCACGCTCCCATAGTAGCAGTTATGGGATGGCTAGTTCATACTTCTTTTCCTCCCTGTCTTTACTCCAATACAATAGTTTATCTTCCTCTACTCAAGTGATGGTTTCTTTTAACTCAATAAATAGACAATCATGTTTCTCAGGGTGGATTTGAATTCTAAAAAAAAAATAAAGCTTTTAAATGACAACATAAATGTACATTTTCAGGTTCTTTTAGTTTAGTTTTGTGTTTTTCTACACATTCACTCTCACATATTTAACTTTGCAGTTGGTATTGCATGTTTACCTTACCATCAACTATTTTCTGAGTGAACATGGCTATTATCACTGCAATTGCTATTGACATTGTATCATTAAAGCCATAAAAATACATGGTCTTATTAAGAGCAAAGCTTAAAAACTATTGTGTAATAGAAAACATATTCATAGAATCACTCCCAAATCAACAGAAAACTGTTGTTTTACACATGATATAAAACAACATGAAAACCTGTACTATTTGGTTTTAGATATTAGTTAGAGATAGGAAGACCTGCTATAGCACCAAATTTAACATAGTGCAAGTGAAAATACACATTCATATCATTTTCATTAACTGGCATTTAAAATCAAATATGTAATCCTAGTTTACATTACCCCTTACATAATGTAAGGGAATATTTCTACTGAGGTAACCAAAGACTATTAGATAGGTAAATGAAATGAAGAAAGATTCTGAAACTAGATACTATTTAGACACGAGACAAAGAAGCTATGAGCCTTAGTTTCCTACCCCTTTCTCCTCCCAAATTCATATGTTTTGTTTTTATACTCACTGAATATCCTTAGTGGCAAATGTATACATGTGTGTTTGTGACTACCTACTGGATCCTAGGTAGTCCCTTGGGGTTCACATTCTTGTAGAAAGCAGACTAGTTATACCAGCAGAAATCAGCTGCCGAAAGGCCCCTTATAAATCCATCCATCATCCTTGCTGTGGTTTTGGTCAATTTGATCTTGTATGGGCATTAAGCATGTAGTCAGGACCATTCTATCTTCTAGATTCTTCATCAATTAACTTATTTATTGGTATGTAATTTTCACTGATCTTTCTGTATCTTAGTTATGGTGATTCCTGAATATTTGAAGCTATTGTGAGTTTACTACTATTCTATAAAATGGTTGTTTTCTGTAATGACTCCTTTGCTAAATTTGCTTATCAATTCAATGAGACTCTTAATGAATTTTTTAAAATATCGTACCTTATAATGAAGAAGACATATGATTTGTATCATTTTTGTTGTATGAATTACTCTAGCTGAAATGTCTAATAAGAATGGTAAAATTAAACACATCTGTGTTGCTAACTTGAGAAAAAATACATTTAGATCTTTCCTACTTGGTATGATATCAGCTATGTATTTGTTGTGTATAGGCTTTATCATGTTGAGATATGATCTTTTTAGCCTGAATTTATTAAATAGTTGATTATAAATGTTAAATAGGCCTCCTACTATGTTTTCCTTGCTGGCAACTCAAAACATACTCTAGGATAGCTTCAAACTGGTGGGCTTTCTTTCTTAGCTTCTCAAGTATTCCAGATTAGAGACATGAACCATCAGACTAGGATATCTGATAACCATCTTCCCTTATAAGGCTATCTATCAGTGGTTAAGCACATAAAGTTTTTTTTGTTTTGTTTTTTTTAGTAGTCATCAAGTGTTAGAAACACCAACTAATGTGAAGCCCCAACCCATATACAGCAGAGGACTGCTGGGTCTGGGTTCAGTAAGAGAAGATACATCTAATCACGAAGAAACTGGAGGCTCCAGGAAGTTTAGAGGTCTGGTTGGGTGGGGGGTAGGACATGAGGATATCCTTATGGAAACAGGGGGTTGAGGGGAGGTATGAGATGTGAAAGTCAGAAGCTGGGCCAGGAGGGAGGAATAAAATCTGGAATATAACAAAATAAATAAATAAAAGACAAAAAATTAAGCACTAGAGAGAAAGAAAGGAAGAAAGAAAGAAAGAAAGAAAGAAAGAAAGAAAGAAAGAAAGAGAGAGAAAGAGAGAGAAAGAGAAAGAAAGAAGGGAGGGAGGGAGGGAGGAGGGAAGGAAGGAAGGAAGGAAGGAAGGAAGGAAGGAAGGAAGGAAGGAAGGAAGGAAGAAACAGGAGTAACTAAAGCTGTAAGAGAAGCTAATGGGAGAAAATGTATTAGTCATACTAAAAAGGTTGCCATCAGGTGTGGGACTACATAAGGGTATCTTGGTTCTTGGCTGGGCATGGGCCTGGAACCCCGAGACTCTAAGAGAGAAATGGCAGGTATTCGGCCACGTCCCCAGAACCCAGGGTCCTGACACACAATATAGTCTCCATGGACCTACATTGTTCAGTCACGTAGGCCATTACAGCCCCTCCCAAAGTGCACAGGTAGAGGGCATGACTACAGGCCTCAGGCCCTAGAGAGATTTATATACTAATAGAGGCCAGAAGGCAGAGCCAGTTAAGCATTCTTCCCCAGACCCTCGCCCTATCTCCCTCGCTATTTAACTCAGGTCTGCCATGAGTTTTGGGGGAGTACATCCAGATCCACCTCCATCCACCATGAAAATAAACCATTTTTGGAATCAAGGACTTCCTCATGTCATTGGAGCCTGCTGTCGCCAAAGCTTCCAGCCTTTGAAACTCCAGACCTTTCTCCTGTTTGTGGGACCCACTGGTGTGAGTGTAGGCCTCTGGCCCTAGAGATTTACATACTAATAAAGGCCAGAGGGCAGAGCAAATTAAGCATTCTTCCCCAGATCCTCCCCCTTTCTCCCTCCCTATTTAACTCAGGTCTGGCCTGAGTTTCAGAAGGGGTGGGGGTGGGGGTGGGGGTAGGTACATCCAAATCCATCCACCATCCACCATGAAAATAAACCTTTCTGGAACCAATGACTTCCTTGAGTCTTTGGGGTAAGCCATCACTGAAGCCTCCAGCCTCTGGAACCTTAGACTTCCTCCTGTATGTGGGACCTGCAGCATGGAAAGCCTCCGGGAATCCTCCACTACTGTGGCTTATTTTTCCCACACAGAATGACTCTGCCAACTGTGGTTGGTGCCATCTGTGGGTAGGTGGTCCCTGGTAGTACAGTTATACAGGATGAGCAAGCCATGAAGAGAAAGCCAGAAAACCTTACCCCCCCCCCATGGTCTTTGTTTCAGCTTTTACCTGCAAATTCCAGCTCTGTTTGACTTTTTCCCTGACTTTCCTCAGTGATGGACTGTGATGTGAAAATATACGTTGAAATAAACCTGTTCTTCTCCACATTAGTTTTGTTTGTGATAATTTATCACAGAAATGGATAATTTAAATAGGACAGTCCTTCAGGTTTCATGTTGACAAAAACCAGTGCAATGGGGGGTGGGGGAGGGTCAGATATTTATTGCCAAGTTGAGCTGTCAACTTGAACTGCAAAATTGATTCATTCTTTCACACAGCTATATCTTCTGAGTCTGGGGAAATACTTCATGGAATATTTCATCTCAGTCATACTGGCCCCTTATTAATTATAGCATATTAATTAACTAACCAACATCAATTGTTCCATTTCAGTTCTATAGAACCTTAATCCAAAATTGCGTTGCTTTACTCTGAAATGTCACAAGCCAGGCCTCCATTGTCTGTACCTTTCTCAACTTTCTTGTTGCCCAAGCTCCTATAACAGCTCAGCAATCTCTCAGTACACCATAGCCATTTCTAGACCAAAGGTCCAATATTTTTCTATAATTCCATCACCACCATCAACTAATAAAAACTTGGTCAGTTTGATCAGAGCAATACCTCATGTTTCTGGTACCTAGTTCTTTTTCAGCTTGATAGTTATTGCTGTAAGAAACATCATGACCAAAAGCAACTTGAAGAAGAAAAGGTTCATTTCACTTTACAGGTTGTAGTTCCTATCAAGGAAAGATAGGGGGAGAACTTATGACAAGAACCTGGAAGTAGAGACTAAAGCAGAGACTATGAAAAAATTCTACTTCTTGGCTTGGATTCCATAGCTTTCTCAGTGTGTATTCTCATACATTCAAAGACCGAATTCCCAGACTGAGCCCTCTTATATCAACCATAAATCAAATAATGGTTCAACAGACATGCTCGCAGGCAATCTGATAGGGAAAATTTCTCAGCTGAGGCTCTTCTTCAATTGGTAATTCTAGTTTCTTCCAAGTTAACAAAACTAACCAGCACAACTGCTGAATAAAATTTTAATCTTTAAATATGCCACATATTCAGCATCCATTTATCACTTGATGGATGTCTAAGCTGGTTCTAGTTCTGAGATATTGTGCATAGTGCAGCAGTGAATATACATGAATAAATATCTTTTTTAAATGATACAGATTACTTTGATTACATGCCAATGAGAGGTATTGACTGTGTCATACAGTAGTTCTCTTTCTGCCTTTTATTGACTCTCCACAACTATTTTTACAGTGCCATCATCAGTTCATACTTTGACTAAAAGTGAACATTAGTCCCTCTTTCTATACCCCCTGCCCATCATGTATTTTTATTTGGTATATTTATCTTACCCATTCAAACTGATATCTAAATTGTAAAAGAGTTCAGTTTATATTCTATGGTTGATGTTAAAATTTACAGACGCTACTTTCAAGATTTGTCATTTGATTTGTACTTTATGGTGAAAATATCTCTGCTACAATAGATAAATATGAGAATCCCATCACATGTTAGAAGATATTTTTGTCCATAAATATTCTAAATATGAACCTCTTATTGCTAAATTGGCATGAATTTCCATGTTTCCAATTTTTCTATTATCTTTATGTTTTCTGAGTCTGGAGAAATCAACAAAGCAAAATAGTAGGTAGGATAGTTTTATGAAACTGTAAAATTAATGGTGATATGTTTTCACTAAAACATATCACCATTAATTTTATAGTTTCATTTCTCAGCTCTTCCACTTCATTATATATGATTATAATTCTCTCTCCCATGTCAGTGTTTATAACCACAGAACTTTAATTCACTAATAAAAAAGCAAGACTAATAATTATACCTACTGAAACATTTCTTTTAGTGCTCTCATTTGTCTTGCCTGTCAGTGCAGGCAGTAGAATTCAATGCACAACTTTTTGGCCTGCATCCTCAGTATTTACAGGGTTTTCATATATAAAGCCAAAAAAATTATACTCTGGGAAGAAACTAGAGTTCACCTTGTTGCTGGACCTCGTGTTACACACTTGTTCCTCTTTTTATCTGTAAAGTAATTAAATTCTATACATACTCCTGGGATTCCAGAGGTTTAAGACTCAAACTTTCTTACCATCTGTCTTCTCTGAGAATTATTGAAAGACAGATTGTGGTTGGCAGGTTCTTTCTGCTTTCCTTTCAGGCTTTTATCAATCAGCAAATTCTGTGCTTTCAAACATTACACTGTGCAAACATCACAGTCCACTATATAGGCTTAGAAGACAGTTTATATTTCTAAGAATACGTTTGGATATACTTTTGGAAATGTCTTTCTACAAACTATTTTTCCAAATTTCACCACCAAGAAATATGTTTACTTCCTACTCAATGTCAAGGGATGTTCTGAAGCCAGGATAAAATGAAATACAATTTACAGTTTCCAGAAGAAGAAAGATTAATTTATGGAGGAATATATATCAGGAAAGGAGTCAAAGAATCTAGATAACCTTGGTCAATCACATCTATGAATGTACTTCTGATAGACAGGGTAGAATCTGCAAGAGTTTTAGTATGAATAAAAGTCAAACTGGCTAAAACTTAGCTATGAGATTTCCCTTCTAATGGGGTGTGATAGTTTTTGTAGGTACTTAATAATTAGTAGCAACAATATTAACAGCACTTGCTCAGTTTATGATACTTAATCAGAATACTTTCCTTATGTATTATGATAAGTGTTACAAAAGCACTTTCAAATTTTCTCTCTTATACTTTCAATAATAATCAGTGGGGATACCTATATGTTACGTTGTCGAAAGCATTTAAACAAAATTCAATTACCTCTTACTAAAGTTTTACATGCAATATTAGTGAAATATTTTCTTCTGGTTTCATTTTAATCAAAGTGAGTCACAATATTTGATTTTTAAATTGATCCAATTTCACAGCAGATTCTAGGTTATATGCTTATGTGCTTTCTATATATTGCTTTATTTTGCTTTCTCTAGACATTTTGAAGTAGATATAATTATTTATATTTCATAAATGAAGATTGTAAAGAGTAGAGGGAATCTTTTCGGAAATCATTTTCCAGAGAATGGAGCAGAAATAATGTTTTTTTTCCCCTAAGCCCTCCAATAGTGTTGTACTAAACAATGTCCAAGAAAATATATGATTATAGAAACTTAAATCATGTTTGTAAAAATGAATTCATTGTACAGTGTTGTGGCAAGGATTATCTATATAAACATTTAAATAGTACATCAAGGCCACTTTCATGTACTTAACCTTGATTACAGCAGAAGACATTAGACTTATCTGGAAAATTATTATATAGGTAAAGTTGTGGTGCTGATGTATGTAGGTTTCTATATCTGTGATAAAATGTGGTAAGAGTAGTTTTATACCTGATAGAGAGCAAATGGAAGGAGAGTTAATTTAGTCATTACCAGTCTCTTAGGTCAATTTAGTTAAGGTCTCTTTTAGGGTTTTTATCTATTTTCTCTACCTATACTGAACTCTGGAGTATGTATGGACAATAAGTGTTTCTAATTAATCTCTAAAAAATATACCATGACCAAGGGGATTTATAGACAGACATTTTTATTTGAGATTATATTTTCAGGGGATTTCTCTCTATCACTATGAAAGTTGAGAAGCATAACAACAGACTATGCAGGTACTTAAACCATCTGATCCTGGGCTTTTTTGGGGGAAGGGGAAGACTTTTAATGACTACCTTTTTTTAGGAGTTATAGGCTGCTTAAATAGTTTACCTCATCTTTATTTAACTTCAGAAGTGATGTTTGTTTAGAAAGTCATTCGTCTTATTTACATCTTCCAATTTTGTGGAGTACAGAATTTTGAATTATGACCTAATAATTCTTTGAATTTCCTCATTGTCTGTTATGTGTGCCTTTTTATTTCTGATTTTGTTTATTTGGACATTTTCTCTCTGTGTTTTAGTTAGTGTGAATAATGGTTTGTCTATCTTGTAGATTTTATCGAAGAACCTAGATTTTTTCTAGGTTTTGTTGATTCTTTATATTGTTTCCTTTGTTTTTCATTGATTGATTTCAGCTTTGACTTTGATTATTTCCTGCCTACTACTACTCTTGAGTGTGCCTGTTTCTTGTTTTCCTAGAGATTTCACATGTACTTTTTAATTTCTGGTATGATAACTCTCTAATTCTTTATGGAATGACTTAGTACTATGAAATTTTCTCTTAGCAGTACTTTCATTTTATCCCATATATTTGGGTATGTTGTGCCTTCCTTTTCATTAAATTCTAGAAAGTTTTAAATTAATTAATCTATTTATTTATTTATTTATTTATTTATTTATTCCCTGACCCAGAAATTGTTGAATCGAGACTTAATTAGTTTCCATGAGTTTGTAGGTTTTCTGATGTTTCCTTTGTTGAAATCCAGTTTAACCCATGATGGTCTGATAAGCTACAAGGCATTATTTCAATTATTTTGTATCTGTTGAGGCTTGCTTTATGATCAACTATATAATCTCTTTTGGAGAAAGTTCTATGAGGTGCTTAGAACGTGGTATATTGTTTTGTGTTTAGGTGAAACAGATATCTGTAGATATCTATTAGGTCTATTTGAATCATAACCTTGTTTAGTTTCATTATTTCTCTGATAATTTTTGTCTGAATGACTTCTCCATTGGTGAGATTATAGCATTGCAGTCCCCCATTATTAATTTGTAGCATTGGATGTTTGATTTAAGCTTTAGTAATACTTGTTTTACAAATGTGGGTGCACTTGCATTTGGGACAGATGTTCAAAATTGAGATATCATCTTAGTAGATTTTTTCTTTAATAAGTATGAAGTACACATCCTTGTGCCTTTTGATTAAGTATCGTTGAAACTGTTTTTTTTTATTAGATATTATAATGGCTACTCTAGTTTGCTTCTTGGTATGTTTTCTTGAAAAACTTTCTAGCCCTTTATTCTGTTTTATTGTTTTGTTTTGTTTTGTTTTGTTTTGTTTTTTGTTTGTTTTGTTTTTTGTTTTGAATCTTTTGTGGCCTCTATCTTTTTACTGGAGATTTGAGTCATTAATAACCAGTGATCATAATGTCCTGTTTTTTGATGTTGCAGGTATTAGTATGCATGTGTTTGTGTGTCTTTCCCTTGTCTCGTTTTGCTCATATGGACTTATTTTCTGTGTTTTCTTGGGTACAATTACCATTTTTTGGTTAAATTTTTCTTCTAGTGTTTTCTATAGGATTGGATTTGTGGATAAATGTTATTTAAAATTAGTTTTTGTCTTGAAATATCTTGTTTTTTTCCATCTATGGTAACATGGTGATTGAGAGTTTTGCTGGGTATAGTATTCTAGCTGGATATATGTGGTGTTTTTTGTTTGTTTGTTTGTTTTACTTTTTATTTATTTTTCATTTTTTTAAGAGTCTGCAAAACACCTTTCCACACACTGCTAGCTTTTATAGTTTCTGTTGAGAAGTTGAGTGTAATTCTGACAAGTCTACATTTTTATACTATCTGGCTTTTTATTCTTGCAGCTTTTACTATTTTTTTCTTTGTTCTTTAGATTTGGTGTTTTGATTATTATATGGCAGGATGGTTTTCTTTTCTGGTCCAGTCTAATTGGTGTTCTATACCCTTCTTTCATTTTTATAAGCATCTCTTTCTTTAGGTTGGTACATATTCTTCTATCACTTTGTTGAAAATATTTTCTGGTCCTTGAAGCTGACATGCTTCACCTTCTTCTATTCCTTTTACATTTATGTAAGATGTTCTCATATTATCCAATATTTCCTGGGTGTTTTATGTGAGGAATTTTTTTAGATTTAACATTTTATTTGACTGACATATCAACTACTTCTATCATATGTTCTGTGCTTGAGATTCTCTCCTCCATTACTTGTGTGGTTGGTGATACTTCCATCTGTTGATGTTGTTCTCTATGCTATAATTTCCATCTCCAACATTCCCTCAGTTTGTGTTTTCTTTATTGTTTCTATCTCCATTTTCAAGCCTTATATAGTTTTATTTATTTCCTTCACCTATTTAATTTTATTTCCTTGTATTTCTTTAAGGGATTAGTTTGTTTCCTCTTTAAAAGCCTCTATCTGTCTTATTGTATTTGCCTGTATTTTTAAGGGATTTATTAATTTCTTCTCTAAAGGACTCTGTCACCTTTATCAGACTGTATTTAAGGTCATTTTCTTGTGCTTCGGGTTTGCTGTAGGATGAGAGATGTGCTCTGAAGGTCTCATATTGCCCTGGCTTTGTTGATTGTGTTCTTAAGCTGGCCTTTAGTCAACTGGTTATACCTAGATGTTCCTATTGTAGCAGGTATTGGGAAAGGGCCTATCTTTGATGAACCTGATGTGGCAGGACTCTGGTAGATATCCTTGGGTTGAACATTGGCACTCAGGGGGCAATGAAAGTCTTTCAGCAGTTTGGTGTGTCTCTCTGAACACTGTGGATATGGAATTGGTAGGGGACAGGCAGAGAAGTGATAGTACATTGGAATTCTGGGGGATCATACACTGCTTAGGACCACTGGACATTCCCCCTTGGCTGGCAGGGAAATGAGTGTGGAACAGGAATCTAATCTGTTTGTTTCTGGATCAACAGCTCTGCTGAAGGTGAGCAGAGATGTGGCCTGAGGATGGAGTTTCAAGAGTATAGCAGACTGCTCAGGGCAGCACAGGCGATCAAATTTTTAAAAATTAAGCAGTTTTGCTTTATTTCATTTAATTTGCTTTCAATCACCTTTCTCATGACTAGAGGTGCTTAGTTTCGATTAAAATAATGTCAAGAAGATAACATCAAATATTAAATTTTCATGATTTTTGATTATGTACATATTTTACACACACACACACACACTCACACACACAGACACAAACATACCCACATTGTATTTTTGTCAACTAGATATACATCATCTAGATAGACATAGTCATCTAAGAAGAGAGAACTTCAACTGAGCAAATTTCTCTATAAGATCAAGCTTTAGGTATGTCTGTAGTATATTTTCTTAATTAGTGTTGATGTAGGAATGTTCAGACCATTGTGGGTGGGGCCATTACTGGGTAAGTGTTTCAAGCATCTATAAAAAAGCAAGCTGACCAAACCACAAGAGAAAATCAGTAAGCAGCATTTTCTATTTCTTTTACATTTGTTCCTGCCTCCAGGTTCCAGACTTGAATTCCTGATGAACTGCCCTATGATAAAATGTGAGTGACCAGAGATTCCCTCTCTGTGTTTCTTTTGGTCATGGAGTTTCACTACAGCCGTAGACAGACTTGAGGTATTTATTGATTACAGACTAGAGATTGTTTATGCTACAGTATTATAACAAATTGTCACAATTTTAGTTGTTATCTTAAGGTTTTTGTGAAGCTGAATTTAATAAGCAATGGGTTAATTACTTCAGTGGAGAAAATTGAAATATTGCATAACATTTAGTCCTCATGGCATTGGAGCCTGCTGTCGCCAAAGCTTCCAGCCTTTGAAACTCCAGACCTTTCTCCTGTTTGTGGGACCCACTGGTGTGAAAAGTCTTCCAGACTCTGCCAGTGAGGCCTATTTATCCACATTCAAGAAATAATTTACTGTCTCATCTTCCAACTGAGAGGTTTTGCCTATCAACCTTTTAAGAGTGCTGCACATTTTCTCTATCCATTCGTCATTTGAGAGACACCTGGGTTGCTTCCAGTTCCTGGCTATTACAGATAAATCTGCTATGGACATAGGGGAGCATGTGTCCTTGGGGAATGAGAATATCTTTTAGATATTTGTCTAGAAGTGGTATAGTTGGGTCTTCAGGTAGAACTATTTCCAGTTTTCTAAGAAACTACCAGATTGATATTCAGAGTTGTACAAGTTTGTATTACCTCCAGCAAGGAAGAAAAGTTCCCCTTTCATCACATCCTTGCCAGTATGGGCTGTCCCGACGTTTATCTTAGCCATTTTTGTTAGCATTTCTTCTAGGCTCCACCTCACAGTTACCTGGCAACAGCCAGGAATGCCTGACTCACTACAAAAGGAGTTGTTTGCCCCCTCCTCTCTCTCTCTTACCTTCTTTCTCTCTGACCCTCTTACTTTCTCTGTCCCTTCTCTCCCCATTTCCCTCCCCTTCTTTCTCCACATGTTCCTGGCCTGCCTCTCCTTTACTCTCTCTGCCTCTGTTTCTGTTTCATTCTTTTTGTCTCCCTCTTTCTGCATCTGTGTCTCTCAGTCTCTGTCTCTGTCTCTGTCTGTCTCTGTCTGTATCTCTCTGTCTCTCTCTGTCTCTGTCTCTGTCTCTGTCTCTCTCTCTCTCTCTGTCTCTCTCTGTGTGTGTGTCTCTCTCTCTCCCCACTTCTCTGTCTCTACTTCCTCCTTAATTCCCCTTCCCATGCCCAAATTAAACTCTATTCTATATGATATCCATCATCCTATGGCTGGTATCTCAGGGGGAAGTGATGCTTCAGCATGGGCCCCTAGAAGCACTCTCTTGCACTTCACCATATCATGCCATTACCAAACATTTCCTGGTTTTTCTTTCTTTTTAGCAAAACACAATTCTGACTTGTGTAATGTGGAATCTCAAGGTCATTTTGATTTGTATTTCCTTGATTATTCATGATATTGAACATTTCCTTAAGTGCTTTCAAACATTCAGCCATTCAAGATTCCTGTGTTGAGAATTATCTGTTTAGTTCTGTACCCCATTTTTGATGGAGATTTTTAAAATCTAACTTCTTGAGTTCTTTATATATTTTGGATATTAACCCTCTGTCTGATGAAGGATTTACGAAGACCTTTTCCCAATCTATAGTGTGCTGTTTTGTGCTATTGATAGTGTCCTTTGTCTTATAGAAGCTTTTGAGTTTCTTGAGGTCCCATTTTTAAATTGTTGAAATTAAAGGCTGAGAAACTGGTTTTCTGTTCTTGAAGTTTTCTCCTGAAGCAATGTATTCAAGGTTGTTTTCTACATTCTCCTCTATTATATTCAGTGTGTCTGGTTTTATATTGAAATCTTTGATCCATTTGGACTTGAGTTTTGTATGCTGTGATAAATATGGATCAATTTGCATTCTTCTACATACAGATACCCAATTAGATCAGCATCATTTGTTGACGATGCTCTCCCTGTTCCATTTTATGATATTAGCTTCTTTGTCAAAATTCAAGTATCTACAGGGGCATGGGTTTATTTCTGGGTCTTTGATTTGATTCTTTTGATCCACCTGTGAGTTTCTACACAAATGTCATGCAGGTTTTATTACTACTTTTCTATAATATTGCTTTATATCAGGGATGGTGATATATCCAGAAATTCTTTTAATGTTCAGGATAATTTTGGCTATCCTGGATATTTTGTTTTTGTATATGAAATTGAGAATTATCTTTTTAAGATATGTAAAGAATTACATTGGAATTTTGATGGAAATTGTGTTGAATCTATATATTGCTTTTTTGTTAAATGATGATTTTTACTATGTTAAGAATTTTTTCCATTTTTCCTTTTTTATTTATTGGATATTTTCTCTATTTACATGTCAAATGTTACCACCTTTCACAGTTCCCCCAGAAATCCCTATCCCATCCCCCTTCCCATGCTTCTATGAGGGTGCTCCCCCACCCACCCATTCACCCCCAGTCCCTGCCCTGGCATTCCCATACACTGGGGCATTGAGACCTTACAGGACCAAGGGCCTCTCCTCCCATCGATGCCCGATCCTGTGCTACATATGCAGCTGAAACCATAGATCCCTCCATGTGTATTCCTTGTTTGGTGGTTTAAAACTTGGGAGCTCTGAGGAGGGGTCTGGTTGGTTGATGTCACTGTTCTTCTTATGGGATTGTAAACCCCTTCAGCTCCTTCAGACCTTTCTCTAACTACTCCACTGGGGACTTCATTGGGGACCCTGTGCTCAGTCCAATGGTTGGCTGTAAGTACCTGTGTCTGTATTTGTCAGGCTCTGGCAGAGTCTCTCAGGAGACAGCTATAGCAGATTCCTGTCAGCATGTATTTCTCAGCATCCACATTAGTGTCTGGGTTTGATGACTGTGTATGGGATAGATCCCCAGGTAGGGCAGTCTTTGGATGGCCTTTCCTTCTGCTCCATACTTTGTCTCCATATTTGCCCACATGAGTATTTTGTTCCCCTTTCTAAGAAGGACCAAAGCACCCACACTTTGAATATTAATCTTCAGATTCATGTGGTCTGTGATTTGTATCTTGGTTATTCTGAGCTTTTGGGCTAATATCCACTTACTTGTTACTCATAATCTGTGTGTTCTTTTGTGACTGGGCTATCTCATTCAGGATGATATTTTTTAGTTCTATCCATTTGCCTAAGAATTTCATGAAGTCATTGTTTTAATAGTTGATTAGTATTCCATTGTGTAAATGTACCATCATGTTTTCTGTGTCTATTCCTCTGTTGAAGGATATCTGTATTCTTTCCAGCTTCTGGCTATTATATATAAGGTTGCTATGAAAATAATGAACAGTAAGACTTTAGAGTAGAAAGGAACGTAGCTGAGTATAATGTGTGGGTTTTGGTTTCTTCTAAGAACAGAGATTCCCTTTGGGATTGTTTCCAGGTCACTTTATTGGGTGTCTTGTACTTAGAGCTCAACTGCTTTCAAGGGAAATGAAAACAAACTGAATCCAAAGCCCAAAATCTCAATTCTGATATTCCTTTACCACATTAAAATAAGCTTTAAAAAAAGACCTAAACATTTGAGCTCAGAATTTTTACTTTATTATTATTTTGGTTTATTTTTATTTTTTGAGACAAGACCTTTTGTTGTTTTTCAATATTCAAAACTAATTTTTTAAACTCTTTTCTCTCTCTTTTTTTAATTCTTATTTCTTAATGATATTTACTTATGACAACTTTTGGAAGTCAGTTCTTATACCATGTAGGTCTCAGGGATCCAACTCAGGTCACTGAAATTGAGTTTTTTACCTGCTAGCCCATTTTAAACTTTAAGCCACCTTTGGACTATTTTTCCACTAGTGTGAAGGGTAGATGGTGCCTGTTAGTAGTAACACCTGATGATTCTGTGTCATAAATCCTGTTTAATTGATCTTTCTTAAAGTGTTGTGTAGGAAATGATTCTTTAACTTGTTATCTGGACAAAATACCCTTAGTAAAACTGTAAGCAATATTTCCATTAAAAAGTACATTGAGTATCAAAGAGAGAGAGAGAGAGAGAGAGAGAGAGAGAGAGAGAGAGAGAGAGAGAATAATGGAACAGTTGTCCTTGTTGTCTGTTGGAGAATCTTTTAGGTATATGCTCAATGAGAGTGTTATAGGTGGATCCTCAGATAATACTGTGTCCAATTTTTCTGAGGAACCACTAGTTTCCAGAGTGGTTGTACTAGCTTGCAATTTGACTAACAATGGAGGAGTGTTCTTCTTTCTCCACATCCTCCCCAGCATCTGCTGTCTCCCTAGTTTTTGATCTTAGCCATTCTAAATTGTGTGAGGTGTAATCTCAGGGTTGTTTTGATTTGTATTTCCCTGATAGCTAGGGATGCTGAACATTTTTGGGTGCTTCTCTGTTGTTCAGTATTCTTCAGTTGGGAATTCTTTGTTTAGCTCTGTGCCCCATTTTAAATAGGGTTATTAGATTCTCTGGAGTCTAACTTCTTGAGTTCTTTATATATATTGAATATTAGCCCTCTATCAAATGTAGGATTGGTAAAGATCTCTCCAAATCTGTTGGTTGATGTTTTGTCCTGTTGACAGTGTCCTTTGCCTTACAGAATCTTTGCAATTTTTTGAGGTGCCATTTGTTGACTCTTGATCTCAGGGAATAAGCCATTGGTGTTCTGTTCAGGAAATTTTCCCCTGTGCCCACGTGTCCAAGGCTCTTCCCCACTTTCTCCTCTATTCATTTCAGTGTATCTGGTGTTATATGGAGGTCCTTGACCCACCTGGACTTGAGCTGTGTACAATGAAATAAGAATGGGTCGATTTGCATTCTTCTACATGCTGGCCTCTAGTTGAACCAGCACCATTTGTTGAGAATGCTGTCCTTTTTCCACTGGACAGTTTTAGCGCCTTTGTCAAAGATCAAGTGACCATAGGTGTGTGGGTTCATTTCTGGGTTTTCAATTCTATTCCATTGATTTACCTGCCTATCTCTGTACCAATACCATGCAGTTTTTGTCACTATTACTCTGTAATACAGCTTGAGGCCAGGGTTGGTGATTCCTCCAGAAGTCCTTTTATTGTTGAGAATAGTTTTTGCTATCCTGGGTTTTTTACTATTACAAAGAAGTTTGAGAATTGCTTCTTTCTAACTCTATGAAGAATTGGAATTTTGATGGGGATTGCATTGAATCTTTAGATTGCTTTCAGGAAGATGGTCATTTTTACTATATTAATCCTGCCAATCCATGAGCATGGGAGGTCTTTTCATCTTCTGAGATCGTCTTCAATTTCTTTCTTCAGAGATTGAAGTTCTTGTCATAAAGATCTTTCACTTGCTTGGTTAGAGTCGCACAAACATATTTTATATTATTGGTGACTATTGTGAAGGGTGGCATTTTCCTAATTTCTTTTTAAGCCTGTTTATCCTTTAAGTGGAGTAAGGATACTGATAATTTTGAGTTAGTTTTATATCCAGCCACTTTACTGAACTTGTTTATCAGATTTAGGAGTTCTCTGGTGTTATTTTTGGAGTTACTTAAGTATACTATCATATCATATCATCTGCAAATAGTGATAGTTTGACTTCTTCCTTTCCAATTTGTATCCCTTTGACCTTATTATTCTAATTAGAACTTAAAATACTATATTGAATAGATAGGGAGAGAGTGGGCATCCTCATCTCATCCATGATTTTAATGTGATTGCTTCAATTTTCTCTCCATTTAGTTTGATGTTGGCTACTGGTTTTCTGTATATTGCTTTTACAATGTTTAGGTATGAGCCTTGAATTCCTTATCTTTTCAAGACTTTTAACATAAATGGATATTAAATTTTGTCAAATTATTTTTCAGCATCTAATGAAATACTCATGTGTTTTTTCTTCTTTGAGTTTCTTTATGTAGTGAATTACTTTGATGGATTTCCATATAGTGAACCATCTCTGCATCTTTGGGATGAAGCCTACTTGATCATGGTTAATGATTGTTTTGATGTATTCTTGCATTTGGTTTGTGAGATTTTTACTGAGTATTTTTACATCAATGTTCATAAGGAAAATTGGTCTGAAGTTCTCTTTCTTTGTTGGTTCTTTGGTTTAAGTATAAGAATAACTATGGCTTCATAGAACAAATAGGGTAGTATTCTTTCTCTTTCTGTTTTCTATCATAGTTTGAAGAGTATTTTTTTTATGTCTTCTTTGATTGTCTGATAGAATAACAGACTGGATATGTAAACAGGACCCAGCATTTTACTGCATACAGTAAGCACACCTCAGTGATAAAGACACACACTACCTCAGAGTAAAAGACTGGAAAATTTTGTCCAAGCAAATGGTCCCAAGAAACAAGCTGGAGTAGCTATTCTAATATTAAATAAAATTGACTTTCAACAAAAAGTTTCCAAAAAAGATAAGGAAAGACACTTCATACTCATCAAAGGTAAACTCTACCAAGATAATCTCTCAATTCTGAACATCTATGCTTCAAATGCAAGGGCACTCACATTTATAAAAGAAATTTACTGAAGCTCAAAGTGCAAATTGCACCTTACAAAACAATAGTGGGAGACTTCAACAGCCCACTCTCAACAATGGACAAATTGTAGAAACACAAATTAAACAGACACAGTGAAACTACAGAGTTATGAACCAAATGACTTTAACAGATATCTATAGAACATTTTATCCTAAAATAAAAGAATATACCTTTTTATCAGTACTTCATGGTACCGTCTCAAAGATTGACCATATAATATAACAACACGCTGCTCAGTGATTACTTGGTCAAGGAAGAAAAAAAGAAAGAAATTAAGGACTTTTTAGAACTTAATGAAAATGATGGCACATCATACCATAACTTATAGGACACAATAAAAGCAGTACTAATAGGAAAACTCATGGCTCTAAGACCCTCCAAAAAGAAACTGGAGAGAACATACACTAGCAGCTTGATAGCACACCTGAAATCTCTAAAACAAAAAGAAGCAAATACACCCAGGAGAAGAAGATGTCAGGAAATAATCAAACTCGGGGCTGAAATTAACCAAGTAAAAACAAAAATAACTATACAAAGAATCAACAAAACCAGGAGCTGGTTCTTTGAGAAAATCAACAAGATAGATAAACCCTTTGCCAGACAAACCAGAGGGTACAGAGATAGTATCCAAATTAATAAAATCATAAATTAAATGGGAGGCATAACAAGACAAACCAAGGAAATTCATTGTTAATCTTAAGGATCCATGATCAAGGGAAATCTTTCCCTCTTTTCATATTTTCCTCAAGTTCTTTCTTTAGGGATTTGACGTTCTTTTCTTTCACTTACTTGATTAGAGTTACACCAACATACTACTTTATGTTGTCTGTTACTATTGGGAAGGGTACTGTTTCCCTAATTTCTTTCTCAGGCTGTTATTTTGCTTGAGTACAAGAGGGCTACTGATTTCTCTCAGAGGCTAAGGGGAGGGGTGAAATTGGGAAAAATTCTCCAAAAGTGGACCAGGAGGGGCAGCAACATTTGTGATGGAAATAATATAAATAAATAAATAAATAAATAAATAAATAAATAAATAAAATAAAACATCTCTCACAAAGTAATCCAACAATAGGAAAAAAGAAACAACAACAGAACAATGTTCAGGTAGAATTATCTGCTTATTGCATTAAGAAAGAAAGTTAAATTTGCTTAACCTGAAGTCCTGTCCCAGTAAGTCTTACTTGTTCATTACTTTACTCTGCATTCCTAACTTGTACTGTAAACTAGAAGAATATATTGGGCTCTTTTTCCACTGGGGATATTTCTTCTGAGGTTCTTTCTATATGTCTGTGATTGTTTATTTCTTGATTTTCCATGTCATTTGTTTCACAAAGAAATAATTCATCTTATTTCTTTGCATTTTTGCTTTTTACATTTCATTGGTTGAGAACTCTGTATATGAATAGAATATATTTTGATGAAATCCATACCTCATTATCTCTTTTCTACTTCTTTCACTACTTCTCCTTACTCTCACTGCTTCTCTCTCCCAACTTCATATGCTTTGTTTTGAAACTGAATCCACTTCATGTTGCTATTATGGGTTTCCAGATTGGGGCCTTTAACTGGAGCTTGAGTAGACTCTTAGGAGCTACAACTTAAAAAACTGACTTCCCTTTTTTCAGCAGTCATCATTTGCCAACAACTCCTCAGCAAGGCACTTTACAATCTCCTCCCCAGTCCATGCTGGAAATTTTGTTGTCTTGAATATATGCAGATCTTGTGTACACACACAGAGTGACTGTGAGTTTATGTATACAGAGGGCTTGTCACACCTGGCAAATAGTTTTGTTGCACTATCTCTAGCTCTTACAATCTTCATGCCTTTTCTTTTCACCATATCTGAGCACTGGACTAAGAAAATATGATATAAATTTCCCCCTTCAGAGTTGAGCATTTCACATTCTCTTATTCTCTGCATGTTGATGAATTGTCATCTATTTTTTGTCCTCTATAGAAAAAAAGAAGCTTCTATGGGTAGAACTGAGAAATTCACAGATTCTTAGATATAAAGATAAGAATTTAGGTGGAAGTTTATTGCTATGTCCTTTCAGATGGATAATAGTATTGTGTTCTACTTTAAGGCTTATGGCCTGGCCACCTATATGATTTTACTAATTTAATGATAACAGGGTTCCATCTTGTGAAGCAGGCTTCACATCCAATTTGAAAGTGGTTGGTTAGTCTTATACCATTTATGCCATTATCGCACTAGTGGACACATATTCTCAGACCAATTGTTACTACTGTTGAGATAGATCACAGCTTGGTAAGACTTTTTTTTCTCCTGATTGTATGCAAAGAACTTTCTAACACCATAAAAGCTAGCTAGAAGGGATGAAGCTTCCAGGTCTGAACCTTCCTGATTTCTCTACATTCTATGACTCAGGTATGAAATGTTCTTTTCATATCCTAAAGGGTAACCAGGAGCATTGAAAACAGCTTGTAATGTTTGAGGGTTTCATTTAAATGTCACTGATCAACAGTTCTAGAAGAGGTAACCCTTAACTGTCACTCAGCTGTTTATTTGATAGGCTGTTGTACTTGGGAGAGACATTACATTTAAGCTTCCTCTTTTGATATGTATAATTTAGGAAGCTTCTACAGTAGCAGATTTCCATAGGGCTTTCTTTCATATGCCATTAGTGTCAGTTATTTTCAATTCTTTAATCTTCACTCCCATCCCCCAGCCATCTTAACAGTTCCTATACCACAATTCACTTTTTTCCTCCATGCCACCTATTCTGTCTCCTCCTTCCTTTGAAAACATCTATGGCCCCTTGTTTACCACTCAACAAGCAGTGGGGCCTCTATACGTGGAGGGAAACAACAAATGAGGCAGGCTAAAATCATATGCATTAGCCACTTTTATTCACAGCTTCAGATAGTTTATAGTTGGAGGGTTAAGAGGAGTCATTGAGTAATGTGTACAATTCACCATGAAGAACAATTCCATGTTTTGAAGAAATTGAGGTCACAGATTTTTGTCTTTTTTGTTGGGATGTTCTCACAAACACTCAAAAATCTCATACTAGTCTATTCTTGGATTGTTTTCCAACACTTGTATTCTTTAATAGCAGGATGTCTAGAGTGGTTTTGATTTGAGCTACTATAGATAAATCTGAATGTTATTGGATGCATGGATATCCTATAAGCAAGCAAATTATAATATTAAAACAGTAGAAGCATTGTGTATAGTACTTTACTGCCAAGAACATAGATCACAAACTATGTCAAATACTATCAGTTACATTGATATATGGATCAGAATTATTCTCTATGTATGATTAGTAGTTCTGGTAGCTTGTAGAATGTAAGCTCATATTTTCCTTTAATATGAATACAAGTCTTATGTTGTCTTATTCAAGTAGGAAGTAATTTAAATCCCAAGGAAAATCTTAAATCCAGTCCATTCTTCAGATGAATGAATGAATCTATTACAGTCAAAGATGTCTAGGCATTAACACAGAGTCTTTAAAAAAGATAAGATGAGTTAGATAGCAAATCTACAAGAGTAAATAAAGGATATCTCCCACTCAGGTCCTTCCCTTCCTCTGCCTCCCATGATTATTTCATTTCCTCTTTTGTGTGAGATTGAAGTACCAACACTTTGGACTTTCTTCTTGTTAAGCTTTATATGGTCTGTAAGTTGTATCAGGAATGTTCTGAGCTTTTTTTGCTAATATCTGCTTCTCAGTGAGTACATACCATGTGTGTCCTTTTTGGTTTGGGTTACCTCACTCAGGATGACATTTTCCAGTTCAATCTATTTGCCTGGAAAGTTCATGAAGTCCTCATATTTAATAGCTGAGTTAGACTCCATTGTGTAAGTGTACCACATTTTCTGTATCCATTCTTCCATTGTTGGACAACTGGGTTGTTTGCAGTTTCTGGCTATGATAAATAAGGCAGCTGTGAACAAAGTTGAGCACATGTCCTTGTGATATGATGGAACATTGTTTGGGTATATATGTCCAGAGGTAGTATACCTGGGTCTTAATGTAGAACTATTTCCAATTTTCTGAGGAAAACAACTGAACATGGAGACAGCCTACAGAATTGGAGAAATGTTTTCAATTTAGATGAAAATTGATGTATTATTACCTTCCCTCTATGAGTTGTAGGTTTTATGTCAAACCCTGATGATTTTCTCCTGTAAGTTTTAACCTCTGGGTTTTATAAATATTTCATATATGTGTATTAAATTTTAAAAAATAAGATGTGATATTTACAGTGGAGTAAAATAGAGATTCCAGAAAAAAAAAAAACATTTATACATAGCCTGTTAATTCTAACAGAGGTGCTAAGAACATACATTGGAATTTGTATGTTCAATAACAATGTTCCAGAAAAAAAGAAGATAGATATGAAAAAGAATGAAATACAACTGTTATCTTTCAAAAATAAAAAAGTAATTTATAATATATCAATGATTTTAATGTAATATATATATATATATATGAAAACATGTACAATTGAGTGTATGGGTATGGGCAGTGATCACTTATTTTATAAAATTTTAAATACGTGAGCAGTAAAAATAAAAGTGAATAAATGGTATTATATGAAATGAGCTTTGTACAACAAAATCAACATAATGAAATGGCAGATTAAATAATGGGAAGATAGTGAAATTAATATCAAGGAAATATAATAAACCAAAAATATCAACAAATATAACAGAATATCTAGTCTTTAAATAGCCTTGTATCCTGGATAAAAATTTCTCAAAGAAAAATCTAAACTTTGAAATAGACTCAAACCCTAGATCTATAGTTCTCGAAGGAGAAAATCTAAATCCAGAACAAGTGTCTAAAAATGATCAGTATCACTAGAAGTGATAAAGCTATAATGTGTTATTATCTTATTCCAATCAATTGAGTTATAAATTACAAAGTAAAAATAATAAATTTTATAAAAATAAAGATAAAATTCAGTTAGTAGCTTTTGTTCATGTAGATGTGTCTCTCTGTGTATCCATGACATATGCATGGATATTCTTGCAGAGGCCAGAAGAGGGCATTAGATAACTTGGAGCTGCACAATATGGGGGCTACACACCTGCTGTCATCTGGCTGGAAAAGAAGCAAGTGCTCATAACCACTAAATCAATCAGTTCTAGTTTGATTTCTGTTGTTGTGGTAAGCACAAAATCCAAAACCAACGTGGGCAAGAAAGGGTTTATTTTCTGTTTATACTTCCACATATCAGACCACTGTGGATGGGGTATGAATTCAAGGCAGGAACCTAGAAGTTGGTTCTGCCCAGTGATTTACAGTTCATTGGTCTTTCTCTCATACCAATCTGACAGTGTCTCACAGACATAGCTATAGAGGAATTGATCTGTGCCATAATCCTAAATTGAGAAGTCCTTAGATAACTCTGGTCTGTGTCAAATAAGCAATGTATTCAATCATATAACATAATAGAATTCAGTTACTTATGACTTGATACATGAGAATGGGATATTAAATTATATTGGACAGCTACATGAAGAGATTTTACAACACCTTTTTTACATATGAACATTAGAAATGTTCTCTTGGGGATGGATCAGAGTTAAGATCACTTACTGTTACCACATTTACTGAACCCTAGCTCAGATGCCAGCACCTATATGGCTGTTCACAACACTGGTAACTCTCTATCCAAGGGATCTTATCTTTTCTTTTTGCCCCTATGGACACTATACAAACATGTCACACACACACACACACGGAGTTGAAGTACTAACAATATAAAAATAAATAAATCTAAAAATTAATTTAAAAGAAAAATTGTTCTCAATGTTTAACACAAAATAGTCATCATGAAAAGTTAGCATAAATAATAGGAAGTAGAATAGAAAAGATTGGACAAAGAGCAGCAAACTATACTTAGGATGGAGGATTAAATTATGTTCTACAGGCCAGTAATTGTTAATATAATTTAATATATCTAAGGAACTGTAAGTTATCAAGAATAAAGGAATAACAAGGAGTTAGACATGCTAGTTACACAGAAATTAATGATTACGTATTTTATACTTGTATCAAAAATAGTGAACCATCACACACCCATAAAATATAAATGCTATTTTTTACTTACTGTAGGAAGCCGAGTTTGTGCTGGCAGAATCCGCCATTGCAAGATGGCGATGACGTCCGGGAGTCTTCCTAGTAAACAAGTAAATTGCGCATGTGCCATGGTAAAAGCCCGCCAAAGTTAAAGCCCATCCCACGGCGTTTTGGCGCTCAACGAGTAAGCAGCCAATCAGAGGTGAATACACCGCTCTAAGGGTATATAAGCAGTGCTTTCCCGGGCCTGGGGGTCTTCCACCATTTTGTTTTTGGAATAAACGTGTTCCTGCAGAAGGATCCTGATGTGTGTCCGCGTGCGTTCTTGCTGGCGAGACGATTACACGCGTGCCACAGCTGGTGCCGGAAACCCGGGAGAATTCACCATCGCCTACCCTGTTTAAGAAGACCCTCCACTCGTGGAGCAGATCCAGAACCGTAGGACAAGGTAAATCTCTGAGAGACATGTTTGGGCTTGATTTATTTCGTCTCCCTCCCCAGTTGGCAGGAACTTTAGAAGCTCTCGCTATTGTGCTAGTGGCGTTAGTTCTCTTCCTTCTGGTTTTGCAGGATGAGAAAAGCTGCTCGACTGTAGCGGCAGACCAGACAGTGCTAGACAGAGTACAGGCCAACATGTCAGAAACAGAGGAAAGGAAACTCAGAAAGAAAAAGGAAAAAAAGACATGTCGAAGAAATTAGGCCCCCCCAAGGACCCTCGCTCCACGGGGGTGAAAGATCAGGGAAAGGACGCCCTGGTTGAGAGAAGTAGAAAAGTAGAAAAAGCCCTGGAAAAGAAACCTCTTTATCTGGTAAAGGAGCCGGGGTTTTTACGGCTTGATAGCTCTGAGTCGGAGGGGCTAACTTCCTCCGAGGCAGAGGACTCAGATGAAGAGATAGATGAGGAGGAAAGATACCATCCAGATAAACGGCCGCCACCGCGAGATCGAGTGCTGGCGCTCGTGATGGTTATTTGGAGGCTGTGTTTGCAAGAAGAGTGTTTCGGGGTAGGCAGTCTAGGTGAATGAGATATTGATCCAGTGCCAATTTTGCCTAGGAGATGACAGTGAAACATAGGTCAGGAGAATTCTAAACAGGCATTGCCTGCAGCCTAAAAGCTGCTTCAGGTGGGAAGAACAGGGTTAAAAAAAATTTGGAAAACTAGAAAACAGGGTACTAAAGTGTTACAATAGCTGCCTGCTACATCTCCAATGAACGAGATGAAAAGTTACATCTTGAATATGAGAGAGAGAGAAAAAGAGTTTTAGAAATACAGGTGTCCTCTCTCTGAGCTGTGTCAGCAAAAGGAATGAAAAAACTATTTCAGAGCTCTCCTAGGAACAGAAGAGAAATCGGGAGACATCTTGAATTTCTCTGTAGCTCCTAGATGTTCTTTGTTGTCTGTCCTTGGCGCGCCAATGTCCACATGTTTGTGTTTGTTTTTTGTGTCCTTGTCTAAATGTTCTGTGTTTGTTGCATGTTCAAAAGAAAAGATCGTTAAAACTGCTTGATACAACCTTTGGGCTAGCTTAACTTTGATTTAAAGGCAGTCTTAATTCACACAGCAGAGGCTGATAAGCTACCCTACACCTGTAGCTAAGAGTTGAGCTGAGCTAAAAAAGCCATTTCAGGAATTGAGGTTGGCATAAGCTGCTTTTAAAAGAGACCAAAAGCTTTTTGGGTTTTATAAAAAAGCTAAGAGTTGTTTTGTCTTAGAAAAATCACTGTGACAAGGTGCTTTTCTCTTGAAATTACAGCTAGAAAAAGCAACAAATTTTGTTTGATCTAAAAATAAGATATGTAGCCACTTCATTGTTGTTTCTGATTGGTTTTAAAAGTATAAAAACATTCTACATGTCTTGGTTATAGACTATTGGCTTAAATTATTGGGTGTGATTAGAAATTTACAACTTTGGTAACGAAAAGTGGCGTAAAACTAACTCAGTGTTATAGTCATTCAGAAACCAAAAAACAGTATCTCTTCAATGAGATAGTAAAACCTGCTTCATGCACTCATATATAAGAATTGGCAACAAAACTTTGTAACATAAAGGTAATCTACTTGGTCTTGATTTTAGAAAAATTAGATTGTTTACATTGCTTTGGTTTTGGTTTTGCTTCTCAAAATTAATGGTTATACTCTAATGTTACAAAAGAAATTTAAAAATTTAGTTAAACTGCCAGTATTCCATTGGCTACAGTTGGCAGTTCTAATCTTGAGTTTGGGATTTTTTGATTCGCCCATGTTTATAGAAAAAGAAACAGCAGGTAGAGTTAAATAAAAATATTTAAAACAGGTTGTGATACAGTGCTAGCCTGCTAGAGATTAAGAACATTTACATTTAAATTAAGACAATGCAGACTGGGATCTTAACATGCTTGTAGGAGAAGGTCAGTGTGATGCTAATCAGGTTGAACTGCCTACACAGCTCTCAGACCATACAAGCAAAGACAGACTTAGATACATTCGTCTTTGCGATGAAATTGCACCCTCATACAATCAGGGTCTGGCCATAGCATGCACAGAGCCATAGGGATGGGGGGTGTTTTAAATGTGGAAATTTAGATAGTTTTTAAAGTGACTGTCCCAGGAACAGAGGCTTGAGCAACAGTCAGGTGACCAAGGTTACCTGAGAAACTTGTCCTTGGTGCAGGAAGGAAAATCCTGAGGCCAAGGTTACCTGACAAACTTGTCCTTGGTGCAAGAAGGATAATCCTTGGGCCAGGCCTCAGGATATAGGCCAAGATTAAAAACATTTACATTTAAATTAAGGCTATATACAGAGTGGGTGAAGCAGAAGCTTGGATTTCAGACATTCCTTTTGTCCTTACCCGCCTCTAAAAGGGTGTTCTCTAGAATTTGTTTATTGACTTGTTTGTTGCTTAGGGAGGTGTCAGTCTTAGACTCAAAAGAAATTCAAAACAGCTTATGGGCCAGGCCAAAATTGTTGAGTGTGATAGAAGACAAAATGGCTTTGGTTCCTCTGATGTGTATTAGGTCTTATCAGTAACAAGAGACCTAATCTTAAATTAATAATTAAAGGAAAAAGGGTTTTAAAAGATTGATAGATACTGGGGCTATTTAACAATTATTAGAGGACAAGATTGCCTTCAGCTTGGCTTTATCTGATACTTCACTCAGCTAAAAGGAGTTGGTTATTCAATTAATCCAAAAGCACTACAGCCTGACTTGCCTACTCCAGCTGCCATTCAAGTAAATGCATATAAAATTATTATATATTTAGAAGATTGTTTTATACAGTTCCTTTACCTCCTGGTAAAGGTGAGAGGTTTGCATTAAGTGAAATTGCTTGTGATTTTTGAGAGCCCATGAAGCCATTCATTAAAAAAAGCTTGCCTCAAAGAAGGATTAATGGCCTTAAAAAATTTGTTGTTGCTTTAATACAAAAGGTTAAAGCATTTGAATCTCTCAGTGTATATTATTCATTGTATATTTTATTGGCTCATCTCTCTAAAGGAGTTTTTCTACAAGCCTTTGCTCTAGTACAATGAGCTTTAAGATTTTGGAGTACTTGTTGCTCCAGAAAAGATTCAAAGGCAGTATCTTTTCAATATCTGAGAATTCAATTGTGACACAAAAAATTCCAATAAGAGTAGATAATTGGGGCTAGAGAGATGGCTCCTCCGTTAAAGGCTAGACTCACAACTAAAAATATTAAGAGTTCAATTCCCAGCAACCACATGGTGGCTCACAACCATTTGTAGTGAGATTTAGTGCCATCTTCTGGCTTACAGGTGTACATACAAAAAATGGTTTACTTTTAATGATTCTCAAAAGTTGTTAACAGATATTAATTGGCTAAAACCTCATCTTCAGCTTACCATAGAAGAACATAAACCTCTGTTGGATATTCTCAAGGGAGATGCAAGTCCTAATTCCCCTTGACAATTAACTGATGAGGGATAGATAAGCACTTTTTACCCTCAATATTTTAAATCTGGACAGTCAGGGCCATTCGGCTGCTGACTGTCACTGTTTAGAGCCTGACAGGCCAAAAGAGATGGTCAAATGGAAGGACATTTTGACCAGAAAATGGAAAGGCCTGGATCCTATTTTATTAAGAGCCAGGGGAGCGGTTTGTGTCTTTCCACAGGAAGAAGACAATCCATTTTGGCTACCAGAGCGACTGACGCGACGACTTGTGACATCTGAAGATGACCCCCCAAAAGACTCATATGCAGATCCTTATTTGGATCCTCCAGCTTTGGGTTCCTAGTATTTTTGTTTATTTTATCAAATTCCACCTTTAAGAATTGTACCAATGAAACCTGCTGGATGTCCCAGTGTTGGAATTCTGAAAGATTCACTTGCGCTATGGTTGCCAGAGTCCCGCGATGGGTTCCCGTCCCCATGGAGACTCCTTCCACTTTGTCATTATTTAGGCAAAAAAGAGATTTTGGTATAACTGCAGCCATATTGACGGCAATACCAGTGCCATTGCCGCCACTGCCGCTGGGATTGCTGTGTCAACTTCTGTTCAGATGGGCACTACCCTCAACCAATTGTCAGCCATGGTGGCAGAGGCTGTTAACCTTCAAACCTCCGCCAGCGCCCAACTAAAAGGCAGGCTAATGATCCTTAATCAACGCCTTGATTTAGTGAGAGAGAGATTGGATATCCTCTTTCAATTAGCCCAATTGGGATGTGAGAAAAAACTGGGTGCACTTTACATCACCAGTGTACAGCATGAAAACTTTACTCGAATAGCTAATCTGTCCAAGAAATTGTTTCAATATCTTACAGGAAATTGGTCAGAAAACTTCAATGAGACACTCAGAAAATTGAGAGCAGCTGTGGTGAACATCAACTCGACACTCGTGGATCTGTCCCCGACTGAGGGACTGTCCTCCTGGATTTCTTCAGCATTCCTTTTCTTTTCTTTTTCTTTTCCTTTCTTTTAAGTGGTTGGGAGTAGGCCTGTTTGGTACGCCCTATGTTGCAGATTAGTGTTCATTTTTTGGTTGGCTTGCAAACTCAGAGCTCAACAAAATCATGACAAGGCTATTATTGCACAGGCGCTTGTGGCCAAAGAACTAGGGGCTTCCCCTGCAGTGTGGCTATCACTGCTTCGAAAATAAGTACTCTCCCCCTCACTAGTCGTGGTGCTAAATGTTGGGCCATCAGCCGTTGCACCCCAAAGGATTTGCCCATTGCACTGGGTCGGTGAGGAGTCTTGGCCTGGCTGGTCCTTGTCTGTGTAGCTGTGGTACCTGAATTTTGAGGCAAACAGCCCTTGCACCCCTAGGAGATGACTCCATTGCACAGGGATGGGTGTTTGCATCTCTTTCTGTTTCCCTTAGCCCTTGCACCCAGAGGACTTGCTTCCATTGCACCTGGTTGGGTAAGAGAGACTGTCTTAAACTATTAGTCCTTGATCGCTTATTCCCCCAAGATGGAATTTGCTTGATCGGGCTTGAGTTTGAGTCATGATTGGTACCACGCTAGACAGGCCAAGGACAGCCAGATAGACAGACAGCTCCATCTTTTCGTCTCCAGGCCAGCTGCCATTGGTCCCAACGACGGGAAATAGACTGACACCACATGCCAGATATACACCATGAAGACAACTGGGGAATTGATGGCAAACCAACCTCATGACAGGATTAGCGAGTGGCAATGACCCGGGCGCGGGTATATCCCTCGTAGCCTAAGACAGGGTGGCTCGCCTTTTCTCGGTGTTAACCCTATTGGTCCTGGCTGTGGAAAAACGTCAGCTAGCCTAAGACATGGGACATTGACCAGTGCCTGTTTAACAAAACAAAAGGAAATAGCCAGTAGACAGATTCCTCAGCCGCTGTACCCAAGGGCTTCTGGTAAAGACACCCTATAAAGCCTCAAACATATCTATACACAGTCCCTGCCCACTAAGTTGTTCGTTCCACGGATAGTAGGTCTGGTAAGTCAATAACGGAGCGGACGGATAAGCCTCGGCCACCTAAGACAGGGCAGCCCCGGGTGAGGAGGCTGACCCAGTGACGGGTAGGAGTTTGAGCACCGCCCTCCAAAGAGACTCAGACCCGCCATGAGACCCCCAAATATGGGAGTTACGAAACCTTCCCAGGGATCTCAACTACCACCCTCTGCAATAAAACAAAAAGGGGCAGATGTAGGAAGCCGCGTTTGCGCTGGCAGAATCCACCATTGCAAGATGGCGATGACGTCCTGGAGTCTTCCTAGTAAACAAGTAAATTGCGCATGTGCCATGGTAAAAGTCCGCCAAAGTTAAAGCCCATCCCACGGCGTTTTGGCGCTCAACGAGTAAGCAGCCAATCAGAGGTGAATACACCGCTCTAAGGGTATATAAGCAGTGCTTTCCTGGGCCTGGGGGTCTTCCACCATTTTGTTTTTGGAATAAACGTGTTCCTGCAGAAGGATCCTGATGTGTGTCCGCGTGCGTTCTTGCTGGCGAGACGATTACACGCGTGCCACAACTTACTTTGAAAATAATGTTTGTTGAAATAGTGTGAATGTATTTCAGTTGATAGTATCAGGAATACAAAATAAAACTACATTTTAGTAGCATTCTACTATTCATGTAACAGAATCTATGTTGTTTATTTACTGTAACAGCATTTATTCCAATTCATTTGAGATCATTTATTATACTTAAAACTGTTCAATAAATGTTACTTTAATAATTTGAGTTTACTTTGTACCACCATATTTTTTTTCACAATGTTGAAAACCTGATATTTTACTTCTTATCATTCTAATAGATTATTATCACTGAGAATTCTATGGAAAGCTACTTGCTTAATTTTTATTTTATTTCCTCAAATCTCTGCTGGTAGCAAATATTCAGGAAGTCTCAACAAATGACTATTGAAAATAATCTGATTGAATACATGTCATCAGTTTTATTATGTCCAGAAAGTTCATTCTTATACTACTGATAATGGAAAAAAGAAGGCTATGTTATTTTCTTCCCCAACCCCATCATCTCCATATCAGCGTAAGTACAAAAGTAGGACCAAGTAATAGGTATATTATTACCAATGCTATAAATCTAATTCAGTTATTTAGTGTTTCTTCACGTAGACTGCACATTCTGTAGGTAAGCTTTTTTTTTCCTTTAGTGTCAGTACAGAGTAAATACTTGATCAAAAATATATATAATTTGCTTGAGGCCTGGAAGGAATACATTTTGCTTCTTTCCTTCTCTTTTCAAAAGCATTACCAGATACAGATAGCTTGTTGATATAGAAATATATATTATTTCTTTGAAATGTACTGTATTACTTAGCTTTTACATAAATCTTGTAGAGACTGCAATATTTTCTATAAGATTTCCTTGAAATTTGTTGTGAGAGTTTAAAAATATATTTGGAAAAACACCCAAATTTCCCTTAAGAAGTAAGTACAGTATAAGTCTCACATTATAAGAACAAGGTAAATAAAATTAACTTCCTATGACAGATTCTGGCTTGCTTTTTGTTGTGTACCTGAGACTCAGAGGACCTGAAGGATCACTCAGGACTCTAATCAAGGGTTTTCCTTCATTCCTTGGGCATTGTGATTTCACAGAAGTTGAAGCTAGTTACACATCTTTTTAAGAAAATTCAGGAAGTTGCTAGATTATGCTTCCTTAAGCCATTCACTCTGTTTTTATCTATTTCTGTAGTTTTATTTCTCCTCGGAAATCATCCAACAGGGCCAACACCCTGCTGAAATAAAATTTCTCAGACACTGACTCTCACTGTAAACTCTCCTTATATAACCTACTGTGACATTTTCTTCAATGAGAGAACAAGTTCTTCCCCTATGATACAGAACTCACTCTGGATATGTTGACCATCTGAAGCTCAGAGAAGGAAGAATACGTCCAGTCATATACTTTTAGGAAATTATCTGATTTGTTAGATTCAAGAGTCACCAAGGCTTTTACTTTTAAATGTCACATAGCTCAGTCCCTTAATATTTATTATCTGGTCCCTATATGAACTTTTCTTACCAAATAGCACAAATCATAACTTCAACTGCAAAAAAAGCTTTTGCATGTTAATGTATTTTTATTTTATCTGATATATTTACTGTATACTGGGGGAATAAAGCAGAAAAAACATGAATATATCTACTTTTGCCTCAAAAGAATATGAAATGAAATCTTATCTGTATTATCCCATATTAGTTTGTAGAAAATAATATAAAGCTTGCTTTAAAAATAGCCTGCTGATCTCTAAAAATAATCTTTAACAATGGAGAAGGAGCTGAGAAATAGCTTATTTTCAAAAGAAATTCAAGCTTCTATTTGCAATGGAAAGAAAGTTATAGTGTGCTAAACAGACATTTTCACAGAGTCTTGGATTTACCTTTCAAAATGAAACTTCTGATCTGTTTCTAATTTGAAGTTTCTTGGCTTTTATATCCCCTTTCCCCTTCTGTCCTCCTCCTGGCACCTCCTCTCCTTCTCCCTAGTCCTATTATGCTTTCATGCCCACCTCCTCCTCCTATGGTATGGAATTATCCCAATGCATCACATACATGAGAAAAGTTCATTCTTTCAAAAATTTTAGCTAGTGTTCAGGGCTAGAGCTTTCCATGATGTAACTCCCCTAGAAAATTCTGAAATATGAGGTATAGAAAAACAGGCCTCCGATGGAGATTCAGGTAATGCTAGATATATTGAACCAACATATTCATTCTGGTCAAAACTCAGCTACCAATGAATTACCCCAGTTCTTTACATTTTCCATTTTGACTCTGTGTCTCACTTAAGAAGGATGAGTCTCTGGAGTGAAATCATTGAGTTCAGTGCTAAATTTAAGTGCTCTGAGAAATAAATAAATACAATCTGGTTTTGGCTTTTTTTTTTTTTGTAGTAAGTCTGAGATGTTTCTTCCTCTGAAAAATATTGCAATACTTAGTGTGTTCTGTGTAGGCTTTGAAGTAGTCAAAACCATAGCCATTATCTGTTCCTCTTTTTCTTGTTTGACAACATTAAAGAAAAAATAAATCAAAACTCTGCATCTAGCATGCCAGGTCATATGGACTTTTGAAAATCCAAAGACACACAAATTGTGAAATGTGTTTCACCCTGCCTGTCATCACAAATTGTGAAATGCATTTCTCTCTTGTTATTATTCTTTTTTATCTTGGTTTGAGTTTTTTGGACACTTGCACAGAAGAACCTAATATGATTTGATTGTTACATACCAAAAGGTATGTCAGTGTTTTATTCTATTCTGACTAGGCTCCTTCTATACCATATTATAGTTTTCAATATTGTACTGCTGAACATGATAACATTGTAAAGATTTGTTGTTTTTTTGTAAAAAGATGTTGGAAAGATTCTTCTGGATACAACCTGCTCTTGTAAAAATAGTGCAGGAGCTCAAGTCATTTCATAAAAGCTAATTTGACCAACCTTATAAAGTTTCCATTAGAGACTAGGTTGGAAGCTAATGGAATTTTATTCTTTTAATAGTGTGTATCATAGAAAGGGACCAGCAGCATCAGTGATATTAGATGGAAATGACAAACAGGGAAAGAGGAGGACATTATTTAAAATGCTTCTCTCAGAAAAGCCCTGATTCATTAAATAATGACACATGACTGGCCTCCTCTGATATTCTACAGATAGTATCATTAGAAAGAAGTCTTCAAGGTGAGATAATCTATAAGAGTTATACTGCTTGCAAGAATTTTGTTGAGTATTTTTGCATCAATATTCATAAGTGAAATTGGTCTGAAGTTCTTTTTCTTTGTTGAGTCTTTGTGTGGTTTAGGTATGAGACAAATTGTGGCTTCGTAGAATGAATTAGATAGTGTTCCTTCTGTTTCTGTTTTGTGGAATAGTTTGAGGAGTATTGGTATTAGCTCTTCTTTGAAGGTCTGGTAGAATTCTGGACTAAAGCCATCTGGTGCAGGGCTTTTATTGGTTAGGATGTTTTTACTGACTATTTGTATTTCCTTAGTGGTTACAGGACTGTTTAGATACTTTTCCTGATCTTGGTTTAACTTGATATGTGATATCTGTCTAGAAAATTATTCATTTCATCTAAATTTTCTAGTTTTGTCAAGTTTAGGCTTCTGTAGTAAAAATCTAATGACTTTTTTTAATTTCCTCAGTTTTTGTTGTTATGTCTCCCTTTTTATTTCTGATTTTGTGAATTTGAATACTATGTATGTGCCTTCCCTTTAGTTTGGCTAAGGGTTTGTCTTACCTTGTTGATTTTCTCAAGGAACCACCTTTTGCTTTTGTTGATTCTTTGTATCGTTCTCCTTGTTTATAATTGGTTGATTTTTGCCCTGAGTTTGACTGTTTCCTGTCATCTATTCCTCTTGGTTATGTTTGCTTCATTTTGTTCTAGAGCATTCAGCAGTGCTGTTAAGTTGCTAGTATAGGATCTCTCCAACGTCAACTAGTGCTATGAGTTTTCCTCTAAACACCACTTTCATTGTGTCCTATAAGTTTGAGTATGCTGTGCCTTCATTTTCACTGAATTCTAGAAAGTCTTTAATTTCTTTCCATACTTCTTCCTGACCAAGTAATCACTGAGTAGAGAGCGTCAACTATCCAGGACTTGTGGGACCTCCCAGAGACTAAGCTACCAATAAAAGAGCTTTCGGGGGCTAGTCAGAGATACCCTGACACATATGTGGCAGAAAATTCATTTCTCTGGCCTCAGCAGGAGAGGATGTACCTAATCCTGTAAAGACTTGATGCTCTAGGGAAGAGGGAGGTTAGGGAGTAGGGAGGAGAAGGGGACCAGCCTTTCAGAGGCAAGGGGGAGGGGGTATGGAGTGAGGCACTCTGGGAGGGGGGATGTGGAGGGGGCAACATTTTGGATGTAAATAAAATAATTAATTAAAAATAATTAAAATGAAAACATGCAAAATAGTTATACTGCTCACAATGATTAAGCTCCAGTATGAACTAGTATTCTTAATAAGTTTAATATTAAAGGAGAAACCAGAAAATGTTTAGTTCCTGGAAATTATTAGTGTGAACTTGACAATTAGTGACAGGTAGGGAGAAATTTGTTTATGAATTCTTCCCCTTCGGGTATTTCCTAATTATGAGTAGCAATGAATACATTAATCATGCATTAGAAGGAAGTAAATTATGCAATAGAACATCATAATCATTTGTAACAAAAGCCTTCCAGGAAACCCCTATGTCGTCTCATTTTTAGATCACTTGTTTGTAGCTCTTCCAGGCATCTTCAGGGTCTCATGAATAAATGACTCATTGTACTCCTAGAGTGAAGAAGTATGTATGCATCAGTAGAAATTTTCACAAATAGAACCCCATCATTTGAAAGAAGAATGTCTTCTTCAGTTGTTTAGGCTTAATGCCAGCTTCTGACTTGAGAGGATTATCCTAAAGGTCACCACAAGGGGATGATTCAGACTCATTGTGAACAGTTTTTCTTACTTTCAAAGCTTGCAAACAGCAGAGGGATCTTTCATAGCAACTGAAGAATCCCGATATTCATGTTTTATCACAGCTAACAACTAGAGCACCTTGGTATATTAAGACATCTTGACATAGACACAAGCTCTGTTTTTAATGAAACTATACCTTTTTTTTTCTGATATACTAAATTCTGATTATAGGCTCTCTTCTCCAACTCCTTCCAGAAGCCCCTCCAAATCCATGCACTCCCCACTTAGACATATAAAAATAAAATAAAGCAGAACATAACATTATCCACAATATATTGATAAAAAGAAATTTAATAAGTTTACAGATGAGTGTCCCTACCTTAACTTCTTGTGAATAATTATTTCTTTAACTACCCTTCCACTCTTTTTCCTCCAAACCTTCCTAGTTACTTTTATAATATTTTTTAACACATGAATGCCTGATTTCCTTGATCTATACCTTATTATTATCCCAGGTATTGCTGAGACATTCTATATAGATGCTCATCGTTTTGGAAGCATCTCTGGTATGAGAGGTTCAAAAAATTGTTTAGTCCCTTTTGTAAAATGCAGCATTTTTCTTAGTATTTTTTCATTTGTATTATACCTTAGAGCTAGGAATTTTATTCCTTCTTTCATTAAGAAAGGACAGAAATGAATTTATATTAAAACCAAAGCTAGAACCCACTAGTAACAGCAAGTGCTGCAAAATCTGTTTATAATGCCATGGAGTGAAAGAAAGACTATGAAACACTGTAAATTAGTCAGGCTACTAAACACATGTATTTTGTGGTATTCTTTGGCAGCAGATCTATCTCTTTGGTATAGGATGAAAAGGACGAAGATAAATACAAGTAGTAATAAGATATACTTCTGTTAATTAGGGTATCTAACTTTCATATTAGCAAAAGGAAGCTGAGATGGTACCTTGAATCTAATCATACCACATAATGATTGTGGTGGTATTTGTAGTGACTTTGTTCTTCTGAACACTTATATAACCAGATTTTATTTCCTGGATAAAATGATTGATAAGTGTCTTATTGGGGTTTCTATCACTGTGACAAAAAAAATCATGACCAAAAACAAATTGGGGGGGGGGGGAAGAGGTTTTTTTTATTATTACATATTTTATTTATTTACATTTTATTTCAAATGTTATCCCCTTTCCCTATTTCCCTCCTGAAACTCCCATTCCATCTTCCTTCCCCCTGCTTCAATGAGGGTACTCCCCACACACCCACTCACTTCTACCTCCCTGCCCTGGCATTCCCCTACAACTGGGGCATGGAGCCTTCACAGGCCAAGGACCTTTCCTCCTATTGATTTCTCACAAGGCCATCCTCTGCTACAAATGTAGCTGGAGCCTTAGTTGCTCCATGTGTACTCTTTGGTCGGTGGTTTAGCAAACTTTCACATCATTCTTAATAGAAATAAGTCAGAACAGTCACTCAAATATGGCAGGTACCAGGCGGCAGGAGCTGATTCAGAGGCCATAGAAAAGTGTTGCTTATTGGCTTACTCTTATAAATTCCATTACAGCCAGCCCAGTAGTGGTACCACCAATGATGGACAGGGTCCTCCCAAATCAATCACTTATTAAGACAAATTCTACAGCCCTATTATATGAAGATATTGTGTCAACTGAAGTTCCCTACTCTCAGATAACTCTAGCTTGTGTCAAGTTAACTAAAAACTACCCAGTGCAAAGAATATCTAACAGGATGCTCAAAAGTATCACACTTATAAATTTAAATAAAAATGTAAAATAAAGATGTAGAAATTTAATAGATAATCCATTGTGAGAACTAGGTGTTAGATGAATTTTTATCTAACTTAAAGATAGGACTTACTGTTAAATCTAATGATTGTAGTTGATGTGAAACTTCCAGGTCCATAAATTTCAGAAGTCACTTATTGTTTTTCAATTAATGCATTTGATCAATAAATGAAAACCTAGGGTTACTCCACCCTGACTCGTTCAAACCAGAGCAGAGCTTTCCTCAAAAGTTATCACATTTCCCAGCTCTCTGTTGTTTTGTGCAATTTTGCCAGCTCTATATTATGGACTGAGGCAGTCTACTCAGTTCTGGTTATCCTGCCTTTTATGTGCTCAGGAATTATCCAATAGCAAAGGTCCACTAATCATTACTATGTCTCTATGTTTTGACCAGTTTGACCAGTAATGTTACAGTTAGTATATACAAGAAATGCCCAATGCAAGAAAATTCAATAGGCGTGACCAGTATGAGAAAATCTTAACTAAGAAAAATTCCCTTATACTAAACAAAGGAATTCACAGTCTTGAGAGGCCCCGTTTGTGCAGCAAGTGTGGGAAAGCTTATCTGTATGTCCAAACTTGATACAACAAGAAAGTTTAAACCAAAGCAACACTAGTCCAAGTAGAAAATTCTTCAGTGGAAAGTCTTAGCTATATCCTCCACAAGTATCACACTGGAATAAGATTGCAAGTGCTTAGCAAATGTGAGACCCAGAAGCACTTGCTGCCATTTGATTACCACATGAAAGATCACCTTGGCTGAAGATCTCATGATTGAAACAGGTTGGTGACTGGGGTATCCTTTAAGCAGCTTTCAAAACAATAGAGAGCTTAGGAACTAATGGAATGTACTATATTCATTACAATATACTATGTCTTTAGGAATTGTTTGGGGACTTTTTGAGTACTTTAAACCTACCAGGGCTTTTTGTTCCTTTACCTCTGTTGGCTTTAGTGTAAGCATGCCTATACTCCTGATGAAAACACCTGGGGTGGGATCTGTTGTCAATGTCAGAGACTTCAATATTCATGGATTCTTGACTATATTTGATAGCCAAGATGGATTACTCCAGCCTATTAACTATCCTGCCTGTGAATTTCCTTTTCTATACTGGCCTGATTTGTGAAATGACTTCTTTCCTTGTTTGTTGTTGTTTAATCCTTCTTCTTCTTCTTCTTCTTCTTCTTCTTCTTCTTCTTCTTCTTCTTCTTCTTCTTCTTCTT
>NW_021604640.1:1733658-1748253 GCF_004785775.1 Grammomys surdaster | reverse complement strand
TTCTTCTTCTTCTTCTTCTTCTTCTTCTTCTTCTTCTTCTTCTTCTTTTATTTCTTCTTCTTCTATTTCTTCTTCTTCCTCTTCTTTTTCCTCTTCTTCTCCTCATTATTATTATTACTAGTAGTAGTAGTAGTAGTAGTAGTAGTAGTAGTTTTTTAACATCTGGAAATAGATGAATGGGAATAGAATTCTTGTTTCTCAGCAGTAAGGTATGGGATCCTTGATGTGAGTGAGGGATAACTCAGAATTTTGTGTGTTAGAGAGAATAGCAAGGTGTCAAAGAGTAGTTTGAATATTCTTTGGTGTAATTGTCAATTTCTAGTAAGTGTTCTTAGGCAAATTATAAGCTTTTATATGAACACCTTTGTTATGTGCATGTGGTTACTATGAGTTTTGTACAGTACTTAATAGGGAAAAATAATTTTCTTCTGAATCTCCCTTAAAATCATGCCACATGTAGGCTGACTGGTCTGGTTAGGCCTAAATGGGAATTCATGTTTTCATGCATTAAAAGACTTTGTGGTTTCTTACTTTCAAATTTGTTAATTTAAGACAAAAGTTCAAGTTTTCTTCCTTTAAAACATTTAATTTTTACTTCTTCAAGTGGATAGCTGATAATTGCCATTTTTTTAGAAGTCCCCAAATAGCATTGGGCACATCTTGTTTAGAGCTATCATCTTTTGAAAAATGCAAGTAAAAGAAAAGCACAATTTTAATTTCAGAAAACAGGGAGTAAGAGGATTTGAGTATAACTTAGTATTCAATCACTTATCTAGAGACTTATCTATGAGACTCTGATTCCAATCCCAATACCATTAAAACAAAACTTCATGTAGAAAAAAGCTTATACCATCAATCTTGGTAAGGAATGTTGCACCAAACAGTGATTATATTCCAATTCTTAAATGGGAAGCATTCTAATTTCTTATGGCTGTACATCCATGAGAAGGAGGAATTTAGAAAATCTTGAGTCATATATAAGTCTCATGTCTGTGACATAGGGTCTGCTCCACAAGAATTAATATCAATCTATTTTGAACTTTTCTTACTTCCTGAGCCCTTTCCATTATAGTTATGACTACATAGACAAGAACTTCTGCGTAGAGAGTCTCTCATTCTGGATAAGTCTTTCGTCACTCAGCAACTGGTCAAGTGGATTATGGCTTCTTTGTTTGCCTTTGTTTTTTTTCCATGAAAGCACATCCTACCTCATTACATGTGAAGTTGGAGACACATGAATAACAATATAGTTTACTGGTTTTCTAAAAAAGAGGTATCTCAGCAAGTAAAGATTCATATTCTCATGTTAAACTAATTGATCTCAACACTTTAATTAGTATATAAATAAGATATATCAAATTGTTAAGTTTTAGACTTCAGAATTTAAAGGTTTTGTAAACTTTTGACATATGCATTCACATTTGGTACTGTTACTACATTTAAGGTAATTGCACATCTGCATCACCCAACATTTCTTTAGGCCCTTTTGTAATGATTTATTTTCCACTGAGAATTCCTTGTCTACTGATAAGCATTGTTTTGTTTGTTCTAATACATCATTCATTGATGTCTCATCATGCATTGAACACTAGAATTTTATGTAAATGTAAGAGTGGAGTATGTCCTCACATTTTTTTCTTGCTCCTTCATTAAACATAATTGTTTTTGGATTAAACCAGGTTGTTGAATAAATAATTGTTTCATTTCTGTTTTTCTCCTGAGTACAATTTCACTGTGTCGATTTACTGAAAGATGAGATCGCTTATAATAAAACTCTCACGAAGTAATGAATTGTTATTGACTTTCAAAACCAAAGTAATTCTACAAGACTTTCATATTACCTCCTATTTCCCTTAACAATAGAGGTTTTTGAATGATTGTCTCAACTTGAGACCTATCCCACAAGGCAGCCAACCAGTGTTAATGATACTCTATTATGCTTTCAGACAGGAACCTAGCATGAGTGTTTCCAGAGAGGCTTCATCTAGCAGCTGATGGAAATAGAGAGACAAATGGCCAAACATCAGGCAGAGCTCAGGGAATATTGTTGAGAAGTCAGGGATACAAGTGAGCAAGCTGGAAGAGTCAATGGCAGCACAAAAAGACCTAAAGAGTCAACCTGGATCCAGGGAGACAGAGCCTGAGCCACCATCGTGGGAGCATGCATGATCTGGACCTAGACCTCCAACACATTTGTAACAAATGTGCAGCTTGGTCTTCATGTGTATTCCTTAACAATTAGAGAAGGGGCTGTCTCTGACTCGGTTTCCTACCATTGAATCTCTTTGCCCTACTTGGACTGCTTGGGCTTTAGTGCAAGAGGATGTGCTTAGTCCTGCTTAGACTACATGTTCCAGGGTGGTATGGTACCCAAGGGGTACCTTCTCTGAAGAGAACAGCAGGGGGTAATGTGGGAAGGAATTTAAGAGCAGAACTTAGAAGAGAGGAGGGAGAGATACTGTGACCAGGATTTAAAATGAATAAAAATAAATAAATTATTAGAAAAAAAGTAGAAGTGCCTTTTTTTTCCATATCCCTAAGGAGAATATCAAGATCCACAGAGAAAAGATTAAGAGTAATCATTTGCATCCACAGCACCAGGAGCTGTCCTGTGTCACAGTGCTCCATACCCAAATACCACCTGGAGAGAGCTGATCCCCCAGGAGTGCAGTCATACTTACAAGCACAGGTAAGATCACTACTTCTGCTCAGAAGGACCCGCCTAGAGTCTTAAGGACACAGGAACTGAGGAGCAGCCTGGGACAGGATCCTTCTGGTTTCCGTCTGCGCCTGGGGCTGATCCTGCACCACAACGCCCAAAGCTAGTCCTGTGCCTCAGCACTCCATACCCAAATACCACAGGAAGAAAGTTGGTTTTCCAGAAGTGCTGGCACACTTGTGAGCACAGGTAAGACCACCACTTCTGCTCCAATTCCTGGCCCAACAGGGACCAGCCCAGTGTAATCAGGACACAAGAACCAAGGAACAGCCGGGGACAGGATCCTTCAGGTTTCCATCTGCACTCAAAACTGACACTGTGACATAACTCTCCATACCTAAATTCATCCCGGAAAGAATTGGTCTCCCAGGAGTAATGACACACAGGCTTGCAGGAAGGACAAGCCACAGTCAGAGACACCAAGACCAGCTAGAGATATCCAGGTGGCAAGAAGCAAGGGCAAGAAAATAAGCAACAGAAATCAAAGCTACATGCCATCATCAGAACCCAGGTCTCCCACCACAGCGAGCCCACAGGATACCCCAACACACCAGAAAAGCAAGACTCTGATTTAAAGTCACATCTCATGACAGTGGACTTTAAGAAGGACATAAATAACTCGCTTAAAGAAATACAGAAGAACACAGGTAAACAGGTAGAAACCCTTAAAGAGGAATCACAAAAGTCCTTTAAAGAATTACAGGAAAACACAACCAAACAGATGTAGGAATTGAACAAAACCACCCAGGATCTAAAACTGAAATAGAAACTATAAAGAAATCACAAAAGGAAACAATCCTGGAAATAAAAACCCTAGGAAAGAGATCAGGAGTCATAGACACAAGCATCACCAACAGAATACAAGAGATAATCTCAGGTGCAGAAGACACCGTAGAAAACATTGACACAACAATCAAAGAAAATACAAAATGCAAACAACTCCTAATCCAAGGCATCCAGGAAATCCAGGTCAGGATGAGAAAACTGAACCTAAGGATAATAGGTATAGAAGAAAGCAAAGATTTCCAACATAAAGGGCCAGTAAATATCTTCAACAAAATTATAGAAGAAAACTTCCCTAACCTAAAGAAAGAGATGCTCATAAACATACAGGAAGCCTACAGAACACCAAATAGACTATACCAGAAAAGAAATACCTCCCGTCATATAATAATCAAAACATCAAATGCACAAAACAAAGAAAAACTATTTAAAGCTGTAACGAAAAAGGTCAAGTAACATATAAAGGCAGACCTATAAGAATTACACCAGACTTCTCACCAGAGACCATGAAAGCCAGAAGATCATGGGCAGATGTCATACAGACATTAAGAAAACACAAATGCTAGCCAAGGCTACTATACCCAGCAAAATTCTCAATTACCAAGGATGGAGGAACCATGATATTCCATGACAAGACCAAATTTACACAATATATTTCCACAAATCCAGCAGTACAAAGGATAATAGAAGGAAAACTCCAACATAAGGGTGGAAACTAAACCCTAGAGAAACCAAGAAAGTAATGTCTTTCAACAAATCTAAAAGAAGGTACCCACACAAACATAATTCTACCTCTAACAACAAAAATAACAGGGAGCAACAATCACTATTCCTTAATATCTCTTAAAATCAATGGACTCAATTACCCAATAAAAAGAAATATACCAAAAGACTGGATATATAAACAGGAGTCAGAATTTTGCTGTATACAGAAAACACACGTCAGTGTCAAAGACAGATACTACCTCAGAGTAAAAGGCTGGAAAACAATTTTCCAAGCAAATGATCCCAACAAAAAAGCTGGAGTAGCCATTCTAATATTAAATAAAATCAACTTTCAATCAAAAGCTTTCCTAAAAGTTAAGGAAGGACACTTCATACTCATCAAAGGAAAATTCTACCAAGATGAACTCTCAATTCTGAACATCTATGCACTAAATGAAAGGGCACCCACATTCATAAAAGAAACTTTACTAAAGCTCAAAGCACACATGTCATCTCACAAAATAATAATGGGAGACTTAAACACCCAACTTTCGTCAATGGACAGATCATGGAAACAGAAAATAATCAGAGATACAGTGAAACTAATAGAAATTATGAACCAAATGGATTTAACAGATATCTACAGAACATTTAATCCTAAACCAAGAGAACATACCTTCTACTCAGCACCTCATGGTTCCTTCTCCAAAACTGACCATATAATCTGTCACAAATCAGAGCTCAACAGACACAAGAAGATTGAAATAATCCCATGCATCCAATCAGATCACCATGGACTAAGGCTGATCTTCATTAACACCAAAAACAATAGAAAGCCCACATACACATGGAAGCAGATCTTAACCTCAGAGTAAATTGTAGTGAACCAGATGCTTCACCTTATGCTTCACCGATCCTATTTCCAACACCAACACAGTAACACATCAGACATTGCTACCCCAGATTAAGTTAAAATGTGAAATGTTTGGAATGATTCCTACTCAATGTTAGTTATATTCTCCCATCATTAAAAAAAAGAGAGAGTAATCATTTACAATGGAAATGCAGCATGTTGTCTAACTTGAGTCCAAAATATACCAATAGATAATATAAGAAAGCATCATATTTTCTATAAGAAACAGTGTAGTACATAAGCTTAAATCACATGAATTTATCAATAGAGTGGTATAAAACTATTTCATTTATTATATGAACTACAAAAGATTATTAACAATTAAATGTGAAAATTTGCTTTTTTGTCATCATTTTGAGGATTTTTGTACTAAACATACGGTTCAATTATTTGAGCCTTCTAATTATGCATGGGAGAACAAATTTTTCTCACTGAAGAGAAGTCAAAGCAAGGAGTCTTAATGTCATCTTGATGGCTTAACTACCACAGGATCTCTTGTAGCTATTACTATCTTTACTTTTCATTTTCTTTCTTACTGTGTTTTCCTTTGTTTTGTTTTCATTGTTATTTGTTTTTACTTTTGAGTGAGGCTCCCAGGCTCTATTCAACCTTGTAGGTTTAAACTGTCTCCCTTGCTTATGCGCTCAAGTATCTGATACTAGAGGTCCTATTCACATGGCAGAGATACTACCATGTCCCTAAGTGTCACAGGTGTATTATATTCTACTGTCCTTGATTCACACCTATCACTTTTCTTTTATGCCTTTTTCAAGAGACATGTTTCCTGTACTAGTTCTCTGAAGTGACTCTCATTATGGTGACTAATGACCATGTTTATTAATTAAGTGATACTGGTTAAAAGGTATATATCTAAAAGTAGAAAATGAAATTGTTTCCTTACAACAACAAAAAATTGACCTATTTCAGATATAATTAAATGGCTGACTTCATTAAATTGTGTTTTTAATAAATGGAATATTTCTTGACATAAACCTAGAAATGATTTTTTGTATATGAGCTAAAATGTTCAGGCAACATAATGTGATGTCAATTTTGACATATAAGCTATTGACAAGTTCCTGAGATTAAGATGTGTGTGTGTGTGCGTGTGTTTGTTTCAGAGGTTTTGACTTTGGTATAAAATTTCTGTTGTCACTTCATTTTTGTTTAGTCATCATTTAAAAGATAGGATGGCAAAATATTTTCTTTTTATTATTCTGTTTTACATTGCCTCAAATACTTTGTGAGAGTATGTTCATTGTGTACATTTTGTGTGTCATATTTATTTTTCACTGTTTTTACTTCTTTCTAGTTTTTATGGTATCAGCTTAGGTTTTCTGCTATTCTTGAATTATCTTTTTCTGCATTCAAGATTTTTATTTGCTTATTTTATTTATTGGTGGTATTAGTTCTTACTTCCTTAATGACTCTGAATGAATATGAAAGTCGATCCCCTAGCATGGCTTTTTTATGCCTCTGTATTTTGTAGCTACAGGTAGTAGAGACTCAGCTTCCTGATGCATCTAATGACAGAAAATGAATAGAAGGCAATGGACTGACAAGGAAGTAATTTCCTACACTTTTTTGCTTTTCATTCTTAGAGAGGTGTCTATTTCCTATGGTATTCTATTTTCTATGGTGATGGTGCTTCTCAGAGAGAGAGAGAACAGAGGCTCTTGGTAGTAATTACTCTTCATTTAGCACTTTGTTTCTTCTTATTTAATCCATGTAGGATTATATATTCTGTCCATGTGGAAGAATTTATCCAACCCACCAGATTCTGTATAGGATGAAATGGTAACACAATTGTCACTAGCTGATAGAAAATAAATCAATTCCCTGCTCAATCTTATTAAGTCCATGTGGAGCCCCCCAAATGGCCATGCTATAGGAAGAATTTTGGTTTCCTTAAAAACCAAATCATGTTATGTGAATATGTTTTTGTTTTAATCCCAGGTGTGGGATAATGGGTTGCTACTATGATCTATCTTGTGCACTGACCAGTGTGATTCTGCCATCTGAACATAGTTTAAATTTGGAATTCTGGGGACTCTTATGAGTTTATATAAATGCCAGAGCCTGAGAGGCTCTGTTGGCTGCTGCTCTCCCCCTGCTTCTGCCCTTGCTACTATTGATCCCTGCTGTCACTAGTTTCTACTGCTGCTGTTGTTAGTTGCTAATTGCTTTTGCTGCGTACTAGATTCTGATTGCTGGTTGGAGATATTCTGATGACATAGATCAATCTTGCCCCAAGGAACTCAACTCCCCTAATCAAGAGGACATAGTATAACAATATCAACACCCTCTTACTCTTCTACTCTTCTTTCTAGTCTATCTAGTGTTGGGGCAGGGGTGTTGGGAGGGATTGGTGTATAGAAGGGTGATAGGAAAAATACCAATAAAATATCTAAAGTACTGTTACACAGTGCCATGGATAATGTCCTAAATGTCATCTATGCTTACTTCAGCCTAGACTCTTAGTGAATAAACAAGAGAATTGCTACCCAAATTTAGCATTCTTCAAAAATCTTGTAAAATAGGTTTTGGTTTGACAGAAAACGCCATTATTTCCTTTTATCTGTGTATATAATTCACTACCTCCAGCAATGGGTTATCTATTTCCCTATTAAACAATCCCACAACAAAACAAACTCTTCATGATAGCTGCCAAGATTTCCTGTCCTATAGACCCCCTCCACAGGGCAAGTCAGCTACAGTAGCATAGTAACTTAGATAAGTAAATCTGTTATTATTATATAGCAACCCTAACTATCTCATAAGATGAAGTCTTAGCTCTCTTACCCTCTGTAGATTCTCTCCCCCCTTAGCTGCCTCAAGAAAGAAGATCCCCGCAGGGGCTAGTCCTCTGGCAGGAATGTATTTTCTAGTTCCATCCATTTGCCTAAGAATTTCAGGAAGTCATTGTTTTTAATAGCTGAGTAGCACTCTGTTGTGTAAATGTACCACATTTTAATTTTTTTTTATTTTAGCTTTTTATTAATCATTCCACTCATTTATATCTCAAATGATAACTCCCTTCCCAGCTATTCCTCCACAAACCCCCATCCCACATCTGCCCTCTCCCCCCTCCACTTTGCCTCTATGAGGGTGCTAAAGATGGGGACAAAATATGGAGCAGAGACTGAAGGAAGGGCCATCCGGGGGACTGCCCAACAGGTGATTCATCCTATCTGCAAACACCAAGCCCAACAGCATTGCCATGGTCAAGAGGTGCTTGCTGACAGAAACCTTGTGTGGCTGTTCCTTGGGAGGTTCTGCCAGCAACTGATCAATGCAGATGTGGATGCTGGGAACCAACCATCAGTTCTGTGGTGTTTTAAATCCATAATGTTTTCCATAAATTCAGGAATCTAAATGTTTGATTCCCAGTTGATGGTACTGTTTGGAGACATTATGAGGAGGTACAACCTTGCTGGAAGAATTACATAACTGGAGGCAGTCTTTGAGAGTTCTTAGCCTCACCTTACTTCTACTTCACTCTGTTTCATGCTTTTGTTCAGGATATGATTTTTCAACTACCTGTTCCTGTTGCCATGCCTACTACATGTTGCCATGCTTCCTATCATGATTGACTTTATCATCCTTGAATCATAAGCCAAAATAAAATCTTCCTACTACAAGTCACTTTTGGTCATGATGTTTTATCACAGCAATAGAAAAGTAACTAATATAAGTTTTAAGAGAAAGAGGATGCTTTTTCAATTTGGCTAGGACTATAAGTTATCTTAACTGATGTGAGTGCAAATAACTAACATACAAATATTTAAGTGTAAATTACAGAGTAAAAGAATGGGTTGAAAATATATATTTTAAAATTGATATTAATCAAGTTATCTAGGGTTATCTTAACCATGTGTCAGGATTAAATAACTTTTAATTACATCTCTCCATTCCTAGAGAGTGAAAATTAATGAGCACAAAATAAAGGCTAGATTCTGTCTTATCATTCTCCATTCTTGTCATTTAAAACTTATTCCATGCAGTGGTATGCAGCACATTTCAAAATAATCAATATGTGCACCACTTTATGGATTTTGCATACATTGATTCATATATTTAGATATCTAACATTCACATTTATTCTTCATGCATTTTATAAGCACATTGCTTTGAATTTACTTGATGATTAAAATTATACTTTTTGATTTATTAAGCTAAATAAAATTTTAAAAATCTATTAAAAATCAACCTTCATGTCATTGACCAGTATAGGTTAAAAGATTTTTCCTATGAATGATGACTAGAAATCTGTTTTTTTTTTTTTCAGCACTGGATATAGCAATCTCTTAACCTGGAAGATATATATCAAGAGACATTACTTGTCTTTCAATGTACTTTTCTTTAATGCTGATAGTGTAAGAAGCAACTCTGAATAAAGCTTTTATGGTTCTTAGACCTCAAAATTACTATTAGCATCTGTGGAGTTTTCACATGCATGACAACAAAAGAAACTGTGGGTTGCTTTTTATAACTCAGTTACACAAAGAGATACAGCTAGTGGTTTTGGATTCTGCCTCTGAATGTAGCCAGTTTTTCTATCCCACCAAGTTCGATGTAATTCATTTTCCTCATTACTTTAAGAATATTTTCAAGTACTATACACTGGATTCATTTCAGCTACATACAAATAACTTATTGATAAATGACAAAATTAGCCTAATTGAGTCAATTAAATCTATAATTTACCAAGGTCTGGAGAAAAAAAAATTCTCCAGGACCACTTTTCTTTACCTAAGTTGTATAAAGCAACATAAAGCTAATAAACTGAATTAGAAAATAGAAGTGAATTTTCCTATAGTCACACTCCCCAATAGTTAATTACTGTCAGAATTTAGATAATGCCAACCATCTTAATCTTCATGCTAGAATATGAGAACTTTTCATTTACTTGTGGCTTAATGCTTCTTGAATTTCTGTCTTTCATTTTCACAAATTTGGAGTCTTTGTCATTTAAGTATCAACTAAAAAATACATAGCCTACTAAATTACCAAGAAACTACCTAGATGTATATTTATCAGTACCACCACTTACATCTGAATATATTACAATTATACATAAAATATTTATGGTTAATATATTATGGACATGTAATATGTTATAGTTCTCAGAAATATTAAAAATAAGCATTTTTGTGTGTCAGATACAATGCCACTCAATGTCTTGTGAAATCTTAACTTGAATCCTTAACACATTTTTTTTAAACATTTTATTTCCTGCGAGGTGGCTGCCATCTCTTTTGCGGCATCATGGCTGCCCTTCGGCCTCTGGTGAAGCCCAAGATCGTCAAAAAGAGGACCAAGAAGTTCATCAGGCACCAGTCAGACCGATATGTGAAAATTAAGCGAAACTGGCGGAAACCCAGAGGCATTGACAACAGGGTTTGGAGAAGATTCAAGGGCCAGATCTTGATGCCCAACATTGGTTATGGGAGCAACAAGAAAACCAGGCACATGCTTCCTAGCGGCTTCCGGAAGTTTCTGGTCCACAACGTCAAGGAGCTGGAAGTGCTGCTGATGTGCAACAAATCTTACTGTGCTGAGATTGCTCACAATGTGTCTTCTAAGAACCGAAAAGCCATCGTAGAAAGAGCAGCACAGCTGGCCATCAGAGTCACCAATCCCAACGCCAGGCTACGCAGCGAAGAAAATGAATAGATGGCTTGCATGCATGTTTTGTGTTTAAATAAAACCACAAAAACTGAAAAAAAAATTTTATTTTGAGACATACCTAAGTCAGTTTATACTGTAAAGTAACCCTTTCATTATGATAAACATCATTATATGCAATCTTCATGAATAGTTTTCAAAATATTTAAAGTTGTTCTACCTGAGATAAAGGCTGTCAACTTGAGAACTTTATCACAAATGACTATTGGCTTTTGAAATGGGGTTGTTATCCTTTCAGCCAGATTTCATGTGTGACTGTGTAAGGGTATTCTGGTTGATGGCTTGGCAAGTGACTAGAACCCCGAGACTCTGTGTGAGAACCAGCAGGAGTTCAGCGTGCCCCCAGAATCCAGGGTCCTGAAAAGCAGTCTAGTCCCCAAAGATTTACAGCCCCTCCCAAAGTAAACAGGTAGAAGGTGTGACTAGAGGCCTCAGGGCCTAAGGATTTACATACTAATGAAGGCCAGAGGGCAGAACAAATTAAGCATGCCTCCCCAGATCCTCCCCTGATCCTCCCCAGGTCCTCCCCCTTTCTCCCTCCCTATATAACTCGGGACTGCCCTGAGTTTTACATGGCGTATGCCTAGATCCATCCACCATCTGCCATGACAATAAACTTTTCTGGAACCAAGGACTTCCTCATGTTATTGGGGCCTGCCACTGCCAAAGCCTCCAGGCTGCTGGAACATTAGACGTTCCTTCTGTATGTGGAACCCGCTGCAGCGTGGAAACCCCCTGGGGACACCACAGCTGCGGCTTGAAATTTTCCCGACAATTTCACTATGTTTTATGACACAATTATATATCTTCAGCAGTAGGGCATTACCATCAAGTTTTGTAGGGTAGCCAGGAATATTGGTAATAGACTACAATGTTTGGGAGGCTATGTGATTCCATTGGCTAATGACTCAAATAACCCATTTCTGATACTTGTCCCTCCTATAGTAGACTGTATGTTTTATTAAATATACTATGTCTTCAATAAAAATATATTGCCATAATCCATATTAGACCCTGTGCATTAAAATGTCTGAAACAAGATAGACTATAGAATTTGTATTATGAGTGGTTAATACTAGAAAATGATTTATTTATTTATAATTATTCTCTTGTCAAAAAGCTATATTCATGTGGGGTGTTGTTGTTGTTGTTGAAACAGGATCTTGTTTATGTAGTCTTAGTTGGCCTGAAACTCCTCATGTTGCTAAATAGGCTTCAAACTCAATACAGCTTCTTCAGCGTGGGATTATTGACTCTTGTGACTATTCCCATCCCAAGTGCAAAACTTCAGTAATACTTTAAGTATAATTTCCTGGAGCTATTGTGCTAAGATAACAGTAGATATCAGTGGGGATTTCTCAACACATAAGACAGGATATGACTAACAGCTTTGCCTATGGCTCAAGAAAGTTTGAGAAGCCAGCAACCAAATAGTAGCCACTGTACGGTTCTTCACCATGTTGTATTAGCCTTAATCTTAAACTCTGAAACATAAATATCTAGAATATATCTTGAATGTTTAAGGATGAAAGTAGATAAGAGAGCATTTGAAAGGATATTATAAAGCATGCTGAAAGTCAGCTTTCTCTTGTATATAGTAAACCAGTACCTCTGGGCTTCATTTTACTTCTGATATAAATCTATGAAAAGGATGCTAAAGGAAACTGAAGTCATCTATCTTAGTTTAGGAATTAATTTTAACAAATATGAAAATGCATTTATTGATCTTTAAGGTTTGGATTAAATATACTTTATCCTATTTCTTTCACTGTACAATGCTAAAATCCTCTGAATAAAGTTATACATGGAAATTTAAAAGATGGATAAATGGTGACATACTATAGACCTTGCAAAACAAGGAGCTATATAGTATTGAATCCCTTAGATGTTCTTCTTGCCTCATATAACTTTATATTATATTGAAAAAATAGGAAAATTTAAATTTCAATAAAAATAAGAAATATGTTCTTTTCAATTTAAAAGTCAAAGGACTCTCAATCTAGTAGAAAAGTTTCAGGTAGTAATGATTTACCCAAGCATATACTGTAGGAAGAACTCTGGCATCAACCTTTCCAATAACATCAAATTAGGAAACAGATTTTTACCTTCCTATTTTTCAGACTAGAATGAAGTTCCTTAACTGCCTATTGAAGTTATGCCAGAGAAAGCTGAAAGGTGATTCAGGCTTTTGTATTCATACCCTAGTTGATAAGACTAAGAACCTGACAAAAATCAAGCAGTCACATAAAGGAGACTAACTATGCCATAGGGAAGATCTGGATGTCTACTAACAACCTTCAAGATTTCATTGTTCTTCCCAACTGGTGTGGTTTTAGTGAAGAAACAAAACACAGTTACACTGCCTCCTCTAAGTGCATATATCTTTTGGGTGCATTGGAACCCATGTGAGCCTTAAAACCAAAATTTAATTAGAAATATTTGAAATATAAACAATGATATAAAAATTCAAAAATGTGTTATTGAGTGAAATAATTTTTAAAAGCATAACACTTATTTAACTGATTAAGAGAAGTAGAGATCAAGGCTTTTCTCACTACTAAGTGTTGAAAAATCAGTTCCAATATGGATAATTGCTTGATAGGCTTATTAAAATTTACTTAAGTCTTTATATACTATGCTTCACTCAAGGAGTGCACAGAAAAATTAATAACCAAGTATATGTTAAAGCCTATGGAAATTTAATAGCTTTTTTACTTTGAAATGGTTATATTTCATTAAATTATTTGGCACAATTACAGTGGAATATACAATTTCTACAAACAGATCCTTAAGGTATATACTGTGTTTGGAAGAAAGTCTCTAATTAAATGCAAGCAGCTGTATGGAAAGTGAGATATCAAGTTTTATAGTTTCTTTGAGAAATTCACAGAAAGAAGATCTAAATCTTTATTCAAACTTTGCTGGGGCTAGAGAGTTGGCTCAGCAATTAAGAGCATTGATTCCTCTTCCAGAAGTCCTGAGTTCAATTGCCAGCAACCACATTGTGGCTTATAACCATTTATAATGAGATCTGGTGCACTCATCTGGTGGGTCTGAAGAGAGCAACAATGTACTCATATATATATATATAACATAAATAAATAAATAAATAAATAAATAAATAAATAAATCTGTAAAAACATAGAATAAATAAATAAATAAAACTTTTTAAAAACTTGCTGAATTTATTTTTTTTTTTGGAATTTATAAGATACTACCAATATTTGCTCAAATATTACCAGTTTTTGAACTTGGCATATTAATTTACTACTTAAGTAAATCCTAGGTTTATATTGATAATTCTTAATTTGTTAATATTAATACATTAATTATTTTCAATGAATATTTATATTCTATGATTCAGTTACAACTAAGACTTCATATTTAATGCAAAAATCCTTTTCAATTGCAGACAATGAAAGGATGGTGAAGGCCACTTCAATTTGAGTAAGAACTTAGAATCACAGTCTACCATACTTTTGTTTTGTTGAAAAGGTGGCCCCCATAGGCTCAGATTTTGAAATTGGGTCCACAGCCATGCTGGAGGAAGTATGTCCCTGGTGGTAGTCTTCAAAATTATGTTACCTTACTATGTTTCAAATTTCTCTGTCTCTGTCTCTCTCGCTCTTGCTCTAGCTCTCTTTCTCTCTTTGCTTTGTGTTTCTTATAAAAGATGTGGTTCTTAAATTCTTGCTCCTCCCCCACTCCATGCTTACTGCCTGCTGCCTGCTGCCTGCTGCCTGCTGCCTGCTGCCTGCTGCCTGCTGCCTGCTGCCTGCTGCCTGCT